>NW_004450262.2:105000-405000 GCF_000001635.26 Mus musculus | reverse complement strand
AGAAGCCCTGGAAACAGAACTGGCTGTATACCCTATCCTCGATGCCTTAAGTCTACTAGGAAATGACAGATGGGCTGTGGGGATCGGAGCTAGCAAGATGTATCTTGCTCCACCCTAAGCTGTCCAGCAGCCACACCTGGGGAGTTTGACTGCTGGAGGAAAACAAGGGCAGGGAGGGGTGAGGCCTAGACTAAGGCCACACTACAGAGCACGCTAATGATTCCTGCATATGAAGATAGAACTTGAGAGAGGAGAACTGAGGCCAGCCCAGGGAAACCTAGTGGGTATTCCAAGTACTCCAAGGAAGGGGCCCAGGCTTGGTTCTCTGCCTCAAGTCTGCTACTTCCCACCCCAATCTGAAAAGTCAAAGCTGTCCTGAGGCCCCACCTCGCCTCCACGATGTGCCACCAGCAGAGGCTGCACAGCCAGCATGCTCAAGCAGGCTAAGTGCTCACTGGCCTCAGTTTCCCTACTCAGACCAGAATGACCTCCTTCATCCTTCATTCATAGCCAGCCTGGTCAGTTAATAGAACACAGTTTGAGGGAATGCAGACCAGATTTTCCAACAGTTAGCGCAGCCACTTGGCTGAGCTGGAGGCAGGTCCGGTAACCTGACTGACCAGGTCATAGTAGTGTGTTCCCCTCATCCAAGGTGAGTGTCTTCATCCTGTTAGAAGATGAAGGGCAGGCAGCCAGGACTATGGAACAGTCCAGTGAACAAGTCTGCTGCAACCTTTGACCCTAGCTCCCAAGCTGCAGGCCACAGCTACCTGCCTTGCAACCACTCTAAACTCTCAACTACCTATGATGACCCTGTGCCTCAGAGGTAGGTTCCAGGACAGCTCTTATTGAGATTAAGATACAAAGATTCAACACCGAAGCAATGGCCTGGCTGGCCTGAGCCTCCTCATGTCCCCATTAGCCTATCAGATCTGGCTAGAACTAGAAAGCCAAGAGTGGGTTGCAATAGTGGGTAAGGAGAAAACACAGCCTGAGGTCAGCAGCCTGAGACTATGGGAACATCTTCCTGCCAGGACACTGACCCTGAGGGCGCCCTGTCTTCCAGTACTGGTTGTCAATGAGATGGAGAACAGAGCCTGTTCTATCCTTGGAAGACTGTACTGAGTGTCTTGGTGCCTGAGGAACAGCCTCAGGGACAGTGACCACCACTGACCCCATGTGGCCCAGCTGAGCGGTTCTATTTCCTTTAGAAGGTTAGCCATACAGAACGCACACGCTAGGGCCTCCTGCGTGCTAGACACACACTATTAGAGCTACAATCCTCAAGGCTTACAGGAAAGACCTAGGGTCTGGATTTTGACTCAGCAAGTGCCTCATGGGTGCAGCCCATTCTTCCAGGCCTACTACTCAGTCCTAATTCACCATGCTGCCTTTCAGAAAACATTGGTACCACGCAGTTGAAAAAAGGGCTCTTCAGTCAGGAAGCACAGCCAGACGGATTTCTTGTGAGTTTGAGGCCAGCCAGGGCTACACAGTAAGACCTTGCCTCAAGGGGAGAAAAGGGGGATGGTGTCGATGAGAAGTGGGGGGTGAAGAAGAGGAGGAGAGGAGGGAAACATGACTCCCTGCTGGGCTTGAGTCTTCTGGAAATGTGGAGATCTTTGGCTCTGACTGCGTTTTAGGTGAGTAGATTTGAGTAGATATAGGAACCTGAATCTGTGAGCCATCAGACAAGGACAGCTGGGGACTGTCTCAACCTGACCCCCTGAGCCTTGCACAGGCAGCTTGTCTATGAGTCTCACCTGCCTACCTCCTCCCTCCCTCTCTGGCTGAAACAGGCCAGGGTTCCTCCAGTCTCTACCAAGTACATGTTAGGCATAGCTCCCTAGGGTGCAGGTCCAGGAGGACCAGAAAAGGGCTAAGATTGAGGATGCTAGCATGAAAGGGCTGCTGCCAAGTTTAAGAATGCAGGAGCTGAGCATCTCCATTCTTTCTCCTTCCCTGAGAAGCTCAGGGGGACAAGAGCAGTGCAAGCATCGTCCTGAGTGGTAAGGAGTAGCCTCCTCTTCCTGCTGGTAACTGGGCAAATTTCAGACTTAAGGAAACCTTGATAATCACAGTAGACCTCAACCTCTGGATTTCCTCATTCTGGGACCTCTGTCATAAGGGCATAGGGAAGGGCTAAGACACTCCCACTTGTATATCCCCCAGTCCTGGTTATGGGACAGAGCTTCCTGTGTGGGGCCTCCATGCAGTCTGAGAGCAATGGACAATGGGGAAACTGATGCTAGGTCACAGAGATGTAGGCAGATGGTGGGATCATGCCTGGTTGGACTACACTCTTAAAGGAACTGCCCCAAAACAGATCCAATCCAGCTACCTGGACCCTGAGGGCTCACACAATGGAGGCAGTGAGATTCTAAGGATCAGGCATGTCCTGTTCTTTCTGAGGGCTCACACAATGGAGGCAGCGAGATTCTAAGGATCAGGCATGTCCTGTTCTTTTCTTCATACTGTGCCTAGCATAGACAATTGGGGCTTCTGGCCCCGTTTCTACTTTCCTTTCCTTCCTCCCAGGTCCCAGCAGACCTACAAGCCACTTCATGCTAGCTGAGATCCACCAAGACCTCAACTGTTTGCCTACTTGGCTGTCTTTACCATGTCCCAGACTATTACCTGCAGAACCAGCTGCTGCCAGGCCATTGGCAGGGGCTGCCCACTGCCCACCATACCACCACTGCTCATGCCAGGCTGCTGGGCACGCTCCAGCTGCAGGGCAACATGGCGCCGTTCTTGTTCTAGTGCCCGTGTCAGCCGCTCGAAACGGGCCTCCTGTTCCTTCACCGAGGCCAAAATGCTGGCGGCCGAATGCACGTTGCAGTCCTCCATGACCAGGGTGCCAGCAGCCTGCAGGCAAAACAGAACAAGCTCAGGGTAGGGTGGAGCATCAACCTGGTGAGGCCATCCTGGGCCCCTGCCACCCTACTCACAGATCATAGGACTCTCTCCCAGGCCAGAGCATCCAGCTCTCTGGAGGGAAGCTGCATTGATTAAATTCTAAATTAAAAGTCATTAATCTAAGCTGGCCGGAAGCAGGCAACTCCCTCCCCGCGAAGCTGGGCCTCTGACCCAGGCTCTTTGCTTCCTGCCAAGCACAGCTGAGCCATAGACCAGGGGTTTCTCAGAGCCTGGTGGGAGGGGGGATGTGATCTGATAAATATTCTCTATCTTCCTGGCTTCTGGTTGCCCCTGATTCTGCCAGCTGATTCCAGTCTCATGGGACCACCTCAATCCTGTCCAACAGAGACCCACAGAGAGTGAGGGTCCAGCAGCAGCCACAAAGCCAGTATGGCCAAGTCAAAGCAGCCAGCAGGCAGGGCATGAGAGGCTGGACATCAAGGCTGGTGGGTGGGTGAGGACCACTACCTTGGAGCTCCTAGAAAGACTGGCTGTGGACTAGGAATTCAGCCTCCACTGGTTCACTATGACTCCAGGAGTCACAGCCACTCCATCCAGAGCAGGGGTTGTTTCTGCTTCTCAAGGCTGAATAAAATCAGGCTGAGGTTCTGGGAGAGCTACATTAGACTCCCCTTGCTTAAAACTGGCTTGTGCATAACAGGCCTGATCTAGAGGGAGTCCCCAAGCATCTGAGGTCCAGCGTTTACGGAGGCACAGGTTTGCCCACACACTTGCAGAGTGCTATTCCTTGAGCCCCAGGCCCCAGGGGATCAGAGGGAAGGGGCTTGGTGTTTGCGGTGATAAGCCAGCATTTTTCCTTGCCGCTCATTCTCTGGCTGACCAGTGTGTTTGTTTTTCATGAACAACAAAAATGGTCCAAGTATGCAAGGCTCAGATGCAGGCTCTTGGCAGGGTGGGGGTGGGGGTTGTACAAACATACACCATACTCAGTATGTGGCCTGAAGCCCAGTGCTGCTTGGGACCTGCTCCCAGCTGGTTCCACACAAGCCCACTGAAGCAGACTGCTGGACCACTCATCCCTGCACCAACATAGTGTCTGAGCTGAGAGAAGGAAGGCCCTTGCACGGGAATACCATGCATGTACTGGGTGATACCATAGAAGACCACTTCTGCAGCAGCACACTGGTGACACATGTAACCCAGAGATAAAAAGCACAGTCCCTCAGCAAGCAGCAAGGCAGCTCGGGGGGGGGGGGGGGGTGGGGGGGGGGCGATGAGGCCCAGGGGAGATAAGGAGTGAGTGTTGGCCCCCACAGCTGTTCACTTCCTCTGCACCTGTCACATGAATAAAACTGCCAATGTGACCCTTGCAGAACACTGGAGTGGGCAGAGGAACTGTCCTTAGCTAACCATAACCTGTAAAATTAGCCAAACTTCTTTCTGTTGGGAGAGGTGGTGGCCACCTCTAGGGTAAGAGATAGGAAGAGAGGTACAGATTGGGCTCTCTGGACACCATGGCAACACAGAAGCAAAAGGCATAGTACCAGCAGGGGCACTCCACCCCTCACCCCGCCCCCCCCCCTCGCCCGCAATCCTCCCCCCACCCCCAACAGCCTAAGTGTTGTCAGGATGCTTGATGAGGGTACAGGCTGAGCCTAGAAGAGGGTCCCACCCTGAAGGGGAACCTTACCCTAGGGAGGGCTGAGGTGGGTCATGGAGTCTGATTATCTTGCTGGAAACATCAGCCCACCTAACCTGAGCTTTAGAACCACCAGGCAGGGTGACCTGACAGACAGCTATCCATCTTGTGGACAAGTTAGCTTCCTTCCCTCCAGTGTAAAGATGGAGACTCCTGCCTTACCTCTGATTTCACCCCTGTGTCCTCCAACCCCTGTTAAGGTTAAAACTCTGTTGCTATGTATTGTAATGCTGAACACTGGCCCCCAAGGTCTGGCTGCCCCCAGGGACAAGGAGATCCTCAAGTACACCAAGTGCTGCTATGTGACCTTGCTCTTCAGGAGAGAGGTAGGCGGAGTTTCGGTTCCCAGGCTTGGGGTCTGAGGCAGGAGAGAAGAGAGAGAGGAAGACCCCATGAGGTAAGGGATCCTGAGAACTAGCCACGAGGGCTGGCCAGATGGAGAAAGAGCTACACAGTAGGAACACAGCAAGTCATACCTCGGGGTTATTCACAGGGAGTTAGATAAAACAGCCATAGAGGGTAGATATCTGCCCAGCTCTATTGCTAATTAAGGCTTATTATAAATATAAAAGTTTTGTGTCTTATATCCTGGGACTAAATGATCTAAGGCCGGGTACGAACCCCCCACTGAGATTAACTATTTACCACAACAAACCCCCATCTGGCATAACCAACCCTGGGCTGCCTGGAGATAGCTTCCCAGACCCAAGCCACCTCAAACATGCCACAGCTCAGGGAGCCAAAAAGATTCGCTCTGAAGGATATCCACTGTCTGGGGCTGGCTGGGGGCCCGGAACTCTGAGGCTACAATGAGAAAGTAGCCAAACCGCACATTGGCCTTTCCATTGCCCAATTCAGCTAGCTCAGAGCTAAATGACTGTTGAGTTTCCCAGGGAACATCCCGAACACTAGCTAGATTGTGGGGAGGTCGAGTCCTGGCAACTCCCATAGGAGAGCAAAGAGATGTGTGCTGAGCCCCTGCCATCTTCCCAAACTATGTGTACCTGTCTGCTCTTAGATGGGGTACTGACTCCAAAGTGTGGGTACCCATCTAGGCTGATCAGTGGAGGCCCACACATGAGATATGGGTGACCCAGGACCAGAACACCAAGAGACAGTGGGTTTTTTTGTTTGTTTTTGGATTTCTGAGAGTCTCACTTTATACCTCTTGCTAGCCTGGAACTCACTCACTACATAGATCAGGCTGACCTCAAACTCCCAGAGATCTGCCTGCTCCTGCTGGATTAAGGGTATATGCCACCATGCCCATCTCAGGGCATGGACAGTAACTCAAATTGCTATTTTTATATTAAAACAGTAATTGTAAAACTGAGAGTAGTCACACACACACACTTGGGAGGCAGAGGCAGACAGATCTTTGTGAGTTTGAGGCCAGCATGGTCTACAGAGTGAGTTCTAGGACAGCCAGAACTACACAGTGAGACCCTGTCTTGCAAAAACCCAAACCCAAACCAAACAACCAAAACCAGTAAATATTTGTTGTCATGGAAAGCTAAAACAAACAAACAAACAAACAAACAACCCAAAACCATGAATTTTTTTTCAAAGATTGACAATAGAGACTTCAAAGATCTTATCCCAGGTAGAGCTTGGGGGCACAGAGCTATAGATTTAGAGTAGGGGTGGACACCAACTATGCATCTGCTGGATCCCTGGGATTACCTCAGGAACATCCAGGCAAGCGTGATGCTGTGGACCTTTCCACTGGCTGCTATCAGCCTGGGAAGACCCAGCAGCTCCATACAACATCCCATCCAGGTCCAGCAACCAACTGCACATTCTTGTAAAATATGCAGTGGAACAGAATAACAAAGGCTCCCCTCCGTGTGTGGACGAATACCAGGAATGCCAGAGGAACCCAGGAACCTAGAAGAGGGAGCTGAAAGTCAGGACTGAGATTAAACTTGAAAAACTCAACTGCAAAAGAACAGCGGTTGCCAGGCTTGATGGCACATGCATGCGTTCTCAGTGCTTAAGAGGCAGAGGCAGGAGGATTATCACAAATTTGAGGCAAGCCAGCCCAGTTTCCATGGTTCAAGGACAGTGAGCACTGCACAGTGAAACCCTGTCTCAAGACAACAGGAAGATGGCTCATCGGGTAAAGAACTTGTTGCACATGACCTAAATCCTGGTCCCAAGAATCCACGTGAAAACGAGACACGGTGGCACACTGTCTGTAATCCCAGCATGCTCTACATGGAGATGGGAGACAGCCAGGAGAATCTTCGGAAGCTCCAAGACTAGCTAGCCTGGTGTATGCAGCAGTAACTACGAGAGAGTCCATGTCTCCAACAAGATGGAAGGCAAGAACTGATGTCCACAGTTGTCCTCTGATCTCCACATGTGAACTGTGGCATATGCACACTTACATTTGTACACAAGCACACAAACTTGTACATGCACACACATACATGGGTGGGTGGCAGGATTTAAAAACAAAACCAAAAAAATGAGAGTAGCCACAGTCACAGCAGTGAGTGACAGTGGCAGGGTTAGAGGCCTCATTCCTGTGCTCTCAGACGCGACGAAGAGGCCCAGGGCAGAGACCCTGCAGAAGGTAGCTGATCCGGGCAACAGGGCACAAAGGGAGGCTAGACAAAGTGTAAATCAGACAGGAAGACAGAGGCAATGGGAGGGACCGGTGGGTGGTGGAGAGATGGGCAGGTGAGTGGAGATGGTAGCGTCGTACAGACTGATGCAGTAACAGATGGGTGGGTGCTAAGTGAACGAGTAAGAGTGGTGAGTAGAAATGATTGTGGATGGGCAGACTGGGAGATGCATGGTGGATGAGTGAGAGGATAGATTACTGAGATGTGAAAGAAGGATGGGGCAGGAGGAGGCTGGATGGAAGGGGTACGGTGTGAGTGGGTGACAGAACGGGTATGTGCCAAGAGAATGAAGACGGCTGTGTGGGCACACAGGGTCCACTGGAGATGGGCGGTCTGACAGGCAGGCAAATGGTTGAATGGGAGACAGGCAGATCGAAGGATGGCTGCGGGCCAGAGAGCTGAGGGAAGGATGAATGAAAATGGAGAGCTGGGTGTGGCACAGTCCCAGCACTCTGGAGGCAGAGGCAGCAGACCTGTTAGCTATCTTGGTCTGAGTAGAAAGTTCAAGGCCAGCCAGGCCTACAGAGGGAGACACAATCGCAAAGAGGCAGGGGTGAAGGAGAACAGGAGGATGGGAGTATAAATGATGGGTATAAGAATACAGGTCTCGGGACCACAGAAAGAGGATGCCTGGTGGCTGTGTACTCTGCAGCAAAGAAAGCCCTCACTGGTTCTATGAGAGAGCAACAGGCACTATCAGAGGGGACTGGGATGGAGGCTGACAATCCCTGAAACCTAAAGCAGCATTTTCTGCCTTCTTGCTGACCCAGACATTCCTCCTCTGAAGGAGCACAGCCAAAGGCCTGGCCCGGAAAAGCAAATTACAGGGCCGAGGTCAATTAGGGTCGAGGAATTAGAGGAATTTCTTAAGGGTCAGTAGGGGGTGAGAGGGGGCCTGGCTCCAGGCCTGAGACCTTAGGAGCCACCTATCAAAGGCCAGAAAGACACTGGGAACAGTTTTACCTCCTACTGATCCATACTCCACACTCTGCCCATCTCAAGCAGGAAAAGAACAGGGCACAAGGGAGTAGCCTGACAGGAGCTGCATGCAGGCCCAGAAGTGCCAGGCCCATCCTCTGCGCCTGGGAGGGTATCCTGGGAGCAGCTCTGGTCTCATGCCCTCAGCTCTGCCACACAGGAAACATGCTTCCTATATATGGATGGCCAAGCCTTGGGAGAACTCCATCTTTATCTTGTCGTCCTCATTGAGGTCAGATGGTACCCAGAACCTTGGGAATGGCTTCTAGCCAAGCTCAAAAGGACAGGCACTGTGCCCAGACTGGGGACAAATCAGAGGAGGTCTGGAGTGTGGGGTTCACAAAACTCTGCACCAAGGCCGGGAGCAGTCTCTGGCAGGAGGGAGAGGGTCAAGGGTGCTGGGTTAGGAAGTAGCTGTTCTCGGCCTCTCTCGTCATAAAGATGCACCAGCAGGATTTTGTGAGAACGAAACATTTCTGTACGTTACAAACAAAAACAAACAAATAAAAATACTACAGAGTGTGGTCATTCTTTAAAAGTGACACACTGAACAACACATGCAGCAAGCATTTCAGGTGACGCAACAGCAGGAGCTTCATGTCTGCACAGTGCCTTCAGCACAACAGAGGCAGGGCAGAGTGCAGGCCACCAGCACCCCCTGCCCCCGCGCCTCTCTACTTTGTACCTTAACCATTTCCAAAAGACTGTGGAGGAAGCCACATGGAGTGGCATATTCCTGCATTCCTACCTACCTAAGAAACTGAGGTAGGAGAATCACTTAAGCCTTGGACAGTGGTTCTCAACCCTCCTAATGCTGCAGCCCTTTAATGCAATTCCTGATGTTGTGGTGACCCCAACCAGAAAGTTATTTTCATTGCTACTTCATAACTGCAATTTGACTACTGTTATGAATCATAATGTAAATATCTGGTATATAGGATATCGGACATGTGACCCCTGTGGAAGAGTCACTCAATCACTCAACCCTCAAGGAGGTCAGGTTGAAAACTGGGGTGGGGGTGGGGGGTGAGAGGGTGGTGCTAGGAGGTCAAGGTCAGGCTGGGCAACACAGTGAGACCCCGAATACAAATACACTGAGGTGGTAGGGGTCAGAGGGGACAAAGTTACAGAACTTCAGAAGGCAACTGTCCCACTGGGATTAAGTATTTCAAAACATTGAACAGTAAAGTAATATTCTTAGTTCATTAAGGTACTCTTATACTTTTTGGTTTTTTCAAGACAGGGTTTCTCTGTGAGTAGTCCTGGCTATCTTGGAACTCTACCTGTAGATCAGGCTGGCCTAGAATTCACAGACATCCACCTGCCTTTGCCTCCTGAGTGCTGGCATTAAAGATGTGTGCCACCATGCCTTAAGGTGCTCTTACATAAAAAAAACAAAAACTAACCAGCTGAAAGTGGATAAAATGATGTACACAGATGACATGTCTAAAGAGGCATAGGAATGACTTTGTATACACGTAGGCACAGGAAAACTATAAGGACCCACATCCTGGGGGGTCACAGCCGTAGCCGGGGGTGGGGGTGGGGGTCACAGCTGCTGCTGGAGCTCCTCAGCTCCAGTTTTGCACATATGAGAAGCAGAGTTATTATGGATATAAACAACTCTGAGAAAGGGAGAGGCAGTCATCTTTCCAACCAGGCACTGAAGACTCCAAGCCTGCTTAGGAAGGGGGAGGGGGAGGGCGAGGGATGCGTCGCTGCCTAGGGAAGCAGCTGGTTTTCAGGCAGCCTGCAATCAGATACAGCCTGGAAATTAGATTTCCCACAAAAGAGGCAGACCATTCTGGCAAAGGCTCTGGTTGGGGTGGGGGTGGGGAGACACATTCTTCAGGGACTTCTGTCTCCTAGGGTATGCCCATGGTGTCCCAACAGCATGGCCTCAGAGAATGGATCTCAACATGTAAGGGGACCCTCAGTGGGTTCTTGCCTCACAATAGTGGGGCACTTTAAGCCAAGGGTTGTCCAGGATCAAGGGAAACAGGTCAGCCCCAGAGCAAAGGGCCTTTGAGAGATCTAGGGAGATTAGAGGTTATAGTAGGGGTGAACTGAGACACTGGGGGCTCTAATCAAGGACAGGATGATGCTGTGGCCAAGGAGCCAGGTGACTCAAGGTGACTCTTGGGGGCTGAAGGGCAAGTGGGCGGATTAGTATTCCAGGAGCTGTGTCCTCTTTTATAGGAGGCCTGGTCCGCGGGAAGCTACTGCTAGAGCCTGGGCTCAAGATTTCTCTGGGGGCAGACACCTGTTCTCTATTTGGTTCCCTTCAAGCCTCCGTGTTCCATGAGACTCATCTCTCCATAGGACTTAGACATGGAAGATAGATGTCTCCCACTTGGGGCAGTCCCTGATACCCCATCCGTGTCTGACGCAGACCTCAGCTACAGACAATGGTGCTGCCTTTGCAGGCTCCGAAAGTGTCTCTAAGGAAGCAAGGAGGACTTCAAGTAGCTGGCTGGTGTCAACCTTGAGGGCTAAAGGCCACGAGCAGGTGCTCCCCCAGTATGTGTCCTCTCACAGGTGTCTAATGCACCCTGACCAAAATGGAGCCAAACCCTGTTTGGTTGGAGATGTTGCTGAGCTACTAAGGATGCTCCAAGGGATGCAGAAGTCCCTCCAGGATATTCCCCGTATGTACTCAAAGATGCTCAGTGCACTCTACCCAATTACAGAGGCTACATAGGTCACCCCAAGGCATGGGGTGAGGCAGTGAAGGTGGCCAGCCATTGCTTCTACTGTCTTCTCTGATTGCTACATGCCAGTGGCCTGGCATCTTACAGAGACAGGAAGCAAGGTACTGAGGTCCCAGACACAAAACTAAGCTTGCCCCCTTCATTTTGAGGTAGGTATGAGGATCAAAGTACCTTTAAAAGGTGACTAAGGTTCTCAGGAGTTTGGATGCCCACTCTTATCCCTAGCGATACTTATGACCCCATGGAGGCCCTGTCAAGGCCAGTGTCCTGCAAGATACAGGCCTCAGCGGGCAGGTGCAACAGTCACTGCGTTGGCTGTCAGCCCTGCAGACTGTGCTGTTGGCCTGCAATGTCCTTCCTCCCCCAACCCCGCCTCAGATGGTGGGACCCCCTTCTGCCAGGCCCCTCTATTACCATGGCAACACTCTGGCTTCTCTAGAAGGACAGAGCCTCTTTGTGGTGACACAAAGCCCCTTTGAGGTGCGCCCCCCTGCTGTAGTCAGAGAGCCTCTGAGGGACAAAGGTGGCCCCCAGTTCAGCCTCCCGGAATACAAAGCTAAGGAGATGAGGTGGGAAATCCTAGTGGTTAGGTACTGAGCTCTGACTATCCACAGAACCACCCCTGGTCAGGAGGAGTTGTCAGAGAGACCCCAGCACAAGCAATAGCTGTTCTCTGAGCTTAAGAGTCTTAGTCTTTCCTATATACTTTTAACAAAGGAGAAACTTTACTAGGTGGTGGGAAAGGCTTTTGAAACAAGGGGCTGAAATCCCAGCAGGAACAGGGATGCTAGAAGTCCTCAGCAGACTGGCAGGTGGGGGCCATGCCGCTTCCTGGATGGAAGGAGAGGTTCAGTACCATGTCTGCTGCAGGGCCTAGTGATGGCCGTCTTGGTTTTGTTCCAGATCCCTTTAGTTTCTATAACATCAGTTCCCCCTGCCATAAAGAATCTCAATGTCCCTGCTTGCTCTAGAAAAAAATGTGGCCAGGAACAGCTCTGCTATGCCCACAAGCCAACATCAGGCCTGACAAGGAGGGTTCCTCACTGTGGACTGGCTCATTCTAAGGTTAGGGATATAGAATCCTGAGGACAGAACAGGTCCCACATACAGTGACAGGCACCCTGTGCAGAACTCCCCTGGTGTAGTAGCTGTATATTTACTCCAACATCACAGTCTAGGAGGCCAAGAGAGGGTCAGGCCACCCTACAGCAGGCCTCAGCCCAAGATGGCTTAAACAGGGACACCCCCACCCCTCCTACCAGCTATCCTGGCCTGAGGGTCATGCCCACCCTGACTGCTGCTGATCAGGCACTTGGCAGTGCCCTGGCATGCTAGGCGCTCTGCCCAGAGGCCCTCACCAAGTGACCTCGGTCTGACCCAAAACAGCTTTGCTAACTAAGCCCCTAGTGGGGTAATGAGTTCTAGTGGAAGGTCTAGTGAGGTAGCGTGGGCTTGAGGTGGTGGTGGGGGAAATCAATCCTTTTGTGGTTAAGTGTACCGAAGCCCCAGGGAGACCAGCCAAGAGACCATTCCCAACTCTGCAGGGCCTCTGAATCAGCAAGCACCACAAGTGGCTTCGTCATAGGCCCATGCTGCCCTCCCCAGCCCGCTTCCCCATCGGCATTCAAGTTATCTGCTGACACCATGGACATGAGGATGCTAAGCAGGGGCCTGCAAATCCCCTCGGTCAGCTCACAGAGGCTCCTCCACCAGGGACAATAGTGGCTCTGCAGAACTGTCCCAGTCTCTGACAGACAGCAGCTGAGAAAAAAATGGAGTGATGCTCCCATTCATTTCTTCATCAAGGAAACACTACTTAGGCCTCGGGCAGGGAGACTGTCCTCCCTGCAACACCCTGGCCTGGCCCGGCCCATCCTGTGTGTAGTGCATAAACCAAGGTCTAACTAGTGTGCTGTGGAGAAACATGTGGCCAATGCAGGAGGCAACCTATGGCTGGCATGTCTGGATGGCACGGCTGTGGTAGGTCTGTGCCCACCTGGTTCTAGATGGATGGAAGGTCAGAGTAGGTAAGAGGATGCAGACACCCTGCCTAGCTCAAGGGACCCAGACCTGCCTTCATAGGGACAGGTGGGACTGACTCTGTCGAGATAGGGGGATGCTCAAGGGCCCCTAAATCCAAGAGGTTCTAAGTGAGACATTCACAATGGCAATTGGAACCGGTGGCTTTAGCCCATGAAGCCATGAATCAGGAGTTCGTGCAAACAGCACCATCCCACCAGGTCTTCTTTGACAAGAAACTGGCAGTACTCTCTCACTGTCAGCCACCATGGATATAGGAAGGGCAAAACAGGCCATGGCACTCAGAGCTGAGCCCTGGGGGATGCAGGTCACCATTCCTTTGTAACAGTGGCCTGTCTACATCCAGGTGACTCTCAGGAGAAATACTGTCCCTGGCATGACCTCCTGGTAAACAATTCAGAGAAGCAAGCAACACAGACGTCTTGTAAGGGAATACTGGTTCACTCTGGCCAACAGGATGTAATCTTTAACCCAGCTGTCAACCTGATGAAGTTCCAAACTATCTAAAACATAAGAGGATTACTTCAGTCCAATCAGTCAGTTACTTGGCTAAGGGATCAGCCCTAGAAAGGTGGGCTCACCTTAAGGGCTCCCACACTAGGGAGACAAGTGCAGTAATGACTCCTTTAATGAGATGCTGCCCTTCTTAGAATCCCTGCTCCCACATGCTCCCCTTGGGCTGTCCTAAGGGTCCATGGATCTTTGCACCTTTCTGAGCCCTGACTGAAAAAGCTGTAACTTTCTCTTCTCTTCTACTTCTGTCTCCTTCAGCCACTAGCTAGAACCTAAGGTTTGTTTGTTTCTGTTGCTGTTTTCTTACTCTTTGGGCTTCCTTACTCTTTCTCTAAAGCTCTCCTCCCCACTATGAGGCAGCTTGTCTGCCATGTGCTTACTGCTATGCCCTCTAAACTAACACCGCATCATTTTCTTCCTCCTTGCTGTCTCCTTTCCCCTCCTACTGGCAATTGCTGAGGATTATGGCTTTCCTGCCCTGGGTTGGGTGTTTTGTTTTGTTTTGTTTTGTTTTTTCACTCTAATAAAAAAGTCCTCTTGGAACAAACTTTAACTTTCAAACTCTTCCTGCCTTTTAATTCTTTTTGTTTAATCATTTTTTTAGAATGAATATATATATATATATATATATATATATATATATGTGTGTGTGTGTGTGTGTGTGTGTGTGTGTATCAATTGTGTGTATGTACACATACACACACACACACACACACACACACGCACGCACGCACGCACCTCACCCAGTGTAGACTTCTAGCCCTTCAGTGCTGCCTGGCTTCTCAACTCCACACCCCTCAGAGGCTCTGGGATTTGGAGATCCTTCTCTGGAGGGGGTGGAGATCTGAGACAGGATCATTCTCCTGTGTGTCCCATCTCCACTCTTTCCAAAAGGACCCCTGAATCATCAGCACTTCCTGTTCCTGAGGCTGTCATCATTTGAGACAGGACCCCTCTATGTACCCCAGGCTCAAGATGTAGCCACGGTTGACCCTGAACTCCTGTATGGCCTGACAGTACTGGAATTACAGGCATGCAGAGCCTGCAGTCCTGATGACTGAACCCAAGGACTGTGTGTGCAGGGACCTTGCCACTGAACTACACCGCTAGCCAGGTCTGGGGATTCTCTGCTGTGAGAGGCCTGGGAAAGCTGCCTCCCGCTGAGTCACATGACTGCATTTATCTGCACAGAGGGGAAGGACTAAAGCTATGACCCTCCCTCCCCCAACCCCTGCCAAAGGTTAAAGATGATGTTCAATGAATTGGGAACTGGCCACAAAGAAAAGGAAGCATCATAAATGTCTTTTACAAAACCACACCAAAGGCAGTTGATTGCAGAGAGGAACAGATAGCAGTAGCAGAAACTCAAGCCTGGTGGGGTAGAAAGCAAACTCAAGCTGCAAACAGGCAGAAAATGACAAAGATGACCAAAAGGCCAGGCAAGCAAAAAGGCAGAGAGAAACTCCCAGAGCAGAACAGAAGTTTCAACCACAGAGACAAGACCAGAAACTGCTGGAGGCAAGCCTCATGGGGGCTTGTCAGGATTATGGTCAGAACCTGGGTTGGGGTGAGCTTCCTGTCCAGAAAGCTGTCTGTACCTGTTTCTACTGTTAGTAACAGTGCCACACCCAAGGAGGTTAGAGAGGAAAAGCTTATGATTTTAGTCTAAGGTCACGAGGCTGTATTGAAGTGTGGTCTTGCCAGCAGGGTTGCAAGGTGGTCCAGGGTGTCACATGCTGGAGAAACAGAGCACAGGAGACCTAGGTCACCACCCTGTACAACAGATCCACTCTTGGATAACCATTAACAAATTTAAAAAAAAAAAAAAACAACCAAACATAAAAAACCAGGTTAATCTATTCAGGAGGGCAGAGCCCTAATCACTTCCTAAAGCCTCCTTCCGGACCATTCTTATTATCTTATAAAGTGAAATTAAATTTCAGCCAGCGGTCTGGAGGAAACAAGCCACATTCAAACCACAGCAGAAGCCACTGCAAGAGTGGACATGTCTCTCAGCATTTTACAAGTCTTATCAAGGTCACATGTCTTCTGGTCTCCCAGGTGTGCTGTGTCCCCTGCACGGTTCAGGAAACAGTCGGCCTGGTCCCTGCTAGGCTTGGTGAGTGTGGACACTGCTCATCAACAAAAGTCAACGCCTGCCTTCTTCCTCTTAGATGCTTTTTTTTTTTTTTTTTTTTTTTTTTTTTTTGGTTTTTCGAGACAGGGTTTGTCTGTATAGCCCTGGCTGTCCTGGAACTCACTTTGTAGACCAGGCTGGCCTCGAACTCAGAAATCCACCTGCCTCTGCCTCCCGAGTGCTGGGATTAAAGGCGTGCGCCACCACCGCCGGGCTCTCTTAGATGCTTTTATGAAAAGGAAGAGCTAATGGCTTTTTAAAAGCACAACACTATTCCTTTCTCACTTAAGGAATGTTTTTGTTTTCACCTGTTTAAAAGTTAGGGGCTTACTATTTTGCACAAGCTGGTCTTAAACTTCTGGTATCAAGTGATTCTCCTGTCTTGGGTTCCCGAGTACCTGGTGCGGGCCAGGGGCCTGGCCTTGCGGTCTTCAGAAACACTAAACCGCTCTGAAACCCTTCAGCAAGCAGCAGGTGAAGCCTTATTTTCAGCCTCATGACTGCTCCACTCCCTGTCACACTGCTCCTCAGAGTAAAGCTAAATCACCCAGAGCCCTAGACTCTAAAGAAGCAGTTAAGCCGGGCAGAGGTGGCACATGCCTTTAATCCCAGCACTTGGGAAACTGAGGCAGGCAGATCTCTGTAAACTGAGGCCAGACTGGTCTACAAAGCAAGTCTGGGACAGGCCTGTTACAGAGAGAAATCCCGCTCAGAAAATGGGAGAAGAAAGAAGGCGCAGCAGTGGTGCCACGCTCCTTTATTTACCAACGATTTAAGGGCGAAGCCAACATGTGGTTCGGGGCTACCTTGAACCCCTGACTCAAGGTATTCTTCTGCCTCAATCTTCTGTGAAGCTGGAATTTGAGAAATACGAGTCACTGCCTGCTTAGTACCTCAGCTCCTTTTTGCTAGTGTTTTTTTGTTTTGTATTTATGACTTTTAATTATCATTAAAGACTGAGTAGTTTAAAAATGACAATAATTCAGTAAGTCATTTTGAGTTAATAAAAAGCCATCAACTTAAGACTAATATTAAAAATATAAAATAGTGCTGAGTGGGGGTACAGCCTTTAATCCCAGACCTTGGGAGGCAGAGGCCTACAGGACAGCCACAGCTACTCAGAAAAACCCTGTCTGGAACCACTCCCACTTCCAAACATACGTACATACATGCATGTGTGTGTGTGTGTGTGTGTGTGTGTGTGTGTGTGTGTAAAACAGAGATCAGGAAAAATAAGCAAAACAAAACTCACTGGACACCACTGTATATTTCTAACACATCAATTTATTCTGAAAATTGACAATTCAGAGAACTTAAAATATGCATTTATCCTGCTTTTCCAGAAAAAAAAAAAAACCACCTATATTCAAGGAAACTATGTTTTTTTGTCTTTTATTTTAAACCCTGTTTTATTATAAACATGTATAAGCAGTGTGCCAAGGACATTTTCATGCACGTGTATTGTATGTTCTGATCATAGTTATTCTACTACTCTCTCATCTTCTTTCCACTTCCTGACTGCCCTTCCCAGTTAATCCCCTCCCACTTCTTTCTTGTTTTATGAATCCTGAGGCCGGGCCCCCTCTGTGAGGGGAAGATGGCAGGGCTAATCTTGTGCAGATCTCATGGATGACAACAGCTGATCAGGCTTCAGGAACCAATGGCCTTGTCCTGCCAGGATTGAGTGTTCCTCACCATTCCTGCCTCTCCTCCAGTTACTGCATTCCCCTGACCTGTATCTTCTCCTATGGTGCTCTCGAAGTCCTGAAGGAACGGTGTAAATGTCCCATTTATGGCTGATCACTTGTGAGCCTTGGAAGTTATCACTGTCTACTGCAAAAGTAAGTTTCTCTGACCAAAGCTGACAGTGGCATTAATCTATGGGCATAAATACAGACACTTAGAAGGAATCTGGTGGGCAAATTATGTCCACTTACCAAAACAGCAGCTGTAGCACGCATGCTAGGGTCTATGGACTACCAAGCCATGGGCTTCTGCCCATGTCTACAGTACCAGGTATGAATAGACCTCAACTCCAATGAGAAAGTGGCAGGCTGCCTTCATAATAAATGCCCATATTGCAGCAGGGGCACAACTTGTCTGGCAGTCAGGAGGATGCATGGAGGGTCCATGGCTCTATTACTCAGAATTCTCTAAACAAACAGAACTGGTAGAATTAATATATAGGGTTTATTACAAGCTGTGGTCAAAGTCGTTCAACAACACTATGTTTTAGAAGGCCAAGAATACCATAATAGTTCAGTCCACAAGACTGAATGTGTTAGATGTCTCAACTGAGTGTTGGAGTCCTGGAGGATTTCTTGAGAGATGCTGTTATCTTACCAGTCTCAGTTAGAATGTTGAAGAATTATGTTCTAATACCAGCAAAGTAGCGCTTCAGCAACAGGATAGAAAACTTGCCAGCAAGAGTGAAGGCAAGCAGGCAAAAAGCAAAACCTTCTATGGCGGTTTGAATATGCTTGGCCTAGGGAGTGGCTCTATTGGGAAGTATGGCCTTGAAGGAGGTGTGTCACTGTGGAGGCAGGGCTTTGAGGTAATATATATGTTCATGTTCTGATCAGTGTCTCACACAGTAGTCTCCTGCTGTTTGTTGCCTTTGAATCAAGATGTAGAACTCTTGCCCCCGGCAGTTGTGGAGCACGCCTTTAATCCCAGCATTTGGGAGGCAGAGGCAGGCGGATTTTCTGAGTTCAAGGACAGCCTGTTCTACAAAGTGAGTTCCAGGACAGCCAAGGTTATACAGAGAAACCAAAAAAAAAAAAAAAAAAAAAAAAAGGGAAGAAGTTGTTTCAGAGGAAAATTTTAGTACGTTGCCTTGTTCTTGTGATATTTTGGTGAGAAGATTCAGATTCATTCATTTCATTGACAAAGGAAATCAAATCAACCAAGTTTAGACACTGTCCTGTGATCCACTGTTATGAGGAGTATTTTGATCAAGTGTAGCAAGCTTAGAAAGCAAAAATACAAAATGTGTGGTTCAAAGAGTAAAGGGGCACCAGGACATGCGATGGAGTTGAATCCTATGCTGAAGAAAACTACATGGAATTAAGGGAGTGCTGACCTCTGGACAAGATCCTACCCAGCTAAGCATATTATGTTTGCAGTTGAACAAGGGATAGTTATATCATATTAGATGTTATTATGACCTGGTTATTGTTTTCATTTGGAACATTTCATTTTATCTGGAATGAACTACAGTCCAGAAATGGAGGACAGACCTGTGATCCAGATCTTGAGGCTGGAAGACACAGGCTTTTGACCCAAATCTTGAGGCACTGTGGCCGTGAATAGCTTAGGGCTAGGCACAGTCGTACATACCTTTAATCCCAGGAGACAAAAATCAAGCATATTTCTGAGTGCAAGGCCAGCCTGGCACAGAGCAAGTTCTGGGTGAAGAAAAGCTTAAGTCCAGGTGTGGTGGTACACACCGTTATTCTAAGCATTCAGGAGGCAGATCCATGCAGATCTCTTGAGTTCAAGGTCAGTCTACAGAGCAAGTTCCAGGATAGTCAAGCTTAGGCAGTGAATGAAATCACTGAAAACAGAAAGCTGGTAAAGATTTAATAGAACAAGGAGGCTGACTATGTTCAAGCCCCAGTAAGTAGCAGAACTCAGCAGCTTTGGCTATATGGCTCTGGCTTTAGAGTCAAGGACAGAAGAGACTACTGGGACAATGGATGCTGGTTAGTTGGAGCTAAGAAATTAGTGGTGGTTAAGAAGAGATCAACATCAGGCCGGGCAGTGGTGGCACATGTCTTTAACCTCAGCACTTGGGAGGCAGAGGCAGGCAGATTTCTGAGTTCAAGGCCAGCCTGGTCTACAGAGTGAGTTCCAGGACAGCCAGAGCTGTACAGAGAAACTCTGTCTTGAAAGAAAAAAAAAAAAAAAAAGAGAAGAGAGAGACCAGCATCACTGATCATCTTTTGGGAAATGTTTCCTGAAAGCACAAAGAAGTTGTGTTCCAGAGATAATCAAGGTTGTACCTTGTGCTGCAACTGGATTTGGTAATATGTAAGAGTTACCCAGATGGTTGGGTTTTGATGGCATGAAGAGGTCATGGAGAGCAGCTGAGGCTCGGCACTGTGAGAGCCCACTGGTGAAGGTGCAGCCTCAGGTGCAGTTGATGGTCCAGGACTGAAGGGGTCATCAAAGAGGTTGAGATTGGCACCATGAAGTGAGTCTATGAGAGACTATTGGTAAAGCCTAGTTGCATTGGAAGACCCCAGTGTATTGGAGATGCCAGTACCATAGGACGATCACCGAGAACAGCAGTGGCAATGGAGTGGAGTTAACTTGAGCCTAGGTTGCCACAGACAGCAGAACTGGAGAAGTGAGTGCTCCAAGCCCTTTGGAGGAGCCCAGAAGAGCATGTGTGAATCCCAGACACTGGAACAATAGCTATAACACTGAAGTTGCCTTGGAGACTCCAAGATGTTAGAGATGCCACAGCAGTGGGTTACCTGCTGAAGACAGCTGCTAACGGGGAGTTGGGATCAGCCCAGGAAAAAGTAGTGTGTTGCAGTCAACAAAGATGAAAGGAGCTGGAGATCTGAAGAGCGCTTTGACATCAGACATGGAGATGTGCAGAGTTTGGAGTTCACAGATGAGGTAAGTTAATGGCCAAGATCATCCATCATAACAGCTAAGATTGTTGATGACAATAATCCCCAAAAGAGCCTGCACAGAGGTTTCTGTCTCTATGAGGGCTGACCACTAGGGAGTTAGCTTCCATCTAAGCTCCAACCTCCCATCTCCACTTCTCTGTGTCCTATAGTCAGAGTGAGTGATGTTTTCAGCAATGGTGTCTAAGGTCTAGTTGTGGCAACTGCCTCAAGGCCTTCCTTGGCCAACAATTTATAAGGAGGTGACTCAGTTCTGTCTCTAAGATTATCATTTACCAGCCTATGGCTTCTGACAGCAACTTTCCTCACCACGAAGGTGCCTCTGCTCACACATTTTCTTTTTCCATTAGCTTACCAAGAACCAGATTCCCTCATGGCTGTTCCATACATTTTTAGTTTTAGATGCCCTTCCCTCCTGTGCCTGAGAGCCCCTCCTCCATTTTCATATCACCTGTATTGTGCTATCACCCCCGACTGCCTTTATCCCTGTCTCATGGGCCCACTTCTAGTTTCCTGGATGCTACAGACACTCCAGATTATGTGACATATTGTATTTATTGATTTGCATATGCTTAACTGTTCCTGCATTTCCAACATTCAAAGTACCTTGATTATAAACTTTCATGCTGTAGTCATTTTTGAGTCTAAAAGACCTCATTTAATAATAAAAATTCCTTGTGTGTGCACACTACATTTGGGGGGGGGGTGTTTTGAGACAGGGTTTCTCTGTTTAGCCCTGGCTGTCCTGGAACTCACTTTGTAGGGTACTGAAATCACCCACAACTACTGTGGTGCAGTTAATGGAGATCCCATTCCTGTCTCCCTTTTGCTAAGGACTCAAAAAACTTTTTTTTTTTTTTACAACATTTATATATAGAAGTGGAAAGGTCAGAGGACAACTTTTTAAGAGTCATTTCTCTTTTTCTACCACATGGATCCCAAAGAGCCAGACTCATGTCATTAGGCTTGGTGGCAATGCCTTTACCCACTGAGCCAGAGGACATCTGTAGTGAGTTCCTGGCTGACTTGTTCTAAGTGAGCAGTTAGATGGGTCCCTGGTGTTCTCTTGCCTTAGCTGGTCTTTGCTTGTGCTGGGTGCTGTGTGACAGAAGAGTATGTGTGAGCCTGTTGCTTCACGGCTGTTTCAGTTACCTGCACTAGAGTGTGGGGGAGGGGAGGTGGTAAGGCATTGTCTGAGTGGGGTCCCCACTTCCTCTGACCCTGGGGTTTCATTTCACTCCCCAGTGGAAGCTGGTTAGCCATGCATTCCATCAGAAGCTCCCAGATGCTTCTATATTACCTACCATTCAAAGCTAGCTCTGAAATTCCTGCAAGAAGTAGCAAGACAGACACTATGCTTATAAATACATGTAACAAGAGTGTGACAGTCACTGATAAGAAACATAGCCACCAGAACACCGTAAGACAAAAATCGTGTGACGGTGGTACATTTGTCTCTTGATATCTTGTACTGTATTCACTTTCCTTGTGATAAGTCACATAATGGCTATGACATGAGATGAATTCTTTCTAGAATTTTCCATTTAACATTTCTGAACCAGGGTCAACCACTGGTTGCAAAGACTGAGGAAAAGAGGAAGATACTGTAGACCTGTGTCATCAAAAAGGAGCCAATCAATGATCAAAGACCTAACAGGAAAAACTCCAGAGCCAAATGACTTCACTGCTTAACTCTACTTAACATTTGAACACTCAGAAACTAACACTAATCTTGCTCCAACTCTACCCAGAAAATTAGAGTATATTGCCAGACTCGTGATGTGCTGCCATCTTGACAGTAAACACAAAGACACAAGGAGAGAAGAAAATTATAGCTCTATATAACCAGTAAATCCTGAAGCAAAGGGCTTCAATTCAGAAACACGTAAGGAGGATGATAACTTCTACCCATGTGGCACCTGGATGGTTCAATATATAAGAGTCACTATGTTCAATCTGTCACACTAAAATAACAATCATCAATGTACCACACTAATACATTAATCAAGGAAAACTAAGGGGAACAAAAACCATGCAAATGAATACAGAAGAGGCTGGAGAAATGGTTTAGCAGTTAAGAGCACTGCTCTTCCAGAGGTCCTGAGTTCCGTTCCTAGCAACCACGTGGTGGCTCACAACCATCTGTAATGGAATCTGATTCTCTCTTCTGGTGTGTCTGAAGACAGTTACAGAATACGCCTACACATAAAATAAATAATTTAATCCCAGCACTTGGGAGGCAGAGGCAGATAGATTTCTGAGTTCAAGGCCAGCCTGGTCTACAGAGCGAGTTCCAGAACAGCCAGGGCTACACAAAGAAACCCTGTCTCACACCACACACCCCCAAAAAAGAAGAATACAGAAAATTTGACAAATCTTAGCATTCTTTTGTGATAAAACAAAACATTCAAATGAGGCAAAAGAGTAAACTTTAACATAATGAAAGCTATATATGGCAGGCACACAGTAAACATACTTTTTGTTGTTGCTGTTGTTTGGTTTTTGAGACAGGGTTTGTCTATGTATTCCTGGCTGTCCTGGAACTTGATTTGTAGACCCCGCTGGCCTCCATCTCCCAGAGATTCTGCTGCTTCTGCCTCCTGGGATCAAAGGTGTGCAAACCACGACCAGCTTAGCGAACATACTTAAGGGAGGATAAAAAGAAAGTTGTTCCCTTAAGATCCAACAGTACATGTCTGTGATCTCAGTGTGTGGAAAGCTGAGATAGGGAGATTGATGCAATCTGAGACCAGCCTTAGCAAAACAAAGCAAAAATGGAAATTCAACACAGAAATAGAGATCCTAGACAAAGCATTAAGACAAGAAATAAGAATAAGGCCTGCCTGGCACAGTCATGCACACCTTTAATCCCGGCACTCAGGAAGCAGATCTTAGTGAGGTCCAGGACAGCCTGGTTTACAGAATAAGTTTCTGGACAGCAAGAGCTACAACAGTGAGACCCTAAAACAAAGCAAAACAAGAAATTGGGAATAAAGGCCCTAAAGACTACACATGGGAACACATCAGCAGTAAAAACAAAATCAGCAAAGTTATAAAATGTGAGTCAACAAAGAGAAAACAGCTTTGTAATTATACACAAATAACAAAGACTACGAACAGAAAACATAAAAATCTATTCCATTTACAATCAGGTGGTAGCACATTCTGTCATCCCAAGGGAGGTTATGACAAGTATATCCTCAGTTCAAAGCCAGCCTGGCTCCATACTGAGTAGCAAGGTGAAACCTTATCTCAAAAGAACAAAAACAAAAACAAAAAACTTAAGGGCTGGGAACCTAATTTAGCAGTAGAGTTCTTGTCGAGCATGTACAAAATCCTACATTTGATCCCTAGCACAATGCTCACAAAATCTGCCGTTTGAAATAGCACTAAAAATAATAATAAACCCCTCCTAGTGATGCCAGGGATGTAGATCAACAGAATGTCTGCCCAGCAGGCAAATAGCCCTGAATTCAGTGAACACCCTGTAAACCAGCATGGTGAGGCATGCTTGTAATTCTAATCCTCCAAGAAAAGGCAGGAAGATCAGGAGCTCAGGGTTATGAGACCCCATCACAAAATCAGCAGGAGCAGCAGCAATAAATATAGGATTCGTACATTGAAGATACAAATACAAAGGGCACATCTGTGGCAGTCAGAGAATAACTTGGGGGAGCTGATTCTTCTTTTCCACCACTTGGGCCTGGAGGGGGTGAGCTCGGGTCATCAGGCCTGGGGGCAGGAGTCTTTACCCACTTAGCCATCTTGCTAGCCCTAAAAGTCTTCATTACTGGGCTGGAGAGATGGCTCAGGGGTTAAGAGCACTCTCTGCTCATCCAGGGGTCCTGAGTTCAAATCCCAACACCCACATGGTGGCTCACAACCATCTGCAGTGTGATCTGATGCCCTATTCTGCCATGAGGTGTGTACACGCAGATAGAATACTTACACATAAAATAAATAAGTAAATAATTTTTTTAATTGACTTCATTACTGTTTATCATGACACCGGAGCAAAGTAGTTCCTGTTTTTCAGATCAAAGTCTCGATGGCATGTATCAAAAGATTCACTAGGATCTTAGAGGAGCTCAAAGACCCTAAACAGTCTTGAAAAAACAAAGCTGGAGGCTCATACTTACGACTTCAAAATGTTTCTACAAGCTGGGCATGGTGGCCCACACCACCGTTCAGCACCATAGGATGCCGAGCCCACGAAGCAGCTCTCCTGAATACAGTCACATGGCATCTGCACACTGTTCACTGAAGCAGGATGCACGGCTTGGGAAGCAGCTCTTATGTATGCAGTCAAATAACTTTCAACAGGGTTAACAAGTCCACTCAGTGAGGAAAGTCTTCTCAACTATGATAGGTCTGGCGAAACCAGACATCATATGGAATGAAATTGGATCCTTATCTTAGACTGGATATCTAAGTACCTCCAAACGGATCAGAAACCTAAATAAGAGAAAACTTGACACTGTAAAACCTAGAAGAAAAATGTCATGACACTGGATTTGGCATTTCTAGATCAGATGCCAAAGCTACTGACAACAAAAAATAAAATAGATGAGTTCAAAATTAAAAACACTGGGCGGCAGGTAAAAAAAAGGGTGGAACATTTGTTTTGCATAAGTAAAGGCCTGGCTTCAATCTCTAGCAACAAATCAATCAACCAAACAAACAAACAGACAATTAAAAACATCTGCGTGAGCCAGGCGTGGGGACATACTGCCTGTAACTGCAGCATCTGTGAGGTTATGAAAGGAGAATAGATCATCAGGAGTTCAAGGCCAGCCTCAGCCACACTTCAAATGCAAGGCCAATCCGGGTTACACAAACTCTATCTATCTCAAAAAAAGGAAAAAAAGCCAACCAAGAAACTGGGGGCTGGGGGCTGGGTCCTGAGTTCAATTCCCAGCAACCACATGGTGGCTCATAACCATCTGTAATGGGATCCAACGCCCTCTTCTGGTGTGTCTGAAGACAGCTACAGTGTACTCCTATACGTTAAATTAAAAATAAATAAATACATATCTTTAAGAAACAAACAAACTGGGGACAGAAAGATGGCTAGGTAGTTTTAGCTGGACATGGTGGAGCACCGTTATTTAATGCTAGCACTCAGCAAGCTGAGGCAAGTAGATTTCTGAGAGTTCCAAGCCAGATGAGTCTACAAGTAAGTTTTGGGCCAGCCAGGGCCACAAAATGAGACCTTGTATCAGAAAACAAAACTAACAAGCAAACAATCAATAATAATAAAATAAATAGTATTTTGCTACTAAAGAGATAGCTCAGTGGGTAAGAGGACAGGTTGCTCTTCCAGAGGAACTGTGTTCAGTTCCCAGCACCCACATGGGCGGCTTACATCTTTCTGTAACTCTCTCATTTTAGGAGATACTACACACTGTTCTGGTCTCTGTAGGCACCTGTCACATACGAGGTGAACCAGTAAACATGCAGTCAAAACACTCATACACAAAATAAAAATCAATATTTTAAAATAAATTAAAGTAAGTCGGGTATGGTGACGCACGCCTTTAATCCCAGCACTCGGGAGGCTGAGGCAGGCGGACTTCTGAGTTCAAGGCCAGCCTGGTCTACAAAGTGAGTTCCAGGACAGTCAGGACTATACAGAAAAACCCTGTCTCAAAAAAACCCAAAAAAAAAAAAAAAAAAGAAAAAGTAAAATCTTTTTAAAACAAAACCTCAAGAAACAATGGGAAAATCTGTTTGCCAAAAGACAGGGCCAAATCATATATTTGATATTTGGATAATACACCAGAGGCCTTCCACGGAGATCTCTGGCCAGGCCTGGTGCGAGGGTTCAGAAGAGAAGTGAGTGTGGGCAGGGAGGGTAAGTCGCTTCCTCACTTCTGCTGCAGCTGTCGGCTCCACCTCCATCTCGGCCATGCTGTGCGGTAATTCCATGCTGCCCTGCACTGAGTAGGGCTGGGCTGGGACGAGAAGCCAATTAGCCAGTGCAGCAGAGCCTCAGGAGGCCAGGTCTCTTCCTGAGTGTTACAGCTTTTAGGACAAAAGTCTTGGACGACTGAGTAGTTCCCGAACCCCTAATCCTTCCGGATAGGATTCTTTTTTTTTTTTTTTTTTTTTTTTTTAAAAGATTTATTTATTTTATGTATATGGTACACTCTACTCATGGTTGTGAGCTTTCATGTGGTTGCTGGGAATGGAGGTTGTGGTTGGCCCTGCTCACTCCAGTCCAAAGATTTATAAGTACACTGTAGCTGTCTTCAGACACACCAGAAGAGGGCGTCAGATCTCATTATGGGTGGTTGTGAGCCACCATGTGGTTGCTGGGATTTGAACTCAGGACCTTTGGAAGAGCAGCCGGTGCTCTTAACCGCTGAGCCATCTCACCAGCCCCCCCCCCGGATAGGATTCTTATATACAGTTTTAGGATCGAAGGGTCTGAGAACAGGTACTTCTCATTGTTTTGGTCTGAGAGCTTTGGGGAAACCTTATTTGCAGGGCTTAGTGGAGGGAAGGCTTAGTGCTGCTCCTACGTGACTGATGGCCATGTACCTGGGGGGGTGGGGGGGTGGGAGCGGGACCTGAGGCTGTGGGAGGCTGAAGGTACATGGCAGGAGCTAGAGACCTAGGAGGCATAGCCAAACACCTGCTGTCCCATGCAGGTGGAAATCACCACCCATGGGGTCACCGGGGTTCCAGATCTTTGCTCAACTGGGGACCAGGCTGTCTGTGCATGCTCCCCCCCCCAATACATAATGTAAAAATAACTAAAATTAATGAAGAAAAAATTCAAAGCAAACAATCTAATTTTTAAAAATTAGCAAGAGTTGGATATGTAAATGTATAAATACATCTCCAAAGAAGATACACAAATAATCAACAAACATATAAAAAAATATTACCCACTCCCAATCATTAGAGATAGAAATAAACAACACAATATACTACAGTTTACACTCTTTTTTTTTTTTTTTTTTTTTTTTTTTTTTTGGTTTTTCGAGACAGGGTTTCTCTGTATAGCCCTGGCTGTCCTGGAGCTCACTTTGTAGACCAGGCTGGCCTCAAACTCAGAAATCTGCCTGCCTCTGCCTCCCGAGTGCTGGGATTAAAGGCATGCGCCACCACTGCCCAGCTAATTTTTTTAAATAATAAAATGTCTTAGCAAGATCTGGACAGATTAGAACCCTGTGCACCGTCAGTGTTGCAGCCACTGTGAATATAAAGTTTTTGATTAAAAAAAAAAAGTTTAAAAATAATCATGTGCTCCAGCAATCCTAAAACTTGATGGGATCTGTAGTGGTTTGAATGACCCGGAGGCTCGCAGACATGGATGCTTGGTCAGCAGTTGGTGGTATTGCTTGGGGATGTAACCTGGTGGTGTGGCTTTGAGACTTCAGAGCTGCATGCCAGCCTCACTCACTCTCTGCTTCCTGTTTGTGGATGAAGGTGTGATTTCTCAGCTTCCTGCTCCTGCTGCCACGCCTCTGGGCCACGGTGGACTCGCCCTCTATAACCCTAAGCCCAAATAAACTCTCTGGCCTGTAAATTACTGGTCATGACATCACTACGGTGATGGGAAAGTGACCAGGTTACACAGACCTGAAAGCAGCTTTTGAAGACACATCTGGGCACTCACTCACTTTTACAGAAGTATCATTTGTAACTGCCAGGAGAAGGAAGCAAGGAAGCAATCCAAGTACACGATGGTGAAGGAGTCAATCTGTGGGCTACATAGTATTATCTGCTTTATAAAGGAAGAAAGCCAGGCATGGTGGCTCAGGCCTACACTCTCAGGAGGGTTGGGTATATGCACTATGTGTCTGGAATCTATCTATAAAATAAAATAAAAGGAAGGAAACCCTGATACACAGGAATTTGTTCTCATTCCTGAGATGGGGCTCACTCTGTAGCCCAGGCTGGCCGGGAACTTGCAGCAACCTGTTGGGTCAGCCTCCTGAACACTGGAACTATAAGTATGAATCACCATGCCTGACCACACATGGATCCTTTGTGAGATTACTGTAACACGTGTATTGTTTGTGGGTATACACACATTTGAGTGCAGGTATTTACAGCGTCCAGGATGGACATCAAATCCCCTAGACCTAGAGTTGTATGAGGTTGTTAGCCACCTGACACGGACACTGGGAACTATAATGGTGTCCTCTGCAAGAACAGCCCACAGTGTCAATCCGTGAGCAATCTCTCCAGCTCCTCAGATGAATCCTGAAGACACCGTGAGCACCAGACATTAAGGTACAGGAGGCATCTAGAGTAGCCAAGAGAAGACAAAGGGCAGTGCTCAGAGGGTCAGGGGAGGAAGAGAGACCCACTGCTCAGAGCTTCAGTTTGTAGGAGACTGCAGAACAAGTTACGTATAGTTAACACTACTGCACCGTGTCTTTGAAGGCGAAGTGTATTTTCCCACAGTTTAAAGACTCTCCTCATGTTAGAAGTCACAGAGCTGGGCAGATGATTCCCTGGGTGAAGAGCTTGGAGCGTGCTTGCCATGCAAGCCTGAGCAGCTCAGTTTGAATCCTCCAACCTGAGGAAAAGCCAGGCAGTCATCAAGTCGGGTAATGTCAGTGCTCCTGTGGGTGGACAGGACAGGAAACAGGAGCGAACATCCTCCGTCAGTCACGGTTCAGTCAGCCTGGACTGCACAGCTGCACTCCCTCCTCAAGGGCCGACAACGGCTGGCACCTGAGGCTGGTCTCTGACCTCTTCACTCTGCACTGTGAAAACTGTCTTCACTCTCACATGCGAATGGGTACACACATGTGAGTACACACACACACACACACACACATACACACACACACAATTACAAAGACTTTTAAATAAACAGGCCAGAAATAAAAATGTTTTAAATATAGCATTGGGCCAGGTTTGGTAATGCATGCCTTTAATCTAAGCACTTGGGAAGGCAGAGGCAGGCAGATCTCTGTGAGTTTGAGGCCATCCTGGTCTACAGAGTGACTTCTAAGACAGCCAAGGCTACACAGAGAAATCCTGTTCCAAAAAACAAAAACAAAACAAACAAACAAACTACATATACATAAATATATGTATATATAGATAAATGTTGGCTATTTAGAAACAGTGGGAAAAGTGGAGAAATGACTCAGTAGTTATGAACACTGGCTGTTCTTCCAGAAGACCCAGATTCAATTACCAGCACCCACATGGTGGTTCACACCATGTGTAATTCCAGTCCCGGGGGATCCAACACCCTCCTCTGGTCTCCTTGGTCACTGTATGCACATGGTACACAGACACATGGAGGCAAACTACATGTTGTATGTCAACTTAACACAAGCTAGAGTCATCAAAGAAGGAGGGGTCTCAGTTAAGGAAATGACTCCATGAGATCTAGCTGTGAGGCATTTTAGTTAGTGATTTGTGGGGGAGGGCCCAGCCTATTATGGGTGGCGCCATCCCTAGGCTGGTAGATCTTAGGTTCTAGAAGAAAGCAGACTGAGCAAGCCACGAGAAGCAAGCCAGTCAGCAGAACTCCTCCATGGCCTCTGCTTCAGCTCTTGCCTCCAGATTCCTGCCCCGCTTGAGTTCCTGTCCTGACTTCCTCCAATGGTGGACTATGATCTGGAAGCGTAAACTGAACAAACCCTTTTCTCCCCAACCTGCTTTTTGGTCACGGTGTTTTCATCACAGCAATAGAAACCCTGAGACACTCATATATATAAAATAAAAATAAATGAATCTGCCAGGCAGTGGTGGCACACACCTTTAATCCCAGCACTCGGGAGACAGAGGTGGGTGGATCTCTCAGTTTGAGGCAAGCTTGGTCTACAGGGTGAGTTCCAGGACAGACAGCCAGATAAATAAGTAAACAACAGAAACAGTGTGTGTGTGTGTGGGGGGAACTCTTACATCACACATTAAGAACAGATTATGCCAGAGGCTGGAAGTCCTAGAGACCCACAATAGAACCAAACACAAATGGCAAAAAAAAAAAAAAAAAAATTATAATAATTCCTAATGATATCCTGCTATACTCATAGATTGGCATCTAGCCCAATTGTCATCAGAGAGGCTTCATCCAGCAACTGATGGAAACTGATGCAGAGACCCACATTAGTTGGAGCTTGGGGAATCATGTGGAAGAGAGTGAGGAAGGGTTGTAGGAGCCAGAGAAGTCAAGGACACTACAAGAAAACCTACAGAATTAACCAACATGAGCTCATAGGGGTGTACAGAGACTGAACCACCAACCAGAGAGCCTGCATGGGCCTGTCTTAGACCCTTCACACATATGTTAGAGTTGTGTAGCTTGGTCTTTTTGTGGGACTCCTAACAGCAGGAGTAGGAGCTGTTTCTGACTGTGTTGCCTGCTTTTGGGACTCTTTCCCCCTACTGGGTTGCCTTGTCTAGCTTCAATAGAAGAGGAGGCCTAGTCTTACTGAAACTTGATATGTAATGGCTGATTGATGTCCGTTGAGGCCAGCTCTTTTCTGAAGAGAAACTGAGGAGGACTTGGGGGTGGGATTGGGGGTGGGGCTGGAAGAAGAGCAGGGAGGGGAAACTGCAGTCTGGATGTAAAACAAACAAACAAACAAACAAATAGATTAAGGCCAAACTTAGTGGAGTATACCTTTCATCCCAGCAGCCTTTAATTCCCATACTCAGAGGGTGAGGCAGGTGGATCTCTGTTAGTCTGAGGCTAGCCTGGTCTATATAGCAAATTACAGACAGCCAGAACTACGTAGAAAGACCTTGTTCCAAAACAGTTTTTAAAATACACACCTATCATTGGCTATCTCTCACACTCCATAGCTAATAAACATGGTTCCGAGAGGAAGAAAGACCTAGAAACTCCATCTGTGAGGCTATGTGAAGCTGCCTGCTGTGCCTCTACAGCCTATGCTTGGGTCAGGAAGATTTAAAAAACCCTAAACCTTCCTTCCCTTCCCTTGTCATGTCATCTAGAAAGAAAGGTCAAACTGGGGGAGACAAGACCCCACTGTCCTTTGCTGGATTATACACTTGATCTTAGCCAAAAGGCCGAGAAGCGATCCTTTGCTGGATTATAAACCAGAGCAGTGCTTAGGTGTGTCTGTCACATGGGGAAGAAAGGACACAGAACTGGAGAACGGTGCCCAGGTGGCACAGCTCCCTAGCCTGGCTGTGCCCAAGGAATGGTGGGGGTGGGGCAGGCAGACTGCCTTAGGACTGACTGCAAATGGATCAGAGACCTACGAGATGAAGGCATGTAGGAGGGCCAGGGCTGTGTTGCCCCGTGGGCTGCAGAGCTGAGAAGGGTGTAACTGAGAGAAGCTGTTGTAGAGAACTGGTGTGTGGTGGGGAGCTTTTATTATGACGGTAACAGGGAAGGTATTAACAGTCAAATGCTTGCTAAAGCAGTGGTGAGCCAGGCCCAGGGCAGGAGCTTCCCAGGCCTGACAGCATCTCCCACCAGCTGCAGGGAATAAAGGAGACACTTCCCAGAGCCAGAGTGTGGCTGGTTCTGCAAAATAAGAGCATTAGTGTGGGAAGGGAGGCTCTGAGAGAACTGGACATGTGAGGTCCAGGGCCATGGGGCCCTCCCACAGGCTGGTCTTCCAGGTCCCACTAAAGTCTGTACCCAGCACACACATTCTGTTCTGCTAGGAGCTCAAGGTCAAGTCCAAGTTGTTCTAATATAGAAAAGTGGCTCTGGGTGTATGAGGCATTTTCTATAGTACCCCGGATCTGGCAGAGATCTGCAAATGGTTTGCACCACGGGAAAAAGGGAGAGTTTCTAAGCATCTGAGGAAGGTACAAGGCTGCAAGGGGAGAAGCTGAGCTCTCGGGAGGTGGGCTAGGTGGGTGACGGGAGATGCCAACCAATGAAAGGATATGAGAGAGCAGACTACAATCTGCAGCACACGTGGGTCCCATCCTCATCACAGCAACACAACAATATGCGAAAACTCACAAGGAGAACAGTGGTACTAGGTCATGGGACTCAGGAGGACTCACAAGGAGGACTGTGGTGCTAATCAGCGGGACTCACAAGGTGGAGAACAGTGCTTAGTGGTTCTAGTTGTGGAGAAACAAACATGGTTTCTTTTTTTTTTTTTTAAAGATTTATTTATTATTATATGTAAGTACACTGTAGCTGTCTTCAGACACACCAGAAGAGGGAGTCAGATCTTGTTACGGATGGTTGTGAGCCACCATGTGGTTGCTGGGATTTGAACTCTGGACCTTCAGAAGAGCAGTCGGGTGCTCTTACCCACTGAGCCATCTCTCCAGCCCCCCAAACATGGTTTCTTTTCTACATTTTCTATCAACAAGCAGATACTGACTTATTTATTAAAATTAAGGTCACAAAGGAAGATGCCAGCAGCTCAGTGGCCTCTCAGGGACACCCAGCAGAGACTGGTCCTGCCATATTTGTGTTCCATATGTGTCATCATGAGGCTGTGGCCTTAACTCCAGGCCTGGTGTCAGTGTGGTCCTCTGAGAAAGGAGATGGAAAGGGGACGTATACCTTGCTGGGCTAACACCTACACCATCCCAGACTCCACACGGCCTAGGTCTCAGCTTCCCCATCTGTATATCCCGTCTCTGTCCACATGGCAGCCTAGAATCTGGTCATCTAGAATGGGCCCTGGAGGTGCTCTCTGGGACACAAAGTAAAGGCTCTAGGGAAGATGCAGCTGGAGTTGAAAGAGTAATAAACTCAATGCTCCAAGGTATGCTAATCATAAAGCAGATAGCAACATTCCTTCCTCCACCCACCAGCTTCCTGGGTTCAAAGAGTGTTCATTCAAAGAAAGTCACCCTGACCCACCCTGACCACTACTGGAACCCACTATGCAAAGGTGCTATTGCTAGGGGCTCTTAGATTGTTAGGGGCTCTTAGAAACTGTCTTGAGAGATAACCTGACACTTGTGACTTTGTACTTCCTTGTGACTCTTAACTGGTATTTTTGGTATTTTCCAACAACGCCCTTCCCACCTCCTTGAGTTGTGGTTCCTTCCTTTAAATACCCCCTTACTTAGCTACTCGGAGCGCCACGGTCCGTGATGTATGACCATGGGCCCGAGAGCGCTCTTGAATAAAAATCCTCTTGCAATTTGCAGCAAGACCGTTTCTCGTTGGTGATTTTGGGGTGTTGCCTCTCCTGAGTCAGAACATGGAGGAGTCCTCACGTTGTGGGTCTTTCAGAGTCACCTCTGCAGCCTCATCTGGCAGAGCTCAGCAAGAGCATCCGGGAGCATATGCCCCCTAAGAACTCCAGGGAAGGAAGCATTTCATAAACTGAGTTTGGCATTTTCAAGAAACTCAACAGGCCACTTTCAAACATCAAGAGGAACCACAGAATCACAACTCTGCCCGAATCCTTCATCCTCTGCATCCTTACACAAGTGACCTCCTTCAGCCCGTACTGGTCAGAAAAGCCTAAGAACTCCTGGCCGGACATCTTACTGCAGTGGAAGCTGATATGGTAACTCCTAGGTTCCCCAGCTGAGGAGCGGGGACACCCAGGCCTGGGGGCATCTAAGGTCCCCCCCCCAAGGTAGCCAGTGACCCAGCAGGGGCCCCGCCCAAGCAGGGGCCTTTGTCTATAACCAGGTAACTACAGGCCTCCAGAGATTAGATGGCAGCACACCATGCCACTGTGAGTCACTCTGAGCAGGGGATGTGAGGTTTCTTAGTTTCATATCTGTTGCTGTCATAAAATGCTCTGAGAAAAAGCAACGCAGGTTATCTGGCTTGGTGGCACATACTGTTAATCCCAGCACCTGGGAGGGAGAAGCAGCTCACAGTCGGGGGGGGGGGTGCAGTAGAAAGAATGTACTCGATCCCTTGCTCGCTTGATCAGCTCCACCTCAAACACCTCATCCCAGTCCATGCGGTTCAGGACACTCTGCCTACAGAATGGTGCCCCCAGTGGACTGGGTCTCCCCACATCAATTAAGACAAACCCTCCACAGACATGCCCACAGGCTCCTAATGTAGACAATCCCTCATTAACACTCTCTTCCTGGTGATTCTAAGCTGTGTTAAGTCAATAATTAAAGCTAACCAGCATACCTGGTGTATTAGTGTTCTCCAGAGTAACAGAACTTATAGAATGAATCAATATCCTCTTCCCCACGCTCCCCTCCATACAGAATGGCTTACAGGCTGGGGTCTAGCTAATCCAACAATGGTTGACTATGAACAGAAGGTCCAAGAATCTAGTGATTGTTCAGTCCCCTGGATAACTCAGCTGGTCTTTAGTATGCACCAGAATCCTGATGATGTAGGTTCTAATGCCAGTGAAGGAGTGGATTTGTTAGGGAGGGTGGGAGGAGGCAGGCAAAAATAGACAGCTTCCATCTTCTATGTCCTTATATAGGCTTCCAACAGAAGGTATGGCCCAGATGAAAGGTGGGTCTTCCCACCTCAAACATTCAGATTAGAAGTGGATCTTTCCACTTCAAATGGCCAAATTAACCAAACCAAATCAAACCAAACAAAAAAAAAAACCACACAAAACAACAACAAAAATCCCTCAACGGTGTGCCCAACCATTTTGGATTTTAGTTAATCACAGATGTAGTCAAACTGACAACCAACAATAGCTATCACATGTGACAAAGGCAGATGGCCAGTTTGGGCTGGGCTCTCCAGTCAAGTAGGCAAGGTTCTTGTGAGGCAGCCAGGCCAACTGACCACACCCACCCCTGGGGCTGAGACACAATTTGGAACTATTTGAGTATTCAGCCTAGAAATGCTTGCCCCAGTACAGGGGAATGCCAGGGCCAAAAAAATGGGAATGGGTGGGTAGGGAAGTGGGGGGGAGGGTATGGGGGACTTTTGGGATAGCATTGGAAATGTAATTGAGGAAAATATGTAATAAAAAAAAAAAAGAAATGCTTGCAACCTGGGGCTATCAGGATTCCAGAGCCTACCACCCAGAGGAGGAACACAATGATCACCCATAGCAGAACAGAGCTGCTTGGGCAAGGGGCCTCCAACTGAAGATCTGCACACACTGATACCAGGATGACTCCTCTGCCCCAATGCAGAGTTATTCAGACCCTGAAGGTGCAGCAACGTCACCAGTCAACACCAACATATCATTTTAGGACCAGACACCTCTAAGGAGACCCAGGGTACTTTGAGAGCTTTTGGAATAGACCTCACCACAGCAGGGACCAGGTCCCATGGTCAGCCAACAGTCTCCAAGTGTGTCACAAGTATCGAAGTTTGCTCAAGTGGCACCACCTCCAAGATACCCACAGAGATACGAGGGAAGGAAACACACGGAGGATCAGCAGGTATCTAGATTATATGTGCAATCCAAGTAAGGCAGCACATACCTTTAATCTAAGCACTCAGGAGGCAGAGACAGGTGGATCTTCATGAATTTGAGGCTAGTCTGGTCTACATAGCATGTTCTAGGCCAGCTATGGCTACATATGAGACCCGACTCCAAAAGCAAACAATATGTGCGTGTGTGCATCCATATATGCACGTAAAGAGCTAGAGGACGCTGCGTGTCCTGGCCTATCACTCTCTATCTTATTCTTGTGAGGCAGGTGATGGTTGATAGATTGACAATCCTCTTGTCTCTGTCCTCCACAGTACTGGGGTTATAGGCTCAAGCATGTAAATATACTCAATTTTTAAAAACTAAGATGAAGATTTGAACTCAGGTCCTCACACTTGAGCAGTGAGCACTCTTACCTGTTGAGCCATCATCCCTGCCTCCAATACTTGGTCTTTTTAGTGAAAGCAATAAGTACTAGCTGAATGCATCACAAGTGAAAGCAAATCTGAGACCTGGAAGATACAGAAACATGTGTGTGTGTGTGTGTGTGTATAGACACACATACTCACACACTCACTCACACACACACACACACTCACTCACACACACATGCACACTCACACACACTCACACACACTCACACGCACACACTCACTCACACACACATGCACACTCACACACACTCACACACACTCACACACTCACTCACACACATACACACTCACATACACTCACACACACACACACTCACACACGCACACACCCCACCCTTTTAAAGTGAACATGGTCTCCCTTTACTAAAACTTAGGCAGCTGATTTCATGAACTGGGAAAAGCAGCAGGGGTTAGCACCTCCCAAGTACAAGGGAGCCTTACCCTTGGAAAAGCACCTTCCTGATCAAGTCTCTCTGTTATGTCAAAATAAATTCAAGGCAGATTAAATCTTGGGTGTAAAGGCCTAAGGTGGCAGCATCTAGTAGAAGACAGACAGACAGACAGACACTATTTATGTAGCCACATGCCAGGGAGGGTGGACACCACAGAGGGCTAGAGTAATCCTAGAGAGGGAACAGTCCATGTTTCTTAGTAAGTATGAGAAATTTCAATCATCAAGAACTGCCAGGCTGGAGAGATGGCTCAGTGGTTAAGAGCACCGACTGCTCTTCCAAAGGTCTTGAGTTTAAATCCCAGCAGCTACATAGTGGCTCAGGACCATCTGTAATGAGACCTGACACCCTCTTCTGGTGCATCTGAAGACAGCTACAGTGTACTTAGATATAATAATAAATAAGTATTTTTTTAAAAAAAAAATTCGGGCTGGAGAGATGGCTCAGCAGGTAAGAACACTGACTGCTCTTCCAAAGGTCCTGAGTTCAATTCCCAGCAACCACATGGTGGCTCACAACCATCGGTAATGAGATCTGATGCCCTCTTCTGGTGTATCTGAAGACAGCTACAGTGTACTAACTTATAATAAATAAATAAATTTTTAAAAAAAATTGCCACAGACAAAGATGTAATTATGCAAGAGGCAGAGAACTGGTATCGTTACTACTTAAAGACTTGAACTAACGGGCTAAAACCATCAATCCCTCAGGGCAACCCTGGTGCTAGACACCACCAGGTACACTTCTGAGAGGTGGCAGAAGACTGGTTTAGTGGTGAGAAGGGAACATTATTACCCAGGCCTTGCATCGAGGTGTGTCACTCCCTCACATTGCCTTTAGGTTCTCCTTCTTCAGGAAGCCCCATTAATTCAATCTCACAACCCCAAATTTGCAATTGTCCTTGTTCATCTCCTCAGAAAGCTGGGAATTCCTCCGCTGCATGTGAAGATGCAATGATTGCAGTGAGCATGCATTGCCACAGTGTTCAGTGACTAAAGGTGAGCAAGGGGGACACACGAGTGCTTGCCACTAACCTCATCTACCTTAGCTCCAAGGGCCCCTGTACACAGAGACACACTGTAAGATAGAACAGAACAGGAAGCCATAAGCCAGAGCCAAGATTTTGCTTGCCAATCTATGAAATGGGCCCAGACCAAAGCAGAGACAGTACAAATGATGCCAACCATGCCTTCAAAACCCAGAACAGGCATGAATAATCAATCAAAAACAGCAGAACACAGACAGACAAAGGAAGAAAATGAAAGAGAAAGGGGCAAAGAAAAATGGGGAGAAGGAGCTAGAAGCAGAGAGGGAAGAAAGGACAGGAAAGGAGGATGCCAGAGTAAAAAGAAGGTTTCAGGTATGCCCTGAGTATTACTAGGGCCATTATCTGAGCCCTGGCTAACCTGGCCTCCCAATGTGCACCAGCCTATAACAAGCTGACAGGGTCTGAGCTTGCCCAGCTCATACAGGATCCTGGATTTGAACCCCAGCATCAAAAGGGAAATAGTATGAGGGGTGCAGCTCCTCTTTCCACTGTTGTCCCCCTATGATGTCACTTGTTCTATAGGAAGTGCCATGGGCCAGGGCCTGGACGCTCTGGCCCAGTGAGCCCTGGACAGAGCCTAAGCTTTTTTAGCTCAGAAACCACTGACTATACACTGAAATGCTCAGTGGACTATACACTGAAATGTTTGGTCAAATACTGGCCTTCCTATACATGAATAGACATGGCTTGTCTAGCCAGAATCTTCCCACACCCAAGTTCTCTAGTCACAAGTGAAGAGAAATCAGACCAACCTATCCATCCACTGTGTCTAATATCCCTTAAGAGAGGGCCCTCAAACATCCAGAAGCCTGGTGCTGCTGGGTGTGCAGCTACCACCTTCTTCTCCCCAGCACCACATTATGGGGCCAGATTTCCCCTCAGGGTATAGTGTCGGCAGAACAGAACTCAGTGAATGAAAGGGGGATAGATAGTCTGGACAGCTGTGGTGGATACACAAGAATGGCCAGGGGCCATCCTTGTAACTAGCAGCCATTCTGCCCCAAAGCAATCACCAAAGAGTGTCAAATGCCATCAAAGTGTCTCTTCCATTCATAGAGTACCAGAGGACGCAGGAACAACCATGCCACCCAGCCTGCCACACTTCATGGGCATCATACCTCTCAATGCCACTGAAGCTGGCAGCCATAATTCACAGATGAACAAAGTAACCACCCCAGCCAAGCCAGTCCACACAGCAGGGCTATGCTTAGAGCAGTGTTACTGATCTCCTACCCTCTAGTGGCAGAGGAATGAGGCTGAGAGAGAACAGGCACACAAAACTGTAAGGCTCATTCATACTCTGCAGGTCCATGGAGCCTTGGGGCTTATCAGCAGTGGCCAGCCGGAGGCTCCATTCTCCCTTGGGCAGTCAGAAGCATCCCTGAGCTGAGCTCTAGGCCAAGCAGTCTATGCTGACATCAGATACCACCATGGCTGGCATCCAAGCTGAGATGGACAGAGATCAGACCCAGCTAATGTCCTCATTAACAATGCCCAGCATTCTGCTAGGTCAGCCGCACTGTGGGCTCACCCTCAAGACAGACATCCATCAGGTGGCTACTATGCACACCTGAGCCACTGGGAAATCTAAGTTAGCGTGGCAGGCCCCCATATTTGGTCCTGTCCAGTCTTGAGACTGTGCCCAACCAGGGTGAAGCTGAACAGACAAGAGTACACAATGCGTAGGTCCAGACCATTCCAAAACTGGCCACGCCCGCCAAACTCACCAGGACACTCTGCTATCCTGAGCAACACAGATAACTTACCTATTTCGGGGGATCTCAGCATGTCCTAACACCCATCTTGTGGACTCTGTTCCTGTAGAGAAACCAGAGGATACTATGTGAAGCTCCCCTAAAATCAGACCCCTTTGGATATAGGCATACTAGCCCAGACTGTCCCCCAAGCAGGACACTGGCATCCCAGATCCTAAGGTCACCCTGTGGTACTCCTGACTCAGCTACACATTGTATGTATTTCCCTGTCCCCCCACACAACTGGGACTGTAGTTTGCATCAGGTCGACTTCCCTTCTGATGAGATAGAGAGGTCAGAGATATGAACTGATAGTGTCCTCTTTCTCCTCCCAGAAGATTGCATCATTAGGGTCTTGGGGCTCCACATAGAGTCTTCCAGACCTGCAGCCCATACCTTCCTTGTGGGACGGCATCTGCCTCTCCCAAGGCTCCCCAAAGCTAGCTTGAACCCTGGCTCCCAGTTCCTATGACATTGGTGGCGGGCAAGTTGTAGGACTTGGTCCTGCAGCGTGGACTGCTCACAGTACATGGACGTGAGACAGCACTGGTGTCTGCTCTGCAAGCAATTCCACCATGGCTCCAAGGAACCGTTGCTTCCTGTCTTGGCAGACAGTCTAGGGACACATTCCCTCTTGGTATATCTGAGCCTAGGGACACTGCCAGAGTATTTATGTCATAAAAATGAAAACCTGTATGACATAGACAGTCAGGGATAGGTGGCAAAGGAGCTATCTCTGGGGCACTATGATATAAGTGATGGGAGTTCTTCCCTTTCTGGTCTGTTTCCAGACTGTTCTGTGCTTCTGCCCACTCTTCCTCTGTGCACTCTTATCTACTTGGTCCTAGAGGTGTCTCTGTCTCACAACAGCCTAGTAAGCTTTTGGGTAAGAATTCCATCTAACCTAGATTGTTTGTGCATGTGTGTGCCCGTGCGCGTGCATGTGTTGGGGGTAACAAGTGGGGGCAGTACTCAGAGCCTGGTTTACTGGCAGTCCCTGAGGCCCTCTGGTGGCCATATTCAGGCCAGGCTATGGCTGCCAGGCCATCTGGTAGAGAGGTTTCAAGTAGAACATGGAAAGTTGGTTAAATATTAGAGTGGGATCATGGAATATGTGGGTGAAGGCCAGCATACAGCACCAAAGGCAAGGGGGAGCCTGGCACATGCTAAGGCAGGAGGACTGGCTGATAGTGGAGGAGCGGTTGGATAGAGTTGTCCACTTACTCTTCCCCTAAGCAGAGGCAAAGCCCTGCTCTAAGCATGGCATTTCTGGGACATCTCTGCTTTTAACTCAAATGTTAACCTAGATTTTTGTCTCACAGAGAACCATGTGACTTTGTTATCAGCCCCAATGTTCAAAAAGTCTCTCACCAGGACTTACCACACGCCACAGCCTTGGCCACATGAGTGGGGAGCCAACATCTGACTCCCATTGACTGTACATGATAGGTATAATTCCCCATTTTTCAAATGTGAGAACCAGAGCCAGTCCAGGCAGGATCTGAACTCAAGTCTTCCTATCCCCAGGGTTTCCCATACTCCTCACCCAGCAGGAAATGACATGGCTACAATAATGTGACCCCTGCCATGGGAGACTCCAGGAGAGAAGGTAGGAGAAAGGTGGAGAGGGGCTACTATAGGAGGCAGGGTGGTAGAGGTCACCAGAGGAATGGGTGTCTTTCCAGGAGTGCTCATCACAGGAGCAAGGCACGGGAGTGGTCAGGGTGGAGTAACTATGGCCAGCCTGCTGGGAGCCCTGAATCACGACACACAGGAAATAACCAGAGAGATTGGACAGAGCCGTGAAACAAAGGCAGATCTAAAGATGGGGCTCAAATAGTGGATACCCAGCTTGTAACCCTTTGAACATTCTGCTGAACTGGTCTACAGGCTCTGGGGTCACCCACCTGGCCAAAGACCACCGGGTGCTTTGCCAGGCTCCAGTTCTCCCACGAGGATGGTCTGAGCCTACCCTTGCCATAACCTGCCTGCCAGGCACACACACTGGGTTTCTCCACAGAGACACTGCCACTACCTGCCTGTACCCCACAGACCTACTCAGACTCTGGGAAGGGTCTGCAGCCATGTTATAGCGCCATGCCACTGACGTAACCATGGGGCTTAAGACTGGGGTACAAGCTTAAACACCAGACCAGCAAGCTATGGGCCAGCAAAGGCTGACTATGTGGAGAGTTCCCACAGGTACAAGCTGAGTCAGGCCAGACTGAGCATGAGAGGCAGGTAATTTAGGATCACATACGCCCACCCTGGATCAAGATGGCCTGCCTAAGTAAGAGCTTGCTCGGTGCTGACTGTATTGTACCGCAGCAGGCTGTAGTCTTGCATGGGTCGCCTTGGGCTCTGCTCTGTACGCATAGGTAGGACTGAAAATGCAAGTAGCTGGGAACGTGCCCTTCCAGTAATCACAGATACAGAGAGCCCTTCAGCCAACAGGCAGGGAAATTCATTCTGCTCAATGACGAGTACCTGCCCCAGCCAAACCATCCCTCCTTACCCATGACAAGAACGCACTGACTGTTCCTATGAACACTGATGTGTTCATACACGTGGACACAGCTCATGTCTGGACTGCCCTGCAAAACCATTTCCATCTACCAGTGCCCTTCTGGGTCTAGGTGTCACTATCCCATGACTACGTGGCCCTCAGATCTCCCTCAGAGCTCAAGAAATCTCTACCTCCTCCCCAACTGTGCATCCTGACAACCAGCCAAGAAGGAGCAGAGCCCTGGCTTTCCAGCTAGGCATGTGTTGGAGCTCCAGGCTCCTGTGGTGTGAAGGGAGCTCAGCCTGAACCCCTGTGCTGCACAAAGAAGGATGGGGTACGTCGTCGCCCTGCTCCTGTGGAAGCCATGCAGAGGGTGCCTGGGACAAGAAAAGGCGACCTGGAAGGGGAGGGGAGGGAGAGAATGAATGTCGGGAGCCACAGAGCACAGACTGAGCGGGGAGGAGTGTAGCAGCTGGGACATGGGAGAGCCTTGGTCACCAGCGTCTGTGCAGACAAGTGCTGAGGATGGCACATCTAAGAGGCCCCAAGTGGGCACTGGCTTGGCCGTGCTCGGAAGCACCTCTGTCATCATGCCAAGTTTTTCCTGCCTGACCCCAAATGGAAAGTGGTCATAGACAACAAGAAGCATCAAATACCTCAGATGACACAAACTTGTAGGTTCAGGCCTTTTCAGATAGCTAATATCTCTCTAGACCACCTGTTTCTGAAGCAAACTTAACCTCAGAACACAGGGACCAACTTCAACATCCTGGTATATCCTCAAGATCCTGAGACACTCCCCAAAGCAGGCAACACTTGCTCTGGATAGACTACCCGGGTCCTGGACCAAAAGAGAGGTAGAAGGACTGGGGATCCCAGTGTGGAATTACAGGCACTCAATGCATAGCTGGTCCTACTTAGGGAAAAGATATTCCCAAAGACAATTTGGGTATGGCTCCATCCCTTAGCTTTATAAAAGTAAGCATGTGTTTTGCATTTCGGATTGTTAGCCCACATTAAGAGTCTAGCCTAAGAGTTAACACAAACAGAAGCATTTTCTTTCTTTTCCATCATTTCTAAATGTCTGAATCCTCAGAGACAGTCCCCTAGTACCTTAGACACTGATACCTGACACTGAAACAAATAGTTAAATATTGAATATAAGTAGCATTTAATTATTTAAAAATTAAAAGGGGAAAGCCATGGTATCCAGGCCTCCTGAAGCAGAGCAACTCCAGACTTGCATATTCTCCAGGGCTGGTGTCCCACTGAGGAATGTAGGGGTATCTAGGGAGGAGATTCAAGCAGGGACACCAGACAAGGGATTCCCAGCAGCGCCTCCTCTCTCTTTTGTGAGGCCTTAGGAGCATCGTCGCTGCGTAGGGACATTCCCTTGGCATCGCCAAGACCCTGCGCTCACCAACAGCCGTACCACCCCGGGAAGTTCCCCAGCCTCGCCGCCCGAGTCCTGGTAAAGTTTCCATAGCCGTCGGGTCCCTGCTTGCAGGCTCTGCAGTGGCTCGCGGAGGGCAAAGCTGTGGGAGCTGGGTCCAGTTCATCCCGGAGGCTGAACAGCCCGGAGGCTGAAGCCGGCGCCGTAGCCAGGTTGGACAGAGCCCTGAGGTCATGCACAAAGGGACCCGCCCCCAACCACCCGGGTCTCTGGGGACCCGTCGTGTGCTAGAGCGCGGGTGAGCAGAAGAACCAGCTTCCGAGCCCCACCCAGACCTAAAGTCCGAGCCCAGGACCCTGTCCCTATCTTAGTCCGCATCTCAGTCTAGACACTATACCAGCTCGCTCCCCCAGGACCTACCCCTAATCCTGGCCGGGGCCCGAGTGTCCAGCCCCAGGCCCACAGCCGGACCCCGCCCACCCGGCCGAGCTCACCTGGCGCGCGGCGTGGGCGGCTCCGCAGCGCGGCCTCCGCCCCCAAGACAGGCGTCCCCAGGTCCCCCGGTGCGCGGGGAGCGGCCTCTCCAGCGCCCAGCACCGAAAGTGGCTCCCGGGGCCACAACTTGTGCTTGTGAGGAGGTGAGGGGGGGAACACTCCTCCTCCCCTACTGGAGCAGCCAGCAAGCAGGCTAGCCCTCCTACCCCTCCCGCTGCCCGTGCGCAAAGCGGACCTGGCCGGAGACGAGGCCTCCGCCCCGCCCCATCCAACTGCGAATTTTCCCATTGGTAGAGAGACGCGCCCCGCAACCCGCACCGATTGGATGGATGTGCAGAGATTGCGGCTTGCTGTTGGGTTCCTGGTATTGTCAGTCTTAGCCCAGGTCGGCCCCCTAGCAGAGCAGGCCCTGACACCTGCCCGGAATGCTGTGGCTGCAGCAGCTGCAGGAGGCTCGGAGTTGCCCCCTCCCGGCCATCTTCAGAGGAGTTCTGGGGATAGTAGGCCCTGAGCTGGAACTTGCAGGGCAGGCGGTCACTCCCGGATTCCAGCAGCGTTGTCTCCATCTCCACCCCAAGTTCCCAGGTATCCTGCTGTTAACCGGACATTGAGCGTCGATTCCTTTCTATTGGCATAGAATGGTATTTATCTTACACTCCGCAAGTGTAAAGATAAATCCCATTTTACAGATAGAAAATTGAGGCTTTAGGCAACCAGGGCGTGAACCCAGTCGTTGGACTTCCAGCCTTGGGGGCTCTCTCACTGTCCCCATAACCCCTGCAGCAAGGACGAACAAGGTCAGCTAGGCTGGTACAAAGTGGGGATGGTTGCAGTGATTTTGAGGGCAAAAGCAGACTCTAGAAAAACTAGAGCTTTTTTTCTTCTATGAAGCCTGTATTTACAGAGCCTTTGGGCACTCCCTACAGCTGCATGAGACTGCTCTTTCCCCGGGGCAATGAAAAGCGTCCTCTTCCCGGGAAAGGGGAATTATGTGTTTATCTCTTCCCCACTACACCCTGGTGTCCCGATTTCCTCTGCCCTGCTTTGAGTCTTGGAGAAATATCAAGGAGCTTTATCCACTGCCTGAAAAGATAAACACATATTTCCCTACTAGGTAAAGCACACCAAACACATCTCTGCAGTGACATAAGGCAGTGGAGGGGACCCACGGGGGATGCTGTAACATAAACAGGAGATGGAAGTGCAGACTGTGGAAATGAATCTGGCCTGTGCTTGCTCAGAAGCCTCTTATCCTGAGTGCACTGGAAATGAGCAACTCTTCTGGGCTGTCGGTGTTTCCCAAGGCCCCTTACAGATAGTGCTAATGGAGGCCAGGGTGTGTGTGTGTGTGTGCGTTTGTGTGTGTAGGGGGTCTACCCAGATGGTCATATTTCACCCACCTATGCTGAGTCCAGTGTGCTCACCCAATAAGGGTTGCTTGGTGAAGACAAAGAAAGTAAATGCCTGGAGCAGGAGCTCACTTCTGGGTCGCCTACAATACAAATTGATACCAGGAGCTTTTCAGAGTCAAGGCAGTTGCTACTAATCCGTTGGTATTGCTACTTGAAATGAACACCATTTGGCATCCTGGTATTGAGATATTGTTGCAGCTCTGGCAAGGCAGAGTGAGCAACTCTAAGAAAGCAGAGTCTTCCAAGAAGGTAGCTCTCTCTAGGTAAAGCTGTAACTACAGCTCTCTACTAACTACAGCTGTCTTTCTGGTTAAGTTGCTGTGTGGTGGGGACTCTCTTTCCTCAGTTAGAAGTGGATTTAGTCAATCCAGCTCTACCCTGGCCCGTACTCATCCTGGAGCACCTCTCTTGAAGACCCCATAGCTCTGGATCATACCACTTCCCCATACTTGCTGATGGGACAGAGGCTGAACAGGTTTTTCTCTGCTAGAAGAGGGCAAAAGGGAGACATAGCCTCCCAGTGTAGGAATGTCCCCTTTTAGAGACCTGGCTGCTTTAGAGCCTGATCATCAGCTGCATAGAGGAAATCAGGGTGGATAGAGACAGCTCAGATAGGTTTCAGGGCTGCTATCTTACAGTCTCCTTACCAGGGCCAATAATGAATATCTCCCCCCTTCTCTCTGCCTCTCTGTCTCTCTGTTTGTCTCTCTGTCTTTCTCTCTGTCTCTGTCTCTCTCTCTCTCACTGTGTGTGTGTTTCTTGCTCTGTCTGTCTCCCCCCCCCCCACTCCCCCCCCCACTCCCCCCCCCCCATCCTCCTTATCCATCCAGCTGCTGGCCATTTCTGTAGGGATAGTGCTGGGGAAAGCCACAGAGAGGAAGTGTTTGTCAGGAAGAACTTCCTAACTAGTTGGCACTTAAATCCTAAAAAGGTGTTTACAAAAAGTGGTGAGCTCCCATTCGAGGAATGAACAATGAGCCAGACTCAAATGGGAGAGAATGTCAGAGTGCATAACTATTAAAAAAAAAAAAATAGGGGCAGGAATTGGATCCCCTTCCCCTAATTTGGACTGCCTAGTTGGGCCTCAGAGGGAGAGGGTGTGCTGGGATTAGATGTCCCAGGGTGGGGTGGTACCCAAGGGGGGCTCCCCCTTCTATGAGGAGGAGGGGAGGGTGTAATAGGGGGTTGGATTTGGGACTGGGAGGAGAGGAAGGAGGGGAGCTGCTATCAGGATGTAAAGTTAATAAATAATTAAGGAAAAAATTGGGGCAGAGGTTCAAATCCCCCCCGCCCCCAAAGGGCCACCTGCTGCCTGTGATGGGATTCGAACCACTGTTCAACATGTTCTTACATCTCTCTTTATGGATAGGATTGATGAGAAAGCATATCCAGCCATTGTCCCACTCTGAATTCATGGCTTGGTGCTTTGGGGACAAGCTACTGTGTATCTGCTATATCCCAGACCATGCTCTTTTAGCCTCAAGCCCGTGTCCTGCTTGTCCATGACTACCTCTTAGTCCTGTAGACCAAGTGATCTGGCAGCTCAGATGGAGACAGCTGGCAGGAGCACAGGGTGACTGTGCTAAGCTGGAGGAAGAATGGAAGTGCCTAGCTAGGTCTGCCACCTGCTGGCCAGGAGTCATAGTCTCCGGAGTCTGGTCATGTTTGCAAATGATTTCCTTTAGTTCTCAGGAGGAATGCTGGTGAGGCTGTGTGAGAGAGGGCAGAGCTGTGACTGGGTCTGGCTACAGCCTTGCTTTCGCCTCTCTGAGTTCCAGTTTTCTGCAAAACATCAGCATTGAAGTTTGGGACCATGGCACCTAGATCGTCCAGGCAGCTAATGCCACTTGGCATTTTTTTTTTTTTTTTTTTTTAGATTTATTTATTTTTTTTTTATTATATGTAAGTACACTGTAGCTGCCTTCAAACACTCCAGAAGTCAGATCTCATTACGGATGGTTGTGAGCCACCATGTAGTTGCTGGGATTTGAACTTCGGACCTTTGGAAGAGCAGTCGGGTGCTCTTACCAACTGAGCCATCTCACCAGCCCGGCATTTTTTTTTTAAATCAATTACATTTTATTTTGTGAGTATATACCACAATGCACATGTGGTGATCAGAGAACAACATAAAGGACACAGATCTCTCCTTCCACCATGTGGATCCCAAGGATGGAACACAGGTGGCCAGGTTTGACAGCGAGCATCTATACCCAGGCAGCTATCTTGCTAGCCCTTTATTTTACTTCAAGTGAATAGCTTAACTGCTCTGAGCAATTATATTTACATCTCTCAAGTGGAGTGAATGAGAACTGGGTATCAAGTCAACTGGGTTGAGAGTCTGTAGTACAGTATCATTGTCTTTAATGTGGTTGTGATCCTTGTACTGAGTACTCACTTTGGGGAGGACCTCTGATGCTCCCTCCACCTTAGCGATGGATGCTCAAGCCCCTTACACAACCTGATATTAACAGGTACAGGAAGCCCCCAGTGATTGTCCTGGCCCTGTTCTAAATGTCCCAGTCATTGTCCAAACATAGCTCAAGCATGGTAAATTCCTCATCCTTGGGGGTCTGGACTCACAGAACAGCCTCTGTGACTTCTTAAGGACTATGGAAGGCACGGTGGAGCAGAAGTCCGTGTTCTGTGTTGTTTTTTAGTGCAGGGAATACAATAGATGAGAAGTCAGAGGCCAAGGATACAGGCAGTCTAGTAAGACTTGGAGGCGACAAAGGGAGGGGAGGGCTATCTGGGACAGATGATATGGTCTAGAGATAAAGACCAGGACTTTGTCTAAAGGGGGTGGAGGTGGGTCCAGCGCCTGAACCGGGCGGGGTGCAGGGTCTCACAGAGATAACCCACAGGCTGAGGAGCTGTGGCTGCATGAAAGGACCAGATGCCCACACAGCTCCAGCCTTGGTGCATCGCCAGCCTTGGTGCATCTCCAGTCTTGGTGCAGCTGCGGGGGCGGAGCGCTATATCTCTAAGCGACAGCACATACGGCCAACAAGGCCGCGGTTCTGGGTTCGATGCTCCGCCCTTCGCTGCTGCGCCCAATAGCGAGCGCTCTGGAGGCGGGCCGGGCGGGTTCTGGGCTGGAGGCTAAAGCCCGCGGGTGCGGCACCCGGAAGTCGGCGGCGGCGGAGGCGGTGAGTGTGCAGCGGGTGGCTGGGGCTAGCGGGCTGCGCTCCTGGCGGGGCTGACCCAAGGTCGGGCGCCGGGCTCCTGGAACGCGGTCTGGATCAGGTTGGTCGAGGACGAGGCGGTCCGCCCCTTCTCGTCATAATTCAGTTTTCCCTTTCCAAGGCATTAAATGGAAACTAAACGGCCTGCTGGTTCGGGACTCTAGTCTGACAGACCAGACCAGACTGTCTCTGATAATTGAAAGCAAAACCCTCACGGTACTGGAAGATGTTTCTATTTATCCCTGTCAGGATTGGGTGCGGGGAAGGGTCTCGGCAGCAGGGGCAGACTTGCTGTGTAAGAGGCTAGATTGGCGGGACAGAGAGCTGCATGGTTGTTGCAGGGTGAAGGGCTGCAGTCTCCAGTGTCAAGAATTACTCTGGAGCCTAGTCATGTCGCCCCTCTCACTCTGAAACCTCCGATGGGGCCTTGGGCTTCACAGAATGTCAGAGTAGACAGCAAGTGCTGGGTCATTCTTATGCCTGATATGGGCTTTACTGGGCTGGCGTAGTGAACCCTTGCTCAGAACGGGAGGACATTGCGTGTAGGCTGCATCCAGGCCAGGTCTGGCCCCACTCTAGGCTCATTGGCAGCTGAGGTTTTGCTTGTTTGCCTCTTGGACAGTGGACAAGGAGGCCCTGATGTTGAGATCCATCCATGTACCCTCAGCATCTTTCCTATGTTTCCTTCTGCCCGATAAGTCATGTCTTTAGAGTGCACCCTATGCCCTTGCAAATGCCTTGCTCAGCAGACCTGTCTGCTGTCTGGGCCTGCTGACTACCGTTTTGCCACTACTAAGCTCAGCCATCTTCTATGGGGTAGATGTGACAGCTATAAGGGACAGGTGAGAGACATGTCCTCTAGACAATTTTTTAAGGTAGTTTCATTAGTCCAACCTTGTACATAGTGAAGTAAACTCTAGCCAAGGAGGCATGTGTTTCCAAGGCTGCTGCAAGCCAGGGTGATTGGCTTCCAGGCCCGTGCTTCTTCCCCTTTCCCTGAGACCTCCTGGGTCATGTGGTCTGCTGGAGAGGGTGACTGTTCCCAGATAGAACAGAGCCTCTGCCCCTCCTCCAGATTCCTAGTGTTGCTGCTGGGATGTGAGATGCTGTGGTGCTCACATCTCTTCAGGTTCCCCCACATGGTCCCCAATCCCACATTTTCATTTTACTTTTGTGTCTTTATTTTACTTTAAGTGTTTGGGGGACACATGGCAGAGGGGCCCAGCTCCCAGCTGTCAAGTCAGCAGCCTGAGAATTTCCCCTAGTTTTAAGGACCTAGTCTCAGATCACACCAGGCTTTGATGATGAAAAGAATTCCAGGCTAGCCAGTTTAGGAAGCAGAGTTGGAGATTGTGTTAAAGATATTTAAATAGAGGCTTAAGTATGAAGATTAGGCACAAAAGAGGTGCCCAAAAGAAAAAAGTAAAACATACTTCAGAGCTTGGGCTCGGAGCTTCTCCGCTTCTCTGATGCATCTCATTGAGTGAGGTTTAAAAGTCCTGTCTTATTCATGGCTCCTAACTAGGTTCAAAGTCAAAAGTTCAGCCCTGGGAATAGAGGAAGGTAGGATATCTTACTGTCAACAGTTTTGTTTGAGGTTCTCTAACTGTGTCTGGGAAGAGAGATAAGGCCATACCCAAGATCATATGCATTTTTTTCAGGCCTTAAGTGTATTGTTATCTTAACATAAAATACCTGTAAATGAGGCCAGGCATGGAGGCTCACACCTTTAATCCCAGCACTTGGGATGCAGAAGCAGGCAGAACTCTGTGAGCTTAGTCAGGGCCACACAGTGAGAACTTGTCTCAAAACAAACAAACAAACAAACAAATGTAAAAATATCTGTATATGAAAATCCTGGTAAGCGTCGGCACCCGTAGCACTGACTGTGCTGGGCCACTTGCTTTTTGCTGGCAAACGCATTAACCCTGGTCCAGGAGGAGGTCCTGCCCTTGCTTCTCTTCACGTCATTGGCCTGTGTCTCCACCCTGCCTCAGCTAGATGCAGTCTGATCACCTACTTGCTCTCATATATGGTACCCCTTAGCCCTTCCCTGGATGTGGGTGACCGATCACCTGTACAAAGAACAGGACAGGAAGGCTTGGAGGAGTTCTAGAAACAGAGCCAAGTTTGTTGTTGACACTAGGTGGGGAAGAGCCAGAGTTCGTCCTTTGGTGATGTGTCAGTCAGCTTACAACAGTAGTAACTGTGAGTCTGGCGTGTGTTGACTCAGACCACAGGGCCTGCTTGGTAAAGGGCTCCTGACAACAAGATCACCTCAAGCCAACTTGATTTTTTGAGATAATCTGTACCATTTTCACCTCTTACCTCAACTATTCATTGTTTGTTCTTTGAGGCAATATAGTCTTGATGAGACTAGAACTTGCTATGTTGCCCAGGCTGGCCTTGAGCTCCTGGCTGTCTTATTTCTTGGCCTCCAGGGTGCTGTCAACTTTAATATTCTGTGTGTGTGTGTGTCTGTGTGTGTGTGTGTCTGTGTGTGTGTGTCTTGCTATGTCACCTAGGCTGACATTGAATTGGCCATCCTCCTGTCTCTGCCTCCTAGGTTGGAGGATCACAGGTGTGCATGCTACACCCAGCTCCCCTTTGAGATTTCAAAAGTCATGTATACAAACTTAAAAAAAAAAATGCCTCCATGTCCCAGCAACTACTCCCATGGTATACTGCTGACACTTGTGTCTACTGGCAAGGTGTCTTAGTGCTTGCCTCTATCCTCTCTGGAGAAGCTGTGAGCTAGAGATGGCTCTATAGTTAAAAGCACTTGTTCTTGTTTGTTTGTTTATTTCAAGACAGGGTTTCTCTGTATAGTCCTGGCTGTCCTGGAACTCACTTTGTAGACCAGGCTGGCCTCAAACTCAGAAATCCGCCTGCCTCTGCCTCCCGAGTGCCACTTGTTCTTGCACAGGTTCTGGGTTTGGCTCCTAGCAACCAGATAGCGCCTTCCAGGAAACCTGACATCCTCTTTGACCTTTGCAGGCACCAGGAATGCATATGGTACACATAGGCATGCATGTAAGCTAACTATCAGATGCATAAATAAATTATTTTAAAGATATATTTATTTTATGTATATGAGTATACTGTAGCTGTCTTCAGACACACCGGAAGAGGGCATCAGATCCCATTACGGATGGTTGTGAACCACCATGTGGTTGCTGGGAATTGAACTCAGGACCTCTGAAAGAGCAGTCTTATCCACTGAGCCATCTCTCTAGCCCACCCCGTCCCCTTTTTTTTAAAAAAGAAATGCCATATTTTGTCTGGTTCTAGATCAGCCAGGGCTCCTGTTTCAAAAAACAAACAAACAAACTAAACAGAATATCCTATTTTATGTATTTATTATTTAATACAAAATGAGGTGATAGAAGCCACCTGAGGGCCAGGCCTGTCGCTATTGTGGGGGCAAGGGACAGGCTGGGCTTCCTACCAAGAGAAAACTGAAATGCTTGCCAGCCCTGTATCAAGCTTTCTGTCAAGCCCATAGTATGTTTGGTTTGTGCTATTCCTTTGAACTGTGAATGACACCCTGGTGTGAGGTTGAATTAATGTCTTCAGAGCATTGGGGAGATCTGAGGAGAAGGTATCACAGGAGACAATTTGTCATGGTGAACTGCTGTGGAACAGCTGGATTGAGCAGCATAGGCTTACAGAGCTCTGGCTGCCAAGATGGGAGGAGAGGAGGGTGCTGCAGCTGATTGGTTGCCTGGGGATTTCTCAGCCAAGGTCTCAGGAATGGTGACACTGTGTTCCATATGTGTTTACCTCTTCTGCTGGCACTCCCTGGAGCCCAGATCACAGCCCATCACATCGGAAGTTTCTTCCTGTCTTGTCCTGCCCAAAAGAACAGCTTCACCCCCAGGAGCTACTACAGCCAGCAGTGACTTGGCTGCAGGACCTGGCCACTGACCATCTTTTTCAGACTGATATTTTTACTCCTTGTCATTGAAGTTGTCAGCTGATTGCATGAGCCCCAAAGCCTCTGCCCAAAGCCTTGATCCAGACACCCCTGATAGACTGTCTCAAATTGTTAGCTCTCCAGCTGGGAAGTCAGAAAAACATCACTCCTGTTCCTTTGTGTGTGCCCCACATTGCCACCTTTCTGTTCACATACCCTGCTTGCTTTTTTTCAAGGTCCTGGGTTATGTTGCACGGTGCTCAGGTAAATAAGACAGTCCACTTGTGCTCTGCCCTGTGCCTCTGTGTTCTGTGCCATGACATCGGCTCATTCTCTCTTGGTTTCTGCTGCATATATCAGTATGGGGAGAGCAAGGTTTCTGAGTTTTCTTCTAGGGCTCTTTGGAAGTAGGCAGCTTTCTTTGTCTTGAAACATGCCAACGGCAGGCACACAGGTTTTCAGCATCATACTTGATGGATTCTATTAGGAAGCCAGTCCATTCACAGGCAGAGACAAAAGCCACTGCTGTCGCCCAGGCATCTGCTTCTTCTTGTCACAACACTGTCCCTGAGACCAGATGGTTCTGTCTGCCTTCTGACACCATGGACAGGTCTTGCTTATATCTAGTCTGTAATGGTTATTCCTGGTTGTCAAGTTGTCTATATCTGGAATGAGCTACCGTCCAGAATTGGAGGGCTCACATGTGATCCAGATCATGAGGCTGGAAGACACAAGTTTCTGACCTGGATCTTGGCATGAAGATCTTGAATGGATCTGAAAGCCCACTAGATCTTAGGCCCAGATAGGGTAGTACACACCTTTATCTTTTTATTTTTTTAAAAGATTTATTTATTATTATACATAGGTACAGTGTAACTGACTTGAGACGCATCAGAAGAGAGCATCAGATTTCATTACAGGTGGCTGTGAGCCACCATGTGGTTGCTGGGATTTGAACTCAGGATCTTCTGAAGAGCAGTCAGTGCTTACAGGCTGAGCCATCTCACCAGCCCAATACATACCTTTAATCTCAGGAGACTAAGGCAAGATCTCTGAGTTCAAGGTCAGCCTGGGACAAAATTTGTTCTGGATCCAGGTATGGTGGTACACACCTTTAATCTGGGCCACACCTTCTGCTGGAGACCTACATAAGGACATTGGAAAGAAAAATTCGTTCTTCTTCGTTTGCTTGCATTTACTTCCAGCACATCTCTTGCAGTCTACTTCTACAGAAGACCAGCTGAAACAACTAGCCTCGTAGGACTGAGCAACTACTAGATTCTTGGACTTCCCATTTACAGCTGACCATTGTTGGGGTAGTTGAACTACAGACTGTAAGTCATCATAAGAAATTCCCTTTATGAAGACATTCCATAAGTTCGGTGATCCTAGAGAACCCTGACTAATAGACGAGTCACTGACAAAAAAGACGGTGATGTTTGCTCTCTTGGCTGCTATCTGCTTGTTGCTGCTCCCAGGCAGGGACTTGTTATTTGCCATTGTGTGCTGCTCCAGGGCAGGGCAGTAGATCGAGTGCTTGTAAGCAACCTTAGGCATGTATGATGCTGTGGTTCCATCTCCAGCACCACACGAACATAAGGTTTTGAAGCTATGGACCTCCTTACTGTGTTGCTTCTTGGTCTACTGGCACACTGGCATGGCTAATAGGGATAGTGTTATTTTTGGACTTAGAACCACAGCATTTGTCCCAACAAGCCAAGTTCCACCACTGTCCTCAATAAACTAATTAAAAGATTCAAATGAAAGGTTTGGAGAAATGGCTTAGCTGTTAAAAGCTCTTGCTGTTCTCACAGAGGATCCAGGTTCTGTTCCCAGCACCTACATGATAGCTCACAACTATCCATAGACATACATGATGTACACAGACATATATACAGACACTTATACTAATAAATTAATAAGATTCTTATACATAAAATAAATAAATTTTAAAAAATTAAAGACCTAAGTTAATAGTGAAAAGCAGTAAAAGGTTTCTGCTTTGCGGCCACACTGGGAAGAAGGACAGAGGCCGAGTAGCTTGCCCATCCCATGCTTACCCATAAGGCCTGTTCCATCAGGTGCTCTGAGACAGATGTAGGTGATCCGTGTCCTTGAAGGCACTGGCAGGGGAAGCTGTAATATTGTGTAGTTGTCCTTGTGTTAGTAATCTTTAGAGAAGGGCCTCCGAACGCAGCGGATCAGTGAATAAGGTTATGATTTAGGAAACGAATCCTAGCATTCCGCCTTATCTCAGGGCTGCCACATGCACATGCCTTAACAGTTTAGGGAAGGTGCTCGGTAGCCTGTAAAGCCTGGCTGATCCCCTCCACAGGGGCAGCCTCTCAGCTCTAACATTCATTGCAGGGTCCCTAACAATGAGGGTCCCTAACAGTTTAAAGAGAAGGAAGGAAGTGTTACTAAGCAGTCCAGCAAGGACACTAAGCCTGTCTGACCAGGCTAGTCTCTCTCGTGAGGTCATCTGACACGGTGACTGTTTCCCTGGGTTGTCCCTGGGCTTTCGTCCAGCTGGAGATCCCTGGGAGAATTCAGTTCCTTGGGTGCCTTGTTTTGTTTGTTTGTTTGTTTGTTTTGTTTTGTTTTTAAAGATTTATTTGTTTGTTTGTTTGTTTATTATATGTAAGTACACTGTAGCTGTCTTCAGATACTTCAGAAGAGGGCATCAGATTCTGTTACGGATGGTTGTGAGCCACCATGTGGTTGCTGGGATTTGAACTCAGGACCTTCGGAAGAGCGGTCGGCACTCTTAACCACTGAGCCATCTCACCAGCTCCCGGGTGCCTTGTTTTTAACCACTGAGAGAGTCAGAATGGGGGCACAAGTGTTTAATTAACGTGTCCTCATTTCTCCCAGACACTGCAGCATCGATGATCCAGCTAGGCTTCTAGAAGATACCTTTTTTAAGCTAAGGTCTCCTGTATTCCAGGATGACCTTAAACTGAAAAATGGCTGAAGATAACCTTGACCTTCTGATCTTCCTGTCTTATCTCCCAAGTGGTAGAGTTCTGTATATAGACTACCATGCGAGTACAGAACGACTCTGTTAGTTTAGTTCTCACTGCTGCAGTACAGCAAAACAGGTTTCAATTTTCTTTGTTTTTCTTTTCCTCCTCCTCCTCCTCCTCCTCCTCCTCCTCTTCCTCTTCCTCCTCCCTTTTCCTCTTCTAAGATATTGAACATACATAAGATGTGGTGCCGACTCTGGCAAGCCCCCATCTTCCACTGGCTGCATCATCCAGAAGATGGCAGTATCAGGAGCACGTGCTTTCAGCTCTTGTAATGAGTCGCTTCTTCAAAAGCCCACAAGCAAGCAAGCCCTCCTTAGGCCTTATCAAAGCCAGCATCCTCATTTACCTAAGGGCCTCCCTCTAGACCTACATTCTTTTAATTTATTATTTATTTTTATGTGTATGAGTGTTTTGCCTGCATGTATGTATGTGTGCCACATGCATGTAGTGCTCTCAAATGCTAGATGAGGGCGTTACTGTACATGTTACATACAGTCTGAGCTGTCATGTGAGTTCTGGGTCTCAAACCCAGGTCCTCTGGAAGACCACCCAGTGCCTTTAACCACTGAGCCATCTCTCCAGCCCCCTCTCCAGCCAAACTCTTTTAGCACCCAGCACCACTTAGCACCATTGCCCCATGGGGTTGGTGAGGCTGAGTTTGAGATGTAGCCAAACCATAGCATCTATGAATAGCCAGGAAAGAAACCGGCTCTCTAGACACTGGAGCAGAAACTGGGGTGAAGGTTACCTGCTGCATCATTGGAACCTGGGGATGCTGCCAGGCCTGAGGGTTTGGGAGTGTTAATGTGGGACCGGCCCGATGGTTCAACCAGACACCTGGGCATTGGCTAAGCATTTGGGAAGCTCAGTTGTTCTCCTGCCTTGCATCATCCAAACAGACAAGTCTGGTCTCACTTTGGGCTAGGAAGAAAGTTATTTAAAAAGGCAGGATACAAAACTTATGTAGTAAAGGTGGCAAATTTTAGCCAGGTGTGGTATATTCCTGCGATTTCAGGCCTCAAAGGCAGGAGGAAAAGGAGTTCCAAGTCAGTCTTGGCTATATAGCGAGTTCAGAGCTGTTGCAACTTAAAACGAAGGTTTGTGGGAAGGAGCTGACATGAGATCAGCCTTTCAAAGAACTTTGTTAGGAGAGAGGGTCCTGAGGGGGGAGAGCAGGCCCTTGGGTCCAGAGAAGAATTTCATTTGGAGGGATAGTTGCCATGTTTATCACCATGAGATCTGAAGGAGAGAGATAAACACCGATAAATTCTGGACTAGAGATAACAGCATGGCCATAGACAATCAGATGGGGCCTCAAAGGGAAGAGAATCTTCCCTTCAAAGTATGGGTAAACAGAGGAGTTTTATGACTCTTGGAGTTTTTCAGAGAAGGGTAGGCAGACTTCATTCGGGGAACTGAGCCCACTTGCCACAAGCAGAGAGACTGTACTAGGTAGGATCATGACCCCAAATATCTTGAATTTGGGGTTAGGGGCAAGGCTTGCTTTTTCAAGAAGGAAATTTTGCTGTGATGTAAGAGTTTGCTCCACTAAGCTGAAGGAAGGGTGTGGTAGGTAGGTCATGAGGCAGGCACATAGATGTACCAAAAAGGAGGGAATCTCAACTGGAGAATGGGATTCTAGGAAGGATGGTGGAACCTCTGAGGCCGCCTGAATGGACAGTGCTTACTGAGATGGTTCTAGAAAGCATTATTAGCAAATGGGCCAGGGATTCCTGGAAAACTGTCCTTCCCAATCCTTTCTGTGTACTAAGATTAGCTTGGGGTGGGACACACCTTTTGTTGTTGTTTTGAGACGGAATGTCATAGAGTTTTATTGCTCTGAAGGGAGAGTATGACTATGGCAACCCCTTGTAAAGGGAAACATTTATTGGAGCTGGCTGGCTTTCAGAGGTTCAGTCCATTATCATCATGGTGGAAGCATGGCAAAATGCAGGCAGTATGCTGGCAAAGGAGTTGAGAGTGCTATGTCTTGATCCATAGGCAACAGAAGTCTTCGTGCCACACTGGGTATAGCTTAAGCATATCAGACCTCAAATCCTGTCCCACAGTAACACACTTTCTCCAACAAGGCCATACTTATAGTGCCACTCCCTATGACCAAGCATTCTAATACATGAATCTATGAGGGTCAAACCTATTCAAACCACCACAAGGTTTCATTGTGTAGACCTTGAACTCAGAGATCTTTTGCCTGAATGATGGGATTAAAGGCATGTACCACCACTGCTGTCCAGCTTGGCATATTTGGGAGGCTGAGGCAGAGAGATCTCTGTGAGTTTTAGACTAGACTGGTCTACATAGTAAATTCTAGGTCAGCTAGGGCTATACAGGAAGGCCCTGTCTAAAAAACCAAAACAATAGCTCAAATGCAAGATACTTTCTGGTTTTTAGAATTGGCTAGTTGGACCAGGGAATCTGAGCCATCATTCTGAGAAGACTTTCATCAGCAGGCTTAGAAAACTGGAAGTCCTAAGCTTCATACGTGAAGACTCTCTTTACATCTTGTACATCCTTCTGGCATGGTCCGGGTGTGCCTAATAACATCAGTTGTGTATGGAACACACTGAAAGTTTTCCTTCTTGCCAGTGACTGGGGACTAGCAAGCAGCCTTTTGAGGTTCAGTTCTAGTGCCCTCCCCCCATCTTCCTGGCATGGTCAGCAGAGGCACTGCCAGGTCCCAAGTGCTGTTGTTCCTGGACCTCAGCCAACAGAGGCCACATGTGTCCTCCAAGTATCTATTTTAATCGGGGCTGGGCCCTACAGGAAGTGAAAGGGCCTGATCCAGTACCTATTTGCCAGAGCTACCCATACTCTGGTGATAGAGCTAGAGATGGGGAGGCTCTGTAGCCAAGGACAGCTCAGAGAAAGTTGGGGTACTCTCTTAGGTTTGGAAGTCTTGACCGCCACAGAACACTGAGACCTTCCTTTGTTATCTTGTCTGCATTGAAGGACCTTGGCTGTTCTCAGACATGGACAGAGCTGTTTAGTGTAGGTGTCCATCCATTCATTGTGTATTGACCAGCCCCCTGTATGTTCTAGCAAGTAGGACATACTTCAGAGTGTGTACCAGGACCCTGGTCATGAAGGAGCTCCCATGTAGGCTGTAGGACAGGGTGGGGGTTATATGCTTTGTACATGCCAGAGAATTTTTGACCACATTTCCTCCAGGATCTGCTTAAAGCATTCTAATTTTCTGTAAACATTCTAAAAAAGAAGGAAGCTAATGTTAAGTAAGTGTGAGACTGACTACTTTGTAATACTCAGTGTTTATATAGCTCAAATTCAAACTGTCTCCTATTAGGCTCATGTTTTCCTTGTTCCCCAGCAGGTATCACAGTTTTGGGGGCCTAGTTGCTGAAAATGGGCATGGTGGCTCACACCTTTAATCTCAGCACTTGGGAGTTAAAGGCAAGTAGTTCTTTGTGAGTTTGAAGCCAGCATGGTCTCATTTGTGAATTCCATCGTTGAGACCCCCATCTCAAAAATAACAAAACAAAACAACACAAACAACAACAAAAAATAAAAAGAAAGTAGATCATACTCAGCCATGGTTTACCTACTATGTGTTTCTTGGTTCTCCATGGCATGAGGAGCCTCTGCCACAGGCTAGGTCATGGTCTCCACCATATCCTGCCTGCCATGATGGTCAGAAACTATGAGCCAAAATCTTTCTCCCTCAAGTTTCTTTCAGATGTTGTCACAGTGAAATAAAAGACACTAATGTAGAAAATTCTCCAGAAAAGGTACACTCTTTGTTTTGTAACTAAATTTGACCATGAAGTTTTTAAACCTTTGGAACTGTCCTGCAAGGTGAATTTACAAGATTGGAGATGTGGGCTAGAGAAGCCCCAGAATGTTATAATTGAACGGGCAGGATGCAGCTAGAAATACAAGTGGCAAAGACTGCCTCAAGGCTTCCAACGGTGGAGTCTGTTAGAGTCCAGAAATTTTGATTGAGGCTGTACTCAAAATGGACAGTTGAGTTTGTCAGAGGAAATTTAACCTGGTCTGTAGTGAGATTAGAGGCAAAAGAACAGAAAGATGTGAAAAAACACGTACTTTGATTGGAAAGGGAGCATGAGCATATTTTAAAGTGTATGTCAAGCAAGAGTGGCCAGAGCTGTTAGGGGAATCTTGGCAGCGGATCTGAGTTCTGAGAGTGAGTCCCAGAACAGCCAGAGCTACACAGAGAAACCCAGTCTCAAAAAAAAAAAAAAAAAAAAAAAAAAAAAGACAAAAGACAGGGCCAGGCTGTGGTGGCGCACACCTTTAATCGCAGCACTTGGGAGGCAGAGGCAGGCGGATTTCTGAGTTCGAGGACAGCCTGGTCTACAGAGTGAGTTCCAGGACAGCCAGGGCTATACAGAGAAACCCTGTCTGGAAAAACCAAATAAATAAATAAAAAGAAAGAAAGAAAAGAAAAAGAAGAAAAGGAAAGAAAAAGAAACACCAGGACTGAAGGCAAACCAGGGAGAAAAGGGTTTATCTGGCTTACACTTCCACATCCATAGTCACCACTGAAGGAAGTCAGGACAGGGGCTCAGGCAGGACAGGAACTGGAAGCAGAGCTGATGCAGAGGGTATGGAGGGATGCTGCTCACTGGCTTGCTCACCATAGTTGGCTCAGCCTGTTTTCTTACAGAACCTAGGAGCATCCCCCATCAATCACTAATTAAGAAAATGCCTTACAGGCTTGCCTACAGCCTGGTTTTATGGAGACATTTTCTCATTTGGGGTTCCCTCTCCTCTCTAGCTTGTGTTAAGATGACACAAAATTAGCTAGCACAATGGGTATACTCTTCAGTTCTGAGAGTGTGTTGGCCTTCATTTGTTATTTTCTGTATTTTCGGAAGGTCTGTTTTCAATTAAAATTTGTTTATGGCTCCTGGCTGATAAGGGGCTGCTTAGGGAAGACAGGGGACCTTAGTGCTTCAGTTAATCGGGGTTCTGTGGAGTCACAGTGTTGTGTCTCTGGAGCCCCTAAAGACCACCAAGGAGCCAATTGGACTGCAATAGCACTAGGGTCTTTATTCCAGCTTGAGCTTCAGCCACACCACAGGATGGGAGGGTGAAGCCCCGAGCCCAGTTTCAAGCAAGCATTTATAGAGGCAAGCAAACAAGCAAGGGGCTTTTCGGCTTGGCACACAGCTGATTGGGGGGGGGGGGCAGGGAACTATTATGGAATTTGCTATACTTTAAGATCCTAAGTACAACTATAACTTCTGCTTTCCTCCTGATTGGTGGTGGTTAGGAAGTGACCTGGAGACTAGTGCTAGGTGTAGGTTTGGTGGTTAACTGGAGTTCAACCTTAGGTCAGGTTCTCTAAGATGGAGCCTGAACCCGAGATGGAGTTGCTGTGGTCTCTCAACAGAAGTTATAGAATGTCTGTAATAGTAAGGGAATTCATTGGAATGACTTACAGGCTGCAGTCCTACTAACCCAACAATGGGCAGCTGTTAATGGGAAGAAGATCAAGACCTAAGATCAAGATCTGGATCAAAAGCCTGTGTGTCTTCCAGCCTCAAGATCTGGATCGCAGGTGTGACCTCCATTTCTGGATTGTAGTTCATTCCAGGTGTAGTCAAGTTGACAACCAGGAATAGCCATCACAGCTTCTCACTGTTATTTTATGCATATGAGTGTTTTGCTTGCACGTATGAATGTGCACTGTGTGCATTGCCTGATGCCTACAGAAGATAAAAGGGTGTCAGACCCCTAGAGTTATAGACAGTTGTATGCCATTATTTGGGTCCTGAGAACTGAACACAGGCCCTCTACTAGAGTTCTGCATGCCCTTAAGCACTAAGCCATTTTTTTTTTTTTAGCCCTTGCTGTTTGCTTTTTGATTAAAGCATTTGGGAGCTTACTGTAGCCAAGGTCTAAGGGGATCTGGAGGCCGTTTTTCAGAGTAGTAGCAGAACTTGTCATTGTCCACATGGTAGTGGTTTCACAGACTTGCAGGGTGAGTGAATTACAAGGACATGGAGGCTGACTCCTAGAGCAGTGGTTCTCACCCTTCCCAGTGCTGCAGCTCCTCGTGTGCTGACCCTAATGATACAATTTTTTTTTATTATTCCATTAACTGTAATTTTACTACTTGTGAATTATAACATAAATATCTGATATGTGAATGAAATATAAAAAATATAAAGGAAACACAACTGGTCCTGGGTTTTGGCACCAGATGAATAAAAAAAAAGGAAAGGAAAGAACATGAGTGCTCCTACGTATGATGGAGGAGAAGGTTCGTTATAGTCGTGGGACAATACAGCCAGAGGTGGGGACTTAAAGGAGAGTCAGGAGTGAGCATGAGCCTCAGCTGTGCCCCGTGGGGAGCAGGAGGGGAAGGGAGCTTGGAGAGAGGGGAACCAGGTGCAGCAGCCAGAGGCCCAAAGGTACAAAGAGAATGGGTAACCAAAATGGTTGGATTATATGGGGAAGAGCAGCCCAGCCCTGGGCTGGAGAGTTAGGGGTATTCCAGCCTAGAGGGCCCTGCCCTGTAATGTAGTGCCAGGGAAATGATAGAGGTTTCCAAAAGTCATACAGGAGCTGATCTGATGCAATCATAGTATGGCCTGTTTCTTCGAGCTAGCTCCGGCCCCTCAGAGCACCACCGTCGTGCAGTATGGTTTTGGTGAGGAGGAGCCCCAAATATCTATCGGTGCAAGGCAAGTTGGAGGGTGGGGTAAGTGTTTAGAATTAATTGGCTGGTGTTGGGAATCAAATTGTAAATTTAATTTCCATTTCCCTCTGCATTGGTGGCCATTAGGCAAGGGCGCTGACCTTGTTGGGGGTGAGCTAGGCTCAGGTTTTGTTGGGGGGTAACTTGGAAACTGATGCTAGGTACTGGCCTGTTAGTTTACCTGAGTTCAGACTTAGGTCAGGTTCTCTAAAATAGAGTCTGAATTTAAAAGGTTTGGCCTCTCAATAGCAAGTAGGGACTGAGGGACACTGGAGGGACCTGGTGGCCAGTGTCTGCTTTTCTATGTTAAGTAGGCACCTCAGCCATTTGTCCCAGGCTAGATGCAGGCTACACTCTGAGCCCTACTGGTTAACTTGGAGTTACAGAATTTAATGTTTTCTCTACTGAGTTTCTGTCTTACTTTGATCTTCCCTTACTATGTAGGATGGTTGTGTTGAGTCTGGGTTTGATCAATTAGGCAGTCACCAACAGCAGAGTTTTCTGGGCCTGTGGGATGTCCTCGTAGAGCAAAGGGGTCGGTGGTCTCTTTGGACCACCTGGGTTCAGTGGCCTGGGCTGTGGAAGTAGCCGAAGTGGCCGGTTGATGGGCCCTAGGGCCCCCGCTGCTCTGAGGAATGTGGTGAATATAGCAGCTCACAGATATGGAAGGGAGTGAAAGGGCTAGGGTGTCATCAGGAAGCAGGGGCCACTGCATGGCCTTACACCAGGGTGCTCCCCTCTCTGAGTCACTGTGTGGTGACTTCTTGTAGGGCCACAGTTTTGTTGAAGAAACCTCAAAACCATCTTCATTCAACTGATCCCTATCAGATCAGAGTTGTAGTCTTAGTACAGTTTATTACAAGGGATGGGTATCGATTAAAATCAACAGTAGAAAAAGGACAAAGCACAGAATCTAAGCAAGACTAGGCACAGGTTCCTATTTGCCATTTCTCAATGGAGCTGCGTGCCCCTGCTCAATTCTCAGCAGCGGTATGTGAACAACACAGATGGAATTTGCCAGCTGGAAAACTTGCTAAGCTGGGTATCCATGGTTTTATTTTACTAGAACTTGATTATATGGAATTGGCAGATTTCTGTACCATGTGGCTGACTTTTTGTAATATCCAGCTGATAACTACATGTCCCAAGGCCACCATCACAAGTCATAGTAACAGAGCCTATCTGGCATTGCCCAAGGCTTTGTGTTAGTGAGGACTCTTTCCACAAGCAGGACATTCCAAAGAGACTATTAGAGTATGTAGGCTGTAGGTAGCCCAGGTCTCCTGCACTGAGCCTGCACTGTACACACCTTGGCTGCCAGTGAGCCCACTGAGCAGAGAGGTGTACTTGTATTGGTGGAAATGGGGTGCTTGACTTTTTTTATAGAGGCCAAGGACATAGTGTGAGCCCTCTGTCCAGTGACAGGTGGGTGTGAGATGTGGGTGCTCTGGGCTCTTTCTGCACTTGTAACCTCAAGAACCTTTTGGCATGGGTCCCAGTCCCCAGGCTGGAATCTACTATCATGGTCTCAGCCTTTGCTCACTGCTTTCCGAGGAACCCCCAGGACTGAGGCCCTGTGCTTAGCAGGCTGTCACCCTCCTCCCTTTCTACAAATGCCCAGAGGGTTTTTGGTTTTGTTTTCCATTTTATTGTTATGTATATGGGTGTTTTTCCTGAGTGTATGTCCATGTACCACATGTGTGCAGTGGACCAGGGAGCCCGGAAAAGGCATTGGACTCCCTGAAATTGGAGATACAGATGGTTGTGAGCCACCTTGTGCATGCAGGGAAATGAACCCAGGCCCTCTGAAGAGCAGCCAGTGCCCTTTTTTTGTTATTGTTTGTTTTTTGTTTTGTTTTGTTTTGTTTTTTGAGACAGGGTTTCTCTGTGTGGGCCTGGCTGTCCTGGAACTCACTCTGTAGACCAGGCTGGCCTCAAACTCAGAAATCCGCCTGCCTCTGCCTCCCAAGTGCTACGATTAAAGGCGTGCGCCACGCCCGACTCAGCCAGTGCTCTTAATTGCTGACTTATTTCTCCAGCTCTTCCAGGGAGTTTTATTTTTTTAATCTCTCACCATTGTAACTGACTAATCTGACCTCAAGCAATTCTACAGTTTTTATGACCCTGGTCACTCGGGCTTTTTTTGGACTGCCAAGAACAGAAATTCTACTGAAAACCCACTAGCTAATAATAAGCCCAGGAATAGCGAGGTAGAATTATCATGAAGAAATCCAGGCACATCTCTCCCCAGGACATGGCCCTCGGACACAGCCTTATGGCCTTTAAGGACCCCCTGTGGTACGAGCGCTCTGTTGTGGTCCCATGGGCCCTGCTGGTCCAGAGAGCATGGGAAGTATCTAGTGAGTTCAGGGGTGTGAACCCTGTGAGGTAGTTTTGACTATCACGTACCTACTTTCTCTGCAGTGTGCGATCAGAAGGCTAGGGAATGGCTAGGGTTTGCTCTCAGCCCACAGGTGAACAGGAGCAAGAAAGGGGCTAAAGAAGTGGCATAGCAGAAGGGACCTCACCAAGTCCCGAAAAGAGCATCAGACCCTCGGGTGCCGGTTGGAGATGCCTGGCATTCACAGGGGCTTGCCAGCCGCTTCCTGGGAAAACATCTGGGCTTAGGTAAAGGCAGGATCTGTTACGGGAGAGGTATATCAGGAAAAAGGTATGAGGAGTAATTTGCTGGCCAGAGACGGCAGAGGGACTGTGGGGCAGCGGGCCTGGCTTGAGTGGGGGGTGAGGGATTGGAGAGAAAGGCAGTTCCTGATGGTCCCCTCCCAGGGGCTGGCTTTCCTCTGGTCCTTCTCTCCCAATGACTGCGTCTTCATCGATGCTGCAACCCTGAGCTCTGGCAGCACCTCCAACTCCAGGCTGCCTGGAGACACATCGATGGCCTTCCTGTGGACCTTGGAGCCCTCCTCACATCTCCAACCTAGAGGGCTGGTCTGCTAGGGCCAGCTAGGATGGCAGGTCCTGCAGCTGAACTAGAGAAACACCCTTGATCTGGCTATGTCTGCTGATAGCTGCCTCTGCCAGAGGTCCTACCCAGTACAGCCTAGGGAGGACCAAAGGAGTCTAAGAGCCAAAGCCTCTTCCTGACACCAGCAGCTGATAGGAGGGGCATGTAGGTCCAATACCTCCCATAAAGACAGTTCTTTGCACTGCCTGTCTCATTAGCTGTGTCCAGTCCGGTCTTGAATTTATCATTGTTCTGTCACACACACACACACACCCCATAATGCTGTTGGCCTTCGTGGGCCCTATGGCGGTCATTTTTTGTTGTTGTTTTTTTTCAAGACAGGGTTTCTCTGTGTAGCCCTGGCTGTCCTGGAACTCACTCTGTAAACCAGGCTGGCCTCGAACTCAGAAACTGCCTCTGCCTCCCAAGTGCTGGGATTAAAGGCGAGTGCCACCACATTTGAAAAATGACCGGCGGCTGTCATTTTTCAAAGAACTTTGTAAAGATTCCTTTTTGTGCTTTGACCCCTGGTTTTCTCTCTTGCTTTTTCTATCCCATAGCTGTTTTCCTGACTGCTTTTCTTTTTCTAGAATGGCTAGTCTGTGATATGCATGTCAATCTTAATTAATTGCCAAGGTCACTGAATTTTAGGGTTCTTCACCCCACAGTGTGGCTTTGTTTCCTGTTTTATAGAATGCTAGGTATGCCACAATTTCTCTTAGAACAGCCCCATTTTATTTTATTTTATTTTATTTTATTTTTATATTGTGAACGTGTTGCCTGAATGTATGTGTGTACACCATATATGTGCCTAGACCCATGGAGGCTAGAATGGACCCTCTGAGACTGGAGTTACAGATGGTTGTGAGCTACTGTGTGGGTGCTGGGAATTGGAACTTGGTTTTCCTGGAAGAGCAGCCAGTTTTCTCAGTTGCTAAGCCATCACCTCACCTCTTCCTTTTTACTTTTAAAATCTTATGAATGATTATTGTTGTATTTAGAAGTGGGCATACATGCCACAGCATACTTGGGGAGGTTAGATGACAACTGACCTCTTTCCGTTTATGTGTGCATTCCTGGGGTTGAGCTCAAGCCCTGCCCACCATACCCTGCTTTCCTCTTTTATTTATACACAATGTTTCCGAGCTCCTGAAGATAGCTGTGGGTATAGTCCTCCCTTACCCCGAGAGCATTTGTCTCAGCCTAGTTCTAGGGTAGGTCTTTTATGTGGCTTTGACTTTATGCCTTTCTGGAGATTGCTGAACTCTAAGCCCCAATTTGCCAGCTACTCTGGGACAGATGTTGTGGCACTGTCACAGATTGCTGAGGCTGCTAGCTTCCCCAGGGCTCTAAGGCAAGATGTAGCCGTGACAGACTGTCCTGAGCCTCCTTACCACGGTAGTGCAGGCACTGCTTTGGTGGCAGTCTGAAGAAGCTTAATTTCATAGACCCAAGAATTAGAATTGCCAGTGTCTGTCACAGTGATACCCTTGGTATCCCTGGAGCTGGGGCTTCTTCCAAGGCTGTAGTGGCTGTTAGGATTCCTGAAGAAGTGAGTGACAGCTGTCTTTAGGTCTCCAACCCCATGCTTTCTGCTGATGTGCCTCAGGGAGACTTTGAAGGCCCTCACCTAGGGCCCTGGAGTAGAGAATAGGCTGGGTTCTAGGTGTATTGTGCTGCAAAGGAGGGCTATCAAGGGCCTGACCCACAGGCCCATCTTTATGTGTGCACCAACTAGGACCAAGGCCACTGCACAAACCCTCTCCAAACCTGAGAGTGAACACAACCTGACCTGAGCCCTAGGACCTCCAAAGATAGGACACCAGCTACCCTGACCTCTGAGGCTTCTATTTGTGACATGGTGGTCTCCTCTGGACATACACGTGCTCACGAAGACAGAGTCAAATGACTTACAAACACCATGCACAAGTACACATGGCCAGAGATACAAAGTGACATAATACTCCTGTACTTAGGCACCTCAGCAAACGCACATCTACCCCTCCATTTACTGCTTGGCTCCCTCAGTACTGGAACAGTTGCTTGGCTGTCCCAGGTTTCAGCTGCAGGCATTAGCTGTGTCCCGGAATATGACACTAAATCATTGCGTTTATGTACGGTTCAGGGATCTTCGGGTCTCCGTTCCAGAGCTGATGCATAGAGATTAGCTCTGATCTCAGGACCAGAAAATAGGGGAATGCCTTCTGGGCCCCAGAGGCTCTGGGACATGGGGTCCTTGCCCCAAGGGACTGTGTACTTCGTCTGTGTTTCCTCAGCACCCAGGTGTGTGTGCATGTGCTTGGCACTGGTTTCTGCCTACTAATGTGGGTACGAAGAACCATTAGGTCCTTTGGGGTGGGCGTGTGTGTTAGGTAAAGGCCTGAGGGGACATGGGTCACAGATCATCCCCAGTGAGTGGGCCCTGATGCCTGGCCTTGGGCACCATGAGCTGAGATGAAGGTGTCTCCCTCTGTGGCTCATGGGCAGTACTTGGTGCGACTGCTGGGGAGAGGACTTGCTACTCCTTCACTCCAGCCTTACGTGTGTGGTTCCTATCGCTGCTGCTGCCCCTTCCAGCACCCACTCACCACTCCCATGTAGCATGTCCAGGGTAAGGGAGTGTCATGGCGGTGGACTTACAAGCTGATGCTGGTGGGCCCAGGTGAGGGGAGATGTCTATTATGTCACCAAGCATCTGGTGCTCACCAGTCCAGCCCCACTCACTGATGGAGAGAGACATCCGAAAAGCCCTCTGACTCTGCTGTTCACAGCTCATTGTTCTCCTTTTCCCACAGACCTTGTGACCGTGTGAGCAAAGCCACCCTTGCAACCCATGTGCATCATCTTCTTTAAGTTTGATCCTCGTCCTGTTTCCAAAAATGCATACAGGTAATGAATGCCCTTGTTCTGCCTCCGCCAGGCTGCTCCAGGCCTGAGGTCCACGGCTGTTCCTCACCCCTGGGGTGCCATATATGCAGGAGACAATGGCAGGCTGCTGGGTGTGTGTCCTCTGAGTAACTGAGTCTTGACTTCTGGTTGCCTGGAGACATCCTGTACAAGCCTGGTCCGGCTGTCTTGGACAGTGTCTGCTTAGCATGGGGTGCTGGGAGGAGCCCACCCTAGAGCAAGGGCTCAGAGCTAATGTGCAGGTGTGGCGAGACAGAGGGATGAGGCGAAGTTCTGTGGCCTGTGATTAGGGTCACATCTGCAGAGCTGGAGTAGTGGTGACAGAGAGGGGCGCTGCTGGGTTGGGTTGGGTGAGGTGTCTGGCTGGTGGCAGATTGAGGAAAGCATCCATGGGTTTTAGCTGGAGTAGCTGAGTACCAGCCAAGGACATGGGAAACAGTAGGCAGAGAAGGGAACTAGGGGCCAGCCCTCCCTGCTCTTCTAGTGCCAGTTACACGCAGGGCAGCCCCTTGGTTCTTTAGCATGTGCCAGCATTTGTTTGTCCATGTAGAGCACAAGGCAGAAATTTAGCCCACAACTGGAAATGGACTGTGGAACTCCTCTCTTACGTTTGTCTGGAACATTTTCAAAATCTTAGGATGTGTTCCAGAAACAAAGTAGTTTCAGTGAGATCCTCCTGTTGAGTCACTTTGTGGAATGCCTGGCACAGTGGCTGGGTTCCCTCATTTCAGTCTAGGGAATAGGATGTAGGGACTCAGCATTTCCTCTTCTACAGAGGGCAGGCAACAGAGCTGGATCAGGCTAGAGGAGGTGATTCTAGTTTTCTGGCAGAAGAGTTAAAGGGAGTTAGTGGAATCCTACAAGGAAAATGATAAACAGTTAGTCACATCACAGGCTATCTGGGGAGAGCTGAACAAAGTAATGAATTCCCAAAGACTGGATGTGAGAAGCAACCACTATACTGTTTGCACGGAGCAGCGCCTATCTGTCGTTCTCATACTATAATCCTCAGTGAGGCTACTGGAGAGGTAGCTTGCTGCTCTTCCAGAGAGCTGGGGTTGTTATCAGGACCCACATGGTTCTCACAACTGTGTGTAACTTGAGTTCCAGGGAATCCAGTGCCTTCTTTTGGCCTCCACAGATGCCAGGCACTCCAGGGATACACAAATATATATATAGACAAAACAGCCATACACATACAATTAAAAGGGGAGGGGGTATGTGTGTCCATGGATGGCACAGTTGTGACTCCTTAATGGCCAAAATATTCTTCAGGTATTATCCTGCTAGATCTTTCTGGAGTCTGCTGTCTAAAGTACCTAAAGCTATGACATTGGTCACAGAACAGGTGCTAGGTGAAGGTGCCTACCCATTGGTGCTGCTTATATTGTGCATTGTGGGAGCTAAGACCTGGGGAGCACAGGTCTCAGGAGCCTCCTACCTGTGAAAGCAGCGAGTGTGTCTCCGGTGCCTTCTGTTAAAACCTAACTGCACCAGCAGCAGAGTTGAGCTTCATTTCTACAGCGCAGGCAGTAAAGGGTGGCTGTGAGCCTTCACTCGATAAGCTGGGAAGTGGCATGGCCCCTCCTTGCTCTCCTCAGCCCTTACCCCTTACATTCATGCAAACTTCCCCGCACCAGCAAAAGCAAAGTTGTGTTTCCGTTTGGGGTGACATGGCCTAACATTCATGCAAACTTCCCCACACCAGCAAAAGCAAAGTTGTGTTTCCGTTTGGGGTGACACGGCCTAACATTCATGCAAACTTACCCACACCAGCAAAAGCAAAGTTGTGTTTCCGTTTGGGGTGACACGGCCTAACAGTTCCGTAGTCTTGGGTGATGTGTGAATCCTGGGTTTGGCCGGAGCCTACTTGATGGTTTATTCCTTGAAGACCACCTGCAGGTAAAATTAAAACAGGAAGAAAGAAAGATAAGAAATTGGCAAGTGGGGTCTAGTGAGATGGCTCAGTGGTTAAGAGCACTGTCAGCTCTCCCAATTCCCAGCAACCACATGGTGGCTCGCATGGTGGTATAAGGGGATCTAATACCTTCTTCTGGCATTCAGGTGTACATGCAGCAAAGCATGCATGCAATAAATTTAAAAAAGGAAGGAAGGAAAGAAAGAAAGAAATTGGCAAGTATACATCACATACAGTAGGTAGTAAAGTCCTATGTGAGCCAATTATGACTGCACACAGTGGGCTCAGGCAGGACTAGGTAGATGGGAAGGAGGAAGAGGATGACACACAGCAACAAAGGCAACACTGCTACCTTCCTGTTCCCGGGGGTTACCCTGTACACCTTTCAATTATGCTGAGCTGTTAAGAGATCCACACTGAGACCTGGTCTGAAATCTTTGTCCAGCTTTGGGTGACTGAAGTTCACCTATTCCTCTCTCACAGGAGAGTAGTCGAGGCTGTACATGTGGCAGGGTCCACCCACCTCAGCCCTGCTGGAAGACTCTGCTTCAGCAATCCTGGTCTATAGGGGCAATCGGTGACATTCACCAGTCACCACCTGGGCCTCACTGCACAACACCTGTACACTTAGTTAGTCTGAGACCCTGGAGACCAGTCTTGACCCAATCAATAATAGGATAATTAAAAAACAGACTTAGAAGACCTGAGCCTTAAATAACAATTGGAAACCAGATGGCTCACACCGGTATTCACAGCAGTGGGGAGGCAAGCAGGAGGATCAGGAAGAGTTCAAGGCCAATGTGGGCGACATGAAACTCTGAGGAAAAAAAAAAAAAAGATTGAACATAAAGCCAGGCTTGGTCCTCAGGTCTTACCTATGGCTGTTACAGATGGCTTGTGAAGTGGGAGAAAAGTCTCCTTAGGTTTGTTCCCTTAGAAGAGGTGTGTCCCAGGGGATGAGATTTGAGGTTTCAAAAGACTTGAGCCACTCCCAGTAACTCGTTTCTGCGTCTGACTTGTGGATTAAGTTGTGAGGTCTTAATGTTCCTGCCAGCACACCTTGGCTTGGCCATCATGGATTCTCGCTCTCTGAAGCTGTGAGCCCCGAATTAAACACTTTCTTTTATAAGTTGTTCTGGTGGTGATGTTTTATCACAGCAATAAAGAAGTAACTAGATAGCTACATACAACCACAGGATGTTATGGGTAGAATATGTCCAGGTTCCTACCTTTAAATTCTAACTGCAGAAGCTGGAAAGATGGCTCATCAGTTAAGAGACTGACTGTTCTTCCAGAGATCATGAGTTCACTTCCCAACAACCACTCGGTGGCTCACAGCCATCTGTAATGGGATCTGATGCCCTCTTCTGGAGTGTCTGAAGACAGCTACAGTGTACTCACATATAAAATGAAGAAAATCTTTTTTTAAAAAAATCAGAAAAAAACATTCTAACTACAGATGGGTGTAGTAGTGCAGACCTTTAATCCCAGCATGCCAGAACTAGAGCCAGGTGGCTCTTTACGAGTTCTAGGACAGCAAGAGGTACAGACTGACCCTATATCAAAAACCAAAAAAAAAAAAATAAAAATTCTGACTGCCAGTATATCAGAATACAACTCTCTTTGGAGACAGAACTTCAAAGAAGTGATTAAGGTAAAATGAAGCTACATGGATGGGCCTTGGTTCCATATGCTGAGTGTCCCGAGAAGAGATGAGAATATAGAAGACGGATGCTGTGAACAGAGATAAAGGTCAGGGACCTTGGCAGAAACTCCCTGCCAGAGCCTCCATCTTGGACTTCCAGCCTCCAGAGCTACGAGACAATGAACTGCTAATGTTGAAGCCACCAGCCTATGGTGATCTGTCAACATACAAGTCACTGGTCTGTGCTTCTGATGGAGATGAAGAGACCTAATGGATCTCACTAAATTAGCCCTGGGCAACTGAACAAAAATAAGTCATATTTTCCCAAGTTCACTTTGGTAGCTACTTCTATCCCAGCCCCAGGGATGTCTGGTCATGGTGGCAGACTGCAACCCCCAGCTGTCACCTTAGGTATGGCCAAGTAGCCTTCTGAGTTGTTCACTAAGAAGACAAGTGAGCGGGCTGGTGAGATGGCTCAGTGGGTAAGAGCACCCGACTGCTCTTCCAAAGGTCCGGAGTTCAAATCCCAGCAACCACATGGTGGCTCACAACCATCCGTAACAAGATCTGATGCCCTCTTCTGGTGTGTCTGAAGACAGCTACAGTGTACTTACATATAATAAATAAATAAATCTTTAAAAAAAAAAAAAAGAAGACAAGTGAGCAAGTGGGCAGTGCTGTAGACCCTGGCCAAGATCCCTAAAGATCAGTACAAACACCCCAAAGGTCTAAAGACCCCCAGATCAGAACCACAAAATACAAAACGGAAAAAGATGGTGCTTAAGGTATATATACAACTCAGTAGTGGAGGGTTGGCTCCAATCCTCAGCACTACAAAAATAAAACCATAAAGCAATTATTGAACTCAGGGCCTTAGTTCAACCTAGCATAATGCCTTCTAAAGGAATAGGTCAAAAGTCAAGCACAGGAATGCTTATCACTGTGGTACGTCAAAATCGATAACTGATTACATGAAATACTCTTACAGACAACCTAAACAGCTTTAACAAGATTGATTGATCAGTAACCACAGTAAGTCAGTGTATTCTGTCCAGTCACCCAAAGAGCCGTGTTCTGGTGAAACTTGCATTCTTCATAAACGCAAACGCAAGCATGCCTCTTCATTTCCTCCATTTCCTGGGAGAAGTTTCAGTGTTTCATCCCCTTCCATGCACAAAACTGACAATGATGCATTCTAATTAAACATGTTTTTCATGAGCATGTGGTGTGTATGCATGTCTGTAGGCACACTTGTTTATATATGCACGTGCACATGTGTGCATGCGTTTGTGCACATGCATGTGGAGGCCTGAGGCTCATGTTGCAAGCCTCCTTCAATCGCTCTCTGCTTTATTCATTAGGACAGGGTCTCTCAATTGAATCTGGAGCTTGCCTCATGGGTAGCCTAGTTAGTCAGGTTGCTCCAAGGACTGGAATTACAGACAGGCCACCATGTATCAATTACATGGGTGCTAGGAACTGGAACTCAGAGCACAAACGAAACTTCATGGGCACCACAGTCCCTCCATGTGTTAGCTGAGGGAGTTGTTTCTGCTCTCATCTAGCACTTGATGTGGGTGCTTATCTCTTAGTACTTCCCTAAATTACAGAATCTCTGCAAGCCATCAGCACTTCAACTTGTGATAAAAATGACCCAGCAGTTAGTGTTCTTGAGTAATTAAGCAAACACATTTCTTGTTTATAAATATGTAGTTGAGTTACTGGAAAGATGGCTCCGCAGCTAAGAGCAGTGGCTGCTCTTCCAGAGCACTCGGGTTTGAGTCTCTGCACTCACATGGTGGTTTACAGCCACCTGTAACTCCAGTTCTTGTCCCGGCCTCCATGGGCTGCATGCAGGTGATGCCGACACATAACAACACCCATAGACAAAGTTCAAAAACAAGAAGCTGAACGCCTAGGATAGGATTCTGCTTACACAGATTTTTTCTTTCCCCCCTTTTTGATTTGCTTCGTGTTTCATTTACTAGAGTTATATCAGAATCAGCTCTCGGGGCCGCAGAGCTTGTTGAGAGCACAGGCTACCAGCAGGGACTTCCTGGTTCCACTGTCCCCAACTCATTGTCAAGGAGTTCAGGAAACAAGAATGGAGAGGAAAGAAGCCGACCCTACCCCTGGGAGAACTGGGTCTCCCAGCCCGGTCCATGCAGACTAACGCCTTGGGGCTATGGTTTCTTCCTCCTAGCCACTGCAGGATGGGCTCGAGACTAGTGTCCTTGTGAATGCTGGCATTGCTGACAACTCAGGGGACAACTCTACCCCAAAAGGGACAGGACAGAACTTGGTTGCTGAAGGTGCAGAGAGTTGTTCTGAGTGTCTGTGTCTTTATCAAGGACAGCGATGACATCTCCCTACCCTAGGTGACTCCTGGAAGTGAGAACTGGGACAAGGGGGTGGGGCACTCTGGATGTGGTGAGGCTTCTACAGGAGACCCAGAAGGGCTGTTTCTATCCTTATTCTACAAACAACATGGGGCAGTCTCCCAGAGGATCCCCGTGACCCAGGTGCTGCTGATGTCCAGTGTGTCTGTCCTCAAGCTCCTTTTGATGGAAGTTCTAGGTGTGCTTGGGGGTTTGCCGTGGACGGGCAAATAGGTGGAAGGAAGAAAGCACCCCACCCCAGCCTGGCCCGTGTCCTTGGAAATACCATTAATCCTTACTGGGTTGGCACTTTTGGGGTATGACATGGAGTGAGGCTGTCCCACAAGATCTAGTAGATCTGTCCCATCTAGCTGAGCCACAAAAACCTATCAGTGGCCATCAGAAATACACCTCCATGCTTCCACGCTGCCTCCCATAGCGGCCTGAGAGAGATTCACTCAGGTAAGGCAGTAAAGTGTGATAGTGTGGTCTTTTTAGATGGAGGTTTCATTGGGTAGCCTTGTCTGGCCTGGAACTCAAGAGATCTGCCTGCATCTGCCCCTCTGCCTCTGCCTCTCTAATGCTGGGACTAAAGACATCTTGACTCTACTACCAGGAAAATAATTTCAGAGTGACTCAGTATGAAGCAAAGTTGAGGTTTATTGACAAGAGATTTTAACATAGATTTTTGACACAGAGGATATCATCATAGAGACACTCAGGTATGAGATAAGACACACCCAGGGGCAAAGGCATGGGCTTTCCCAGAGAGCCACACTTCAGTGTCTTCTAAAGGTACATCTCAAAGGGTACTGTGCCGCGTGAAGGGACATCTCAGAGGAGCATGCAAATTCCATGCCTCCTGAAGAAGTGTCTCAGAGGGTTGCAGAGCTCATACAGTGGCTCCTTGGGGCACTGGGTCAGAAGCTGATAAGGGTGACAGGGAGGGCAAGGGGTACTTTTACTGTACACAGGTTTCAATGTTTGTGAGATTCTCAGCAAATGTCAGTAACATCTGGGTAAAGTACTAAGGCCATGCTCATGGGCGTTAACGCTCAGGCCTTAACAAGACATTGCTAATCTGACATTCTCATTTGAAAAAGAAATCTAAATAAGAATATTGTCTTTAAGATTTATTTTTATTATAAATTATATTTTATGGATATGTGCACAAAAGTACAGGTGCCCACAGATACCAGGTGTGTGGAATTTCCTAGAGCTGGGGTTCAAGGTAATTGTGAGCTTCCTGATGTGTATTCTGGGAGTTGAACTCCAGTCCTCTGGAAGGGCAGTTTATGCTCATTAACTGCGGAATCATCGCATGTACCTGCCCAATGTAATCAATCTTAACAGCAAATATTCATTTTTTACTAGAATTCTGAATTCTGAGTTTGTGAGACAGTTCAACCCTTTCCCTTCCTCTGTCTTCCAAATTTTCTTTCTATCCTACCTCATACTTTCCTCTCTTCCCAGCACCTGCCTGTCTCCTGAGCAGGGGCCCTGTGGATGGGTAGCAAGGACTCAGGTGGAGCCGAGGGTGGGGTCCTTACTCACGTTGCTGCTGCTGTAGATTTAATGTTAAACAAGAGAGGCTGCAGCTCCGAGGTGGAGCACATGCAGGCCAGCCCTAGCACATGGCTTCCCTTGAACTTTCTTTTCCCAGGCTCATCTTGGCAGCCAACAGAGATGAATTCTATAACAGGCCGTCCAAGTTGGCAGACTTCTGGGGGAACAACAGTGAGATCCTCAGTGGTAAGTGTGTCTCCGAACCTGGTGAGCAGCTGTTAACGTGATCCACTTGTCTTGTGAGGTGGCACCCACCAAATAGGGCTAGTAATGGCCATGCATCCACATGCAAATGCTGAATGCATAAGTAGCCATGAATAATGGCTTTGGGGGACTTGGCCAGCCCCAGAATCAAGTATCTCTAGATGTGAGCCAATTGTTAAGAGACAGTTTGCTCTTTGCTTTAAGGCCTCTTAGGGAGGTGAGAAGCTAGCCCCACTAGAGCTAAGTGTTTTTGATTCTGTCACAGTCGGTGAATCTCCTGGAAGCTCTGGCCTCTCTGCTCTACTGTCCCATGACCTCTGGTCACTTTAGTCTCCCTGGACCTCCAGAACTGTCCTCAGATCACAGAGACTGCTAAGTCCCGTGGGGTTCATGGCTCATAAGTCCTGTGGAGTTCATGGGCTCCTCTCATTTGTTTCTTGTCTTTCAGACCCTTTATCTTTTTTTTTTTTTTTTAAGATTTTTTTTTAAATGTATGTAAGTATACTGACAATGTCTTTAGACACACCAGAAGAGGGCATCAGATCCCATTACAGATGGTTGTGAGCCACCGAGTGGTTGCTGGGAATTGAACTCAGGACCTCTAAAAGAGCAGTCAGTGCTCTTAACCTCTGAACCATCTCTCTAGCCCCATCAGGATAACTTTTTATCTTACCAGTTCCCTTTGTGTTTTTGCTGGTCCTTCTTACCTTTTTACCTTCCATCCATCCATCCATCCATCCATCCATCCATCCATCCATCCATGAATGGAATGAGTTCTCTATGTAGCCTTGGCTGACCTCAAACTTAGAGATCCCCCTGCCTCTGCTTCCCTGAGTAGTGGGAAGGCATGTGCCACCACATCCAGCTTCTTCCCTTTCACCTTATTTATTTAGTGTGTGTGCGTGTGTGTGTGTGTGTGTGTGTGTGTGTGTGCATGTGTTTGTATGTGTGTGTGTGTGCATGTGTTTGTATGTGTGTGTGTGTGTGCGTGTGTATGTGTGTGTGTGCATGTGTTTATGTGTGCGTGTGTGTGTGCGTGTGTGTGTGTGTGCATGTGTTTGTATGTGTGTGTGTGTGCATGTGTTTATGTGTGCGTGTGTGTGTGCATGTGTTTGTATGTGTGTGTGTGTGCATGTGTTTGTATGTGTGTGTGTGTGTGTGTGTGTGTGTGTGTGTGTGTGTGTGCGCGCACTCCTGCCATGGGGGTTTAACATCAGGCTTGGCAGCAAGCACCATTATCCACTGATCCATCTTGTCAGGCCACCTCAGTCTCACTGTGTGTTTCTGGCCGGTCTGCAGCTTGCTGCCTCTGCCTTCTGGGATTAGAGGTGTACACTATCATGTCTCACACCCTGGTCCACTCTTCCTCTGAATGTCCATGTTCTCATAAGGTTTATTTTTGGTGGGTTTAGGTGGGAGAGGAAATCCTGACTCTGTTGCTTGGCCAGACAGTGAGAGCTAATTCATTTTTCAATTATTGATTTGTAGGGGGTTTTTTGTTTCTGATTTGTTTTTATGAATTCTGGTTAAGAGTCTTTTGATGGATAAGTGAGCTGCCAACTAATTTCCTTAGTACTTTTTGGTGAGCAGAACATTATTTTTTTTTAATTTTTATTTCTTATGTATACAGTGTTCTGCTTATGGGTATGCCTGATCCCATTACAGATGGTTGTGCTCACCATGTGGTTGCTGGGAATTGAACTCAGGACCTCTGGAAGAGCAGTCAGTGCTCTTAACCTCTGAGCCATCTCTCTGCCCACGGAACACTGTTTTTAATAAATACATTTTTTTGGTTTGTTCTTCTTTGTCTTATTCAGGAACCCTGTTCCTCTCCCAGGCCATGACATTTTAAACTCTAAGTTGGCAGTCTGACTTTTGTCTCAAATTAATTTTTATTGTGTGTATGTTTGAGTTCATGTATAAGTGTGTGCACATGTGTACATGGAGCCAAAGGACAACTTCAGGACAGACAGAGTCTCATTGGCCTGAAGCTCACCCGTTTGTCTAGACTGTCCCATCACAGTCTCCCATGATCAGCCTTTCTCTGCCTGTACCACCTCATCCTGCATCTTAGATACAGGTTCTCATCCTTGCCAGGCAAGCACATCACTAACTCTCATCCTAGCTCTGCAATCAACTTGTGTGCCTGGGGTGAGTTAAGGGTTGAGATCTATCCCTCTGGTGACTGGTTACTGCAGTCAGCTGAGCATACATGGGTAGGTTTGCTCAGGACACACATGTCACACTGAACTGTATGTGTCTGGGTGCTACAGTCTCTGTCACTGTCCTTATGAGCTGAATACAGTGGCTGCACCTGATCTTTTGAGCCTGAGAGTTCAAGGTTCTAAATATTTTTTAATACTGTTTTAAATGGTACATTTAAAGTTCCACTTTCTAAGCCAAGCATGGTGATATAACCCAGTAATTACAAAACTTTTGAGTCTGAGACAGGAATGTGACCATGAGGTCCAGGTCAAGACCTTCCTCATGAGACCCCAACTTACAAAAACAAAACAAAATAGGGCTAGGGATGTAGCTCAGTTGGTAGAGTGCTTGCCTAGCATGCATTACATAAATCAGGCCCGGGTGGTATACACTGGTAATTTCATCACTTAGGTTAAGACAGAGGAATCAGGTGTTCAAGGTCAACCTCAGCTAAGTAGCAAATTCAAGACCAACCTGAGCTACATTAGACCTTCACTCAAATACCAGTGAACAAGTGAACGAGTAAACATTGGTTCTCCAGCTCTCGAGCCCAACACCATGCTGGTGCTGGTGGGTTGTCGGGTCTGTTTGGCTTTCTAACCCACCCTACCATAGAGCTTGGTTTTCCTTCCTGGGTTCACGTTGTATATTGCTTTCTCTGTTATAATTGATTTTGAAACATGACATTTTAGGGCTAGGAAGGTGCTTCATTGGGTAAGAGAAGCATGAGGACCTGAGTTCAAGTTCTAGCATGGCCCAGCAGCACGCCCTTGTGTGCCTGTAACCCAGTCTGTGGGGGCAGAGACAGAGTCACTGAGGCTTGCCGGCCCCCAGCCTAGTTCCAAATTTAGTGAGAGACGTTGTTATAAAGGGTGAGGTGGAAAGCGACAAGATACCTGTTGTCTTTCTGAAGCTCCCACTCATGCACAGGTACACGTACAAACACATTCATATTACACATACGCACTCATGCAAGCAAATACTTCCTCATATGACATCTCTTTTTTTTTTTTTTTTTTTTTTTTTGATTTTTCGAGACAGGGTTTCTCTGTGTAGCCCTGGCTGTCCTGGAACTCACTTTGTAGACCAGGCTGGCCTCGAACTCAGAAATCCACCTGCCTCTGCCTCCCGAGTGCTGGGATTAAAGGTGTGTACTACCACACCCGGCCTCATATGACATCTTAATGATGATTTTTACTCAGACTTGAGTGCAGTGGCCTAATGGTCTGGCTGGGACACCTCCTGTTTTCTTTTTTTGTTTGTTTTTTGTTTTTTCGAGACAGGGTTTCTCTGTGTAGCCCTGGCTGTCCTGGAACTCACTTTGTAGACCAGGCTGACCTCGAACTCAGAAATCCTTCTGCCTCTGCCTCCCAAGTGCTAGGCGTGCGCCACCACCGCCTGTTTCTCTCTCTTTTTTTTTTCCTCGTTTTTCTAAGGTCTCTCTCACACATACACATCCCTAAGCCACACCTCTCAGCTCCTCTCCTAAGGCTCATTGAGCCTGGACAACCCAGTGTGGGGCTTAGTGGCAACAGCATCTATCCTATGAAGAGCTGTGTGTCCTGGCAGAGCTGTGGAACGTGCCTCTTGAGGACTGAGCAAGAGGGTACCAGCGGGGCCCATCACAGGAACTTGGCTGCTGGTAATGTTGTCATCTGCTGTAGGGCTCGACATGGAGGAAGGCAAGGCAGGAGGAACATGGCTGGGCATCAGCACACGTGGGAAGCTGGGGGCACTCACCAACTACCTACAGCCCCGGCAAGAGCCAGACGCCCGTGGTAGAGGTAAGGCATCTATGGGACCAAATGGGACCTAGGTAGGACAAAGCCAAGACACACTGGGGAGGAGCTTAGGCAAGACTGGCAGAGTGATGGAAGTGTACAGATCTTGGTACAATGGGGGAGGAAGAAAGGCACCCTGCCAAGGTTCTGCTGGTGCGCCCCACACCCTCCATGCCTCTCACAACAGTGACAGGAAGAAGAGATGGCCAGGTATTGCCAATGTGATTATACCAGGCATTGTCCTTCAGGCTTATGACTCCCTGACCGCTGTATCATTGTGCCCTGCTTGTTGAGTTTCACCTTTCTTTTTATTTCTAAAAGAGATTCGGCTGGGCAGTGGTGGCACACGCCTTTAATCCCAGCATTTGGGAGGCATAGGCAGGTGGATTTCTGAGTTTGAGGCCAGCCTGGTCTACAGAGTGAGTTTCAGCAGAGCTACACAAAGAAACCTTGTCTCGAAAAAAAAAAAACAAGAGAGAGAGAGAGAGAGAGAGAGAGAGAGAGAGAGAGAGAGATATTCATTTAAAGACTGGAGAGATGGCTCTGCGATTAAGAGCACTGACTGCTTCTTCCAGAGGTCCTGAGTTCAATTCCCAGCAACTGCATGGTGGTTCCACATGGTGGTTCACAACCATCTGTAATGGAATTCTATGCCCTCTTCTGCTGTGTCTGAAGATAGCAACAGTGTACTCAGATAAAACAAATTTAAAAAAAAAAGATTTGTTTATCTATGTATATATCTTATGTATGTAAGTACATATATGCCTGCATTTGAAGGCATTGGATCCCATTATAGTCCTTTGTGAACCACCATGTGGGTGCTTAGAATTGAATTCAGGATCTCTGGAAGAGTGGCCAGAGTTCTTAACCACTGAGCCATCTCTCCTTCCCCGAGTTTCATCTTTCTTTTTTTTTCTTTTTCTTCTGTATATCTGTATAGCCCTGGCTGTCCTGGAACTCACTTTGTAGACCAGGCTGACCTCGAACTGAGAAATCTGCCTGCCTCTGCCTCTCGAGTGCTGGGATTAAAGGAGTGTGCCACCACACCTGGCAAGTTTCATTTTTCTTAATGCTGTATTTCCACATATATCCAGAGTGGGCAAATGGTATTTTCTTAAATTTATCTGTTCATTCCACCATGTTGAGATTGAACCCAGGGCATCGAACAAGCTAGACAACGGTTTGGCTGTCCTGGGACTTCCTGTTTATACCAGGCTGGCCTCAAACTCAGAGATCTACCTGCCCCTACCTCCCAAGTTGTGGGATCAAAGGCATGCCCCAACCACTACCCAGGCCTAGAAAGTATTTTTAAAAGTGTTCTCCATAGGGCTGGAGAGATGGCTCAGAGGTTAAGAGCACTGACTGCTCTTCCAGAGGTCCTGAGTTCAAATCCCAGCAACCACATGGTGGCTCACAACCATCCGTAATGAGATCTGATGCCCTCTTCTGGTGTGTCTGAGAACACTGATAGTGTACACTCATACATATTTAATAATAAATAGATAAATTTTAAAAAGTGTTCTCCATAATAATCCAGTTATCAAAGTATGGCTGACTCCAGATGTTGGAGTCCCAGTGGAACCCCTCTTCCTATGTCCTCCTGGGGCAGGAATTTACATCTGCTGTCTTGGCCATTGATATGTGTGCCCTGCCTACAGGTGAACTTGTGTCTCACTTTCTGACCAGTGACATGGACAGCCTGTCCTACCTGAAGAAGGTCTCTACAGAGGGCCACCTGTATAACGGCTTTAACATCATAGCAGCTGACCTGAGGTGGGTTTGCTTTGGTAACTAGGCCTTGAACAGTTCTCTACAGGTCCCTGCCCCAGTCAGCTTAGTTCCCTTTCCCAGGACTTCAATTAAGGGGCATTTGGCAAGCATTTCAGGGCCTAAGCTGCCTCAGACCCGCTGACTGACCATAGGGATGTAGAGATCACTGGCTCCCTATGTGAGAGAACTGCAGTGCAGAGCTGGCAGTGCTGAGCCTGAGGAGCCACTTGCTTGGGGTGACTGCAGCTGGGCATCATCCCTCTTGTGGGATGCTTCATAACAGGCAGTCTGTCCTCACTAGGCCCATGAACTCCCGGGTGGTTCTCATGTTGCTGATATGGCTGTAGGAACACACGTTTTATATGCTTAGCCTTTCGGGGGTAAATATCCTTATCTCCCTTTACCTACCCCTGATGTCAGCGAATGCTATGAGCTTCCCCCAGAGGGAGGCTGCTGTCTGTCTATATGCAGATGTCTGTCCTAAGCTGCCTTCTATCAGAGGGTTGGGTGGGTCCTTAGATGAGCCTGAGGCTCAGTGTGTCTTGAACATCCATTGTGTATGCTGTGCCCTGTGTCATTCCTGGGCTACATGGATAGATTGGCTCGATGTGGAAGCTGAGTGAGGTGCAGTGGTCACAGGAAGAAGGCCCAGAGTAGGAGCTGGAAAGGCATGGTACCATCCTCCCTTCTCACACTGGGGGTTCCTAGAGGCCATAAACCTATGCTTGCCCTCCTCTCTAAACATGGAGCTACGTATGCATTTTTCATAGTAGTTCCATGTATGTTTGATCCAGCCCCAAGAAATCTGGGGGTTACGATGTACACAGGAATTCAGTGGCTATGTCAAACAGCTGGAAACCAGGCTGCTGTTTAAGCTGAGCAGATCCACATTGGCTTCTGCAGGTGGGCCTCTGGAAATCTGAATAGCCTTCCTTGCTGTAGACCCTGCAGGGTCAGAGGGCTGCTAAAAAGCAATTTCACAAGTTAGGCTGCTTTTGCCATGGCTGAGGCTGCAGGATATCAGTTGGGTACTGAGAAGCCTAGGTTCTAAGCTGGGCATGATAAAGCACACCTTTAATCCCAGCACTTGACTCAGAGACAGGCAGATCTCAGTGGATTCAACGACAGTTGGTCTACATAAAGAGTTGTAGGCCAGCTAGGACCAAACAGTGAGACTTGGTCTCAAAACAAGCAACTAAGCCCTAGGGCTGCAGAGATGGATCAGTGGCTCCAAGTGCATGCAGCTTTTGCAGAGGACAAGAGTGCAGTTCCCAACACCCATGTCAAATGACTCCTGCAACCGGAGCTCCAGGGGAGCCTAGTTTCTGGTGTCCACAGGCACCCATACACATACAATAAAAAAATAACAACAAATATTTAAAAACAACTTCAAAAACAACAAAAAGAAACCAAGGCCTACAACAGAGGTTTGGCCTGGCCATAGTTGTCCCTGGACTGGCCTTTCCCTTGTCTGTCCATGGCAAGGATGACAGAGACCCCAACATAAGTACTCAATACCATGGGTCCTTACACAAAAAAAAAAAAATAAATAAAAGAAACAAAACAGAATAACAACCCCCAAAATCAGTATCTCCAAAATGTATTAGCTAAACATCTTAAAGTTTCAAGGGTAAGGTGAAGAAGAAAATAAAAGGAATACGAACCCAGACTGGGACTGCTGGGTCTGTAGGCAAGTCATGCCTGGTGTTCATGTGTAACAAGAGGAATGGTCTCAATAACCAACGCCACCATGTCCGTGTTCATCCATTTGGAAGGTATTTCAGACTCACTTCTAAGGTCCAGCTTATCCTGGGCCCCCATAGTCAAACACATGAGTCTATGGGGGCCATACCTTGCCATAGCATAATGCAAAATACATTTAGTCCACCTTCAAAAGTCCCCATAGTCTATAACAGTCTCAACAGTGTTAAAAGTCTAAAGTTCAAGGTCTCTTCTGAGATTCATGCAATCTCTTAACTGTAATTTCCTATAATGTCAAAATTTAAAAAAATCAGATCACATACCTCCAACATCACAGGGTATACTACCATTCCAAAATGCCATAGTGAGGAAATCCTGGACAAAAGCAAGACCAAAAGCCATAACTCCGCATCTCCATGTCTGATGTCAAAGCGCTCTTCAGATCTCCAGCTCCTTTCTGCCTTGTTGACTACAGCACAATGCAGCAGCAAGAAACTCCATTCTCTTGGGCTCTTTCCACAACCTGTTAGACTAATTGCATTAACAAAGGAAGTCTTAACCAAGTTTAGATAGACCTTGTCCTCTGGTTTACTCTCATGAAGAGTATTTTGGTCAAGTGTAGCAAACTGAGAAAGAAAAATATAAAGTGTGTGGTTCAAGTATTAAAGGGGCACCAGAAAGTGCAGTGGAGCTAAATCCTCAGTTCTAGGAGATAAACAGATTAAGGGAGTGGTGGCCTCAGGATAAGATCCCACCCCCACAGTGACACACTTCCTCCAACAAGGCCACATCTCCTGGTAGTGCCACTCCCTGAGCCAAGCACATTCAAACCACCATGGTGCAGTTATCACAACATATCGGGGCCATAGAATATTTAGAGAAGTATGGGGAACTTAGTGCTTTCTCCTCCCTAGTTCCAAAGTGAGCCAGAAGTATACCTATAGGGCTGGACAGTGCCTGGTGTCTCTGGCCTAGCTTTCAGGCCCAGAGCTGAGCTGAAGTAGGCCATTGTTTGTGCTAATAGCGAGCCCAGGCTAGAGGCAGGACTGTGAGATCACTGAGCAGTGCTGGGAACAGAGGTGCTTATGACTCCCATCTGACTTTCTCTGGCTTTTGGCTTCTATTCACAGCACGTCAAAAGGAGATGTTGTTTGCTACTATGGAAACCGGGGGGAGCCTGAGCCTATTGTCTTGACACCAGGTGAGCCTGCTTTGGTGTCTAGACAGGGTGGGGACTGCTCCTATATTGGGAATACTATGTGGTAAGACTAAGCAAGACCCCTGGGAAACAGCATTATTGGGGTCCAGCAGCACAGCCCTGGGTGAACTAACCTGGGGCCAGCTGCTTTCTCTAGTCACAGCCTGTGGACAGTCCTTGCTAGTAACATCTTGGGTCTGTGGGCCTTGTACTCTAACTTGGGTGCCTACAACTGAGCCATTGGCTCATATCAAGTATCCCTACCCCTAGGGAAAGAGTCAGTGTCCTCAATAACATCCATATCCCACCTCTTGTGACAGATTTCATTTGTAATAGTTTCCTCATCTCAAAGTCATGAAGCCTTTCTTAGGCAGGTGGCACAGGTTACTAAGATTGCAGGACACATGTCACTCCTGCCCAGTGAGGAGCAATGGGAGGCCCAAAATGTTGTGTTCCAGGTGGAACTTAAGGGAGGTGGGTGGAGCCCCCAGGAAAGCTGGATAGTCCTATCCTGCCTGAGCTACTAGTTCCAGGGATAATTGTAGAGTCTGTGGTCCTAGCTTACTGCATACCAGAATTCATAACACAGGTTTATATCAACACAGAATTCCAGCTTTTCATGACTGTCTGGGGATGTTTGAGCCCCCGGTGGGCCAAGGGGCTCCAGAGCTTCCACCAGTTTGCTGGGTTATGTCCAGGCCAGGATGTCATGGGCTGATGAGATCCTAGAACAGGCAGCCCACACCAAAGCATAGGTTCTAGTCCATCCCACTAGCTCTCCCACACAGCTCACAAGGGACTCTCTGCCAGCTGTGGGCACGCTGGCTATAGTGCCCTCAGTGCCCTCGATGCTGTTTGTGCTCCCTTTCTTGTGCAAGCCCCAGAACAGGTCCAGTAGCGCCCCAAGGACCAGCTGCTGTCTGACTTGACGTCCTGAGTGTAGGCAGTCATTTGGGTTCATCTTTAGCCAGATCTTGCCACTCTGCTGCAGAGCCCTTTTGTTTCAGCTCCTTGGGGTCTGCAGATCCATTGAAGGGGGTTTGTATCCTAGGAGTCCATCTCCTACCAGCCCAATCTCAAGTGTCCGAGAAGCTCTTGGGAGAGCAGCTGGAAGCTAGGGCATGAGGCCTGCTGTTCTCAGAGTGGAAGACTCCCTGACAGAGCTTATTTTCTAGTACAGTTTCTTCCCATCTACTCCATGATTTATTCCTGAACTTGCCTCTACTTGATCTTTATCCACTCTTTTCTAGTGTTGAGACTTGAACCTACAGTCTTACACCTACTAAACATACTCTTAGTAAACACTCAGACCTCTGCTTTTAAGCAGGCCACTTGCCCTGAATTCAAATTCAGCACTGACTACATAGTGAGTGCCAAGCCTGTGTTACAGAATGACGTTCTCAAAAAACAAACCTTCATTGAAACGTGACTCTTACATGCTGTGCACGTAAAGTCTATCACACAGCCAGCTATGGTGACACAAGCCTATAATCCCAGCACTAGGAAGGCAAAGGCAAAAAGACAGTCATAATTTTAAGGCCAGTTGATGTACAGAATAAGTTCAAAGCCAGCCAAGGCTCCATGACAAGCCTCTTTCTTAAGAAAGGAAGGAAGTAGGTGGGGCTGGTAAGATGGCTCAGTGGTTAAGAGCACTGGCTGCTCTTCCAGAGTTCCTGAGTTCAATTCCCAGCAACCACATGGTGGCTCACAACCATCTGTAACAGGGATCCAATGCCCTCTTCTGAAGACAGCAACAGTGTACTCACATACATGAAATAAGTAAATCTTTAAAAAATGGGGGAGTGGGGTGGGGCTGGTGAGATGGCTCAGTGGGTAAGAGCACCTGTCTGCTCTTCTTAAGGTCCGAAGTTCAAATCTCAGCAACCACGTGGTGGCTCACAACCACCTGTAATGAGATCTGATGCCCTCTTCTGGTGCATCTGAAGTCAGCTACAGTGTACTTACATATAATAAGTAAGTAAGTAAATAAATAAATAAATAAATAAATTTTTTTAAAAAAGGAAGGAAGGGAGGAAGGCAGGTAGGAAGGGTGTTTCTTATAAGCTGGGAGTGGTGGTACTCAGGCTGCTGAGGCAGAAGGATCATAGATTGAGGTCAGACTGGACTCCATTAACAGTCAACAGACGCTGGGTGTGTTGGTGCACACCTTTAAATCTTAGCACTCAGGGAGGCAGAGGCAGATGATTCTCTATGAATTCCAGGCCAACCTGGTTTATACATTGAGTTTCAGGTCAGCCAAGGTTACATACTGAGACTATCTTAACACACCAAATAAATTTTTAAAATAAAGAACTGATGGTGACCTGGGCATGGTGTGCACATCTTTAATCCCAGCACTCAGGCAGAGGCAGGCAGATATCTGTAAGTTAGAGGCCAGTCTGCTTTACATAGGGAGCTCCAGTAATTCCAATTTTTTTTCGTTATCCACCAGAAACCCCCAGATTTATGTGCACCTGCTCCCGCTCATGTCCTGTGTAGTGGGGTTTATGCATTCTGAACATTGTCGTTTGGGTGGAAGCAGCCATGTGGTGGAGGAAGCTGACCTCTAATTTGGCTCACTTGCCTTGGTGTTTTCAAGTGCCTTTACCCCAGAGCCATGTCACTGGCCCATACATCTCACTCCATTCAAGCCTGGAACTTCCACGTAGTTTGCCAAAGCATCTATACCATTTTACACCTCTGCCAGCAGTTTGCAAAGGTTCCTGTTTCCCGAGCTCCCACCAAGACTTACTGTTCTCTCTCTTAGGGAGAGGGTTCTAGAGGTGAAACCCAGGCCTGTAAACATGCTGAGCACATACTGTGCCACTGAGCTACATCCTCAGGCCTTTGTTACCCACCTCCCCAACCCCACATCATTACCACTACCTCTCCCTTTTCAGAGAGGGATTAGAGGCTCATCTATCCCAGGCTAGCCAGACTCACACTCAGTGTATCGAGGATGGCGTTGAGTTTCTGACTCTCCCACTGCCTCCTTCTGAATGCTGGAATTACAGGTGTGATCTATCCATCTGGAAACTGTGTTCTCTTGTAGTCTTGTAAAAGTTCCTTCTATAATCTACAAATCTCATTGGATACCTAACTTGCAGAAATCCTTTCCCATTTTGTGTTTAAGTAAAACTTCTTTGGCACTGTTTTTTTTTTTTTTCGAGACAGAGTTTCTCTGTATAGCCCTGACTGCCCTGGAACTCACTCTGTAGACCAGGCTGGCCTCGAACTCAGAAATCAGCCTGCCTCTGCCTCCCAAGTGCTGGGATTAAAGGCATGCGCCACCACTGCCCGACTCTTTGGCACATTTTTAAAATACATAACTTTAAATGAATATGAAGTCCCATTTATCTCGTTGATATGCTTGTGTTGTCTTACGTAATAAATCATTGCTCACTGGGTCATGAAGCTTTTTCTTTTACAAATGTGTTTACTGCCTGTGTGCATGTGTGTGCGCTAGCACATGCACTCACATTGGGACACAGTCTCATTCAACCCAGGCTGACCTGGAGCTTGCTACGTAGGCTGACCTCAAACCTGCCAAATCTTGCCTCAGCCTCCTGAGTTCGGATTATAGATACATGCCACCATATTTGATCCTAAAGTGGGTTTTAGAGATAGGTTTCATATAAACAAACTTGCCTCAAACCTTTCTCTCTGTTGTGCATGTGTGTGTGCGTGTACATGCCTGTGTGCCCACACCTCAGTTTGCATGTGGAGGTCAGAGGACAAACTTGCAGGAGGCAGTTCTCTCCCTCAACCAGGTAGGTCCCAGAGCTTGAACTCAGGTCATCAGGCTTGGTGGCACGTGCCTTTACCCACTGAGCCATCTTTCTGGCTTTGAGGTAATTTTTGCATAGTGTGAGAGGTCAGGTCCAACTCCATTCTTTGTGAATCTCCCAGCTCCATTATGGAATGGTCTTCCAAACTAGTCCAGAAAGAAAATGCAGTGCCATAGGACTGACAGCTTCACCTTGGGGGCTCCAGTAGAGCCAGAGTGATGGTCTAGGTTCCCAGCTGGACCTGTAGAATTGGCTTCTACAGGTGCCTTGTTTAGGATGCTTGACTGTAAGCCATCTGCTCCAGCTACCTGTGGCCTCTGCATGGCCAGGCTGACCTTCTTCCTATAGGAACCTATGGGCTAAGCAATGCCCTGCTGGAGACGCCCTGGAAGAAGCTGTGCTTTGGCAAACAACTCTTCATGGAAGCAGTGGAGCAGAGCGAAGCACTCCCTAAGGACGTCCTTGTCACTCAGCTCCTAGATGTCCTCAACAATGAGGAGGCGTAAGTGAGCAAGACCCTCTGGGGCAGCCACACTGGTCTAGAGCAGGGAAGAAGGCAGGCTCTACTACCTTCAAGGTCTGTGACGATTGGCAAACAGATTGACTCATCAACTGTAGGAATGCCTTACCTGACATGTTCCTCTACCCACTTAAGACTCAATCCTATTCATCTTGGGGAAGCATACAGGGTGTCCATGGGGCCCTGGATAAGAAGAGATGGTGTAGCCAGGGGCCTGTGCTCAGCAAACCTTAGGGAGAAGAGCCAAAGAATCCAGAAGCCAGTCAGAACAGGGTTTGACATTGTTTGCTATGTCCTGTCTCCAGTGACCTTGAAGCTAGGCGGTAGGCAAAAACACACCTGTCCCTGGAAGGAACAAACACCCCACATACATCCTCTTCCATGCCCATAGCCTTCTTCATGGGGCACCCTCAGACTCTGGGCCCTTGGGCCTTAGCCATCCAAACCAAGAGTCCGGATGTCCACCATGCCACTTTGCTCAGCCATGTGACCACATGGTCCTCAATCACTTGAGCAGGCCAAGTATGGCTTTGGCTTTTCTTATTGATAACTATAGTCATGGTACAAGTTGTGCTGGTTGGTGAGTCTCAGGGTTTCAGTGGGTTCTTGTGTATGGCCAAATGCCCACAGGGTACCACTAAGACACAATAGAGAGTGTATGTGCCATCTGGATGCCTAGGTTTAGTGTTGGAGTGGAAGGGTGGCAAAGTAGAAGAAGCCAAGTAGGAAAGTTATGAATAAGCCTATGATTCCTCTCCCCACAGGGCTCCTTGGGAATCTCAGGCAGCTAGCATGGCATATAGGGGTCCCCATATACATAAGCTACAGACAGGCAGTAAGGACTAACAGCTTCTCTGGCCCTCTGTTCTTCTAGACAGCTGCCAGACCCAGCCATTGAGGACCAGGGCCAGGAGTATGTACAGCCAATTCTGAACAAGTATGCAGCTGTGTGTGTCCGCTGTGCCACCTATGGCACCAGGTGATCTGGATTGGGACTGCTGGGCACGTTCACTTCCTGTTGGGTATCCCCCACAATACAGCTGGCCATGGCTAGGTACCACCCCTGACTCAGTGCATTCCAGTGTCTCTTCAGACTTAACTGTAGGTTGATCAGATCCTTTAGGTAAGGTGCCCGTGCATAGGTCAGGTGGGTCAGAGCTCTGGCCTCCTGAAGCTGCCAATGTATCCTAGGTGGGGCTTCTGGCTGCCTCACCTGTTCATAGAAGCCAGAGATGGCATTTGGGATGTTTCTGCTGGCAGATATTGGTTGGCAGATGCCCTGGCACTGCTTTTCCAGAGCCTGTGATTTACATGCTGGATGGCAGCTATGAGCTGGTCTTTCCTTTGTGTGCCAGCTCTTTTGAAGGGCAGGAGCTTACACATGAGAACCTACTCAGGATGGGCTGGAAGGAACAAGCAAGGGAGCCAGCTGACTTAGCCTGGGCCCGTGGAGGAAGAAGGAGATACAGGAGAATTCTAGGTGAACAGACCATGCACCTCAAGTCGTTGAGAGCTCAACGTCTTGTTCTTGAACATTCAAACATGGCTAGGTATCTGGGGGCCTGGTGTACTGCCGGTGGGGTCAGATCTGGGACCACCCTGTAAGGAATGTGGTAAATTGGTATTTTTTTTTTTTTTGGCTTTTTGTTGTTGTTGTTTTGTTTTGGTTTTGGTTTTTTTTTTCTTTTTGTTTTTTCGAGAGAGAGTTTCTATATAGGCCTGGCCATCCAGGAACTTGCTATGTAGACCTGGCTGGCCTCCAACTCAGAGATTCACCTGCCTCTGCCTCCTGAATGCTGGGATTAAAGGAGTGCGCTACTACCACCCAACCTGTGAAATGGGTCTTGCTATAGAAAAAGGTCAGGCCAAGCTGAAGTGTTTTAGAGCAGCAGTAGTAGGACTCTCCCACTATGTGCTGGCCAAGGGCCCAGATGCCTCTGGTGAACCCCTCATGTCTTCAAACTTGAGGCTATTATTTTAATAGCCCACCTGATGCCAGAGCTGAGTAGCTAGCTCAGACCTTGGGTATGATGGGTACCCTTCCTACCTCAGGTCTGGTCCCAGCCATGATGCTAAAACACGGGGCTGGGGCTAAAGGATGCTTTCTTTCAGAACCAACACCATCATCCTTGTGGATGCAAATGGCCACGTGACCTTCACTGAACGGAGCATGCTGGACAAAGACACCTCTCGCTGGGAGACCAACACCTATGAGTTCACACTACAGAGTTAGCCCCTGCCAGGTTCCAAGGATGCTGTTCCTGAAGGGCCAGCGTGGACAGGAACCTTTCACGGCCACTCTGCAGGTCTGTGGCTCAGCCAGCACCCCTAGGACCAGGTTGTTCTGATTTGTGTCCTCATACTCAGCTCAGGGTCTCTCTTTGTACCAATGGAGAACGACAGAGTTAAATACTAGGCGTGAGTCAGGCCTGGGTATGCCGTATGTGAACACACAGACCTGTTTGTTGCTCAACCCCACTGCCACTGTGTGCACCTGACTGATGAGTAGGATCATGCCTCTCACCTCACACGTTTGGGCAGTGGGTCTCATCCATGGACGGGTAACAAAAGCAGACTCTTTACAGAAACTGGAGATCCTGTATTTGTTTGTGTTCATATGTGTTCGGTGGTTCTTCATATACGAGGACCCTGTGTGCATTTTCTCAGTCCTGTAGTGTGGACCCTGGGATCTCTTAGACCCCTGCTTGCCCAGGATTGTGGGTTCTGAGCAAGACATCTTCAACCAGTCCCGTCCATCTCCCATTGCCCTTGTTATGGTATACACCATAGGAATGTGAACTTGAATGTGCACAGTTGATAATAAATCTTTGAAGTTGTAATGAGTGTTGGCTTTTTCTAAAAAAGACTATTTTATTGGGTTCTTATATATCTTACTCCCTTCCATCCTTATTGTACCCTAATCCCTTTCAACCTCCCAACTTAGTAGATGAGAGAAAGATGGTTAGAGGGGAGAGGGTGGGCATGGACCTCTTTTTGCTACTTACTACTGATAGGGGCATTGAGTTCCTTGGGTCAGGTCCAATCTTCATTGTTAGGATATTTCCAACTTCTCATTAAACAGCAACATCAGCAACCGGGAGCAGCAGCCTCCTCAGGCCCTCTCTGGGGTCTCTTATTTGTACCCTCTGCAGAGTCCCCGGAGTTAAACTATCTGAAACTGGCAAAAATCATGCCCCTGCCGGTGCGTGAGGCAAATCATAATCACCTGCTTCGAAACAGCCTTTTATCCCACACCTGGGATTAAAACCAAAATATTCACATAACATAACTGAGTTTTAAAAAAAATCTCACTACAAGTTAATGGTGTTTCAGCGTTTTCTTCCTTTGGGTGGTAGCAACAGTCAGAACTGTATCATGGTGGGTCAGATGCCCACTTGAGAATCTTTATTTTTACATAAGCTCTGGAGCACTGATGGATGCCTGCAGGTCAAGCCATCTGTCTGCCTGTCTGTCCTTAGGCAGAGCCTGGGTGTGAGAGCACCTGTTTGTGACTACAGAGTGAGCTGCCACCACCGGGGAGTCATCAGCGTCCCTAGGATCCTTTGGTTCATAAGGAGGCCCTAGAAGAAGAGATAGTGAGAGGGTGGTAGGATTGGGGAGGTAGAGAGAGGTCAAGGGGGTGTCTTTAACCCTAGATCTTGGGAACCATGCTCCTCTGCCCTACCAGCTACAAGCCCATAGCTCAGGTTCCTTGTACCTCTTCAGCCACCTGTCTTGGTATTTTGGAGTAGTGAGCCAGGATGGTTCTGAACTGGGTATTCCAGACTGAATGTGATTAGTTGCTGGTCCCTCTAGGGAAGAGCAAGAGCCTGAATTTACCCTTCCTGTCTCTACTATCCTCCTCTGGGGTCCAAGAGAAATACTGCTTGATTCAAACTAAGGTTGAAGAGGTGACAAAGCCTATCAGTGAGGCCTAAGAAGAAAGAGATACCGAATGCCACACTGGCTGGGCCCCACAGGTTGTAGATCCTGCATCCTTGTTCTATACTGGTTCCTACTCTCATGGGAACCCCTCATATGTCTAGTCTCTGTCTGTCCTGCTGTGCAGCCAGGGAATGCTTTCCAAACCCTGGTCATAGAGTCCTCTGCCCCAAGTCGGCCTGGAGCTTCTTGGTGGCTTCCTGTAGAAGGGGTGACCCAAAAGTGTAGCTTCTCTTATGGACTAAGTTTTATCCTCCCAAAAGGAAATCCTCCTCTCAGTCCTGCCGAGTAAGACTGTCTGGAGATGGGCTTTGTAGAGGAGATGATCATAACCTAAAGCCATTCTTTGCTATCCAAATCTCGTGACCTTTTTTTTTTTTTCTAGACAGTTTCTCTGTGTAGCTTTGGCTGCCCTAGAACTTACTCTGTAGACCAGGCTGGGCAGTTGTGACTTATGTAATAGGACACATGCAGATACGAGTCCCTGTATGCTGGAGTCCTATAGCAGTCAAGGTGCACCTGGAGCTTGTAGAGGGTGCACAGCCTTGCTGCCACCTCCATCCTGACACCCAGCCTCCAAAGCTCTAAAAGTATCTGCTGTGTTGGTGGGCATCCAGCAGCCCTGACACTCCAGTCAGACCTCAGCCATCTCCAAAAAGGAAAACAAGCCATATGTAGTGATGTATGCCTATGATCCTAGCACTCCAGAGACTGAGACAGGATGGTTACAGAAAGTTTGTGACCAAGCCAGGCAACTGTGGTGTATGCCTTTAATCCCAATACTCAGGAGGCAGAGACAGGTGGATCTCTGAGTTTGAGGCCAGTCTGGTCTACATAGTCAGTTCCAGGACAGCCAGGACTATCCAGAGAAACCCTGACTCAAAAAAAGAAAAGAAAAAGAAAGTTTGAGACTATCCTGAGCTACCTAGTGAAATCCTGTCTCATAAAACTAAAACTGTAGTCAAGCCGGGCGTGGTGGCGCACGCCTTTAATCCCAGCACTCGAGAGGCAGAGGCAGGTGGATTTCTGAGTTCGAGGCCAGCCTGGTCTACAAAGTGAGCTCCAGGACAGCCAGGGCTATGCAGAGAAACCCTGTCTCAAAAAACCAAAAAACTGTAGTCAAAACCAAACCCCAAGTAAAGCAAATATTCTTCTGAATAAGGTATTTATTACCACTGTGTGTGCTGTGGTAGCACGAGGAAAGGAATACAGCTTTACCTGTGAGGCACCCTACTCAAAAGAGCTTCCTGGTCCCTTAGTTACCACACAGGTGAGGAAGCAGAGACCTGAAGCCAAAACAAAGACAAGCTGTTGCCTGTTGCCACTGCTGCAGCTTGGCAGTGGTGGCGCATGCCTTTAATCCCAGCACTTGGGAGGCAGAAACAGGCAGATTTCTGAGTTCAAGGCCAGCCTGGTCTACAGAGTGAGTTCCAGGACAGCCAGGGCTACACAGAGAAACCCTGTCTCGAAAAAACCAAAAAACAAACAAACAAAGAAGAAAGAACAAACTCAATAAATTCTTCTTCTTCTCCTCCTCCTCCTTCTTCTTCTAATTAAAAAGATTTTATTTATTTATTATATGTAAGTACACTGTAGCTGTCTTCAGATCTCATTATGGGTGGTTGTGAGCCACCATGTGGTTACTGGGATTTGAACTCAGGACCTCCAGAAGATCAGTCAGTGCTCTTAACTGCTGAGCCATCTCACCAGTCCCCTTCTTCTTCTTTTTAAAGATTTATTTATGTGAGTATACTGTCAATGTCTTCAGACACACCAGAAGAGGGCATTGGATCCCACTATAGATGGTTGTGAGCCACCATGTGATTGCTGGAATTAAATTCAGGACCTCCGGAAGAACAGTCAGTGTTCTTAACCGCTGAGCCATCTCTCCAGCCCCATAAAATATCTTCTGAATTGAATTTTACACACACACACACACACACACACACACCCCAAAAAGTCTTTTTTGGGCTGACTAGATTGTTCTGCACCTGCTGCTAAGTGTAACTGTTTGAAATGGATTCTCAGAACCCACAAGGTAGAAATAGAGAACTTATTCCACAAAATTGTCCTCTGAACTCGACATGTAAACCACTGGACACAGGACCCACAAACATACATAAGCATACAGTAAGTAAATAAATGTTAAAAAAAAAAAAAGCCCTTTACAGAATGTTACGTTTTAGCAAATGACCTTGGTCAATGAACCTATCTTAGTAGGAAAAAGCAGGAGAGAAAATACACATATGTTAACACTGTAATTGTGTTTTGTAGTACCCCGAAGAACTGGGAAGCTATCAAATAGTTAAAGACTATTACTTAGTAGGGCATGCTGCATTTGAGACCCAGTTTTAGGATCAATGATGGTAAGCTGTGGTCAGAGCATTTGTTATCTATTTTAAAAATAGCATTATGGGGGCTGGAGAGATGGTTCAGCGGTTAAGAGCACTGACTGCTCTTCCAGAGGTCCTGAGTTCAATTCCCAGCAACCACATGATAGCTCACAACCACCTGTAATGGGAATCTGATGCCCTCTTCTGGTGTGTCTGAGGACAGCTACAGTGTACTCATACATGAAATAAATAAATCTTTTTTTTTTTAAAGTGACCCTTTAAAAAAAAACCAAAGCATTATGGTAAGAGTAGCAGGGGCTGCAAGGATAAGAACACTGGCTACTCTTCAAGGAAACTGAGTTCAGTTCCCAGCACCCACATGGTGGCACTCAACCATCTATAATTCCAATTAAAGAGGGGAGCCAACACCCTCTTTTGGCTTCCAGAGACAGCAGGCATGTACATAGAACACAGACATATACACAGGCAAAACACCCATACACATAACAATAAAATACAAATTAAAATAAAAAATAGCATCGTGGGCTACAGAGATGGCTCTTCTGTTAAGAACACTAGTTGTGACCCTTCGCTTCCCCCTTCCCCTCCCATTTCCCTTCCTCCCTTCTCCCTATTCTCCATCCCCTTCCAAAAAAACAAAAAACAAAAGGAACATTGGTTGCTCTTGCAGAAGACCTGGGTTTGGTCCCCAGCACCTATATGGTGTTTCCTCACTGGTGCAACTCTGGTTTCAGGAAATCTGGTCCTCTCTACTCGACTCACAGGTTCTAGGCAAGCACCTGGTGCCCATACCTACATGTAGGCTAAACACTGAAACACAGGGAAAAATTCTTTAAAAAGCAACCTAAGAGCACTGGCTGCTCTTCCAGAGGGCCGGAGTTTGGTTCCCAGAACTCACATGGCAGCTCACAGTTATCTGTAACTCCAGTTCCAGGGGATCTGGGACCTTCATAACATAGACAGATGTACATGCAGGTAAAGCACCAATGCACATTAAAAACAAAACAAAACCTTAAATCAAGCAGTGGTGGTACATTCCTTTAATCCCAGCACTCAAGACAGACTGCTATCTGTGAGTCTGAGGCCAGCCAGGTCTGCACAGAGAAACGTTCTCTCAAAAAACCAACCTAACAAAAGTAAAACATAAAATGCATCTGGAAACAGAACAGCAGCTTGATGCTTCATCATGTTGCATCTGGCAGAAACTTTTTATTTTGGGGGGGAGAGAGTTTTGAGACAAGGGTTCACTATGCAGCTCTAGTTGTCCTGGAATTCTGTAGATCAGGCCGACCTTGAACTCATTGATATTGCCTGCCTTTGCCTCCCAAGTGCTGGTGTAAAGGTAGGTGCCACTACACACCCCTTAATTTTGTGTCTCTTGAGACATGTCTTACTATGTTAGCCTGGCAAGCTTGGAATTAACAGATTATCTACCTGCCTCTGTTTAGGAGTGCTTGGATTAAAAACATGTTACTACGCCCAATTTAAGATGTTTTCCTGGGGGCTAGAGAGATGGCTCAGCGGTTAAAAGCACCAACTGCTCTTCCAGAGGTCCTGAGTTCAATTCCCAGCAACCACATGGTGGCTCACAATCATCTGTAATGAGATCTGATGCCCTCTTCTGGTGTGTACTCATATACATTAAATTAAAAAAAAAAAAGATGTGGGCTGGTGAGATGGCTCAGTGGGTAAGAGCACCCGACTGCTCTTCCGAAGGTCCAGAGTTCAAATCCCAGCAACCACATGGTGGCTCACAACCATCTGTAATGAGATCTGACTCCCTCTTCTGGAATGTCTGAAGACAGCTACAGTGTACTTACATATAATAAATAAATAAATCTTTAAAAAAAAAAAAAAAAAAAAAAAGATGTAAACCGGGCGTGGTGGTGCACGCCTTTAATCCCAGCACTCAGGAGGCAGAGGCAGGCAGATTTCTGATGTTCGAGGCCAGCCTGGTCTACAAAGTGAGCTCCAGGACAGCCAGGGCTATACAGAGAAACCCTGTCTCAAAAAACCAAAAAAAGGGGGCAGGTGAGATGGCTCAGTGGGTAAGAGCACCCAACTGCTCTTCCGAAGGTCAGGAGTTCAAATTCCAGCAACCACATGGTGGCTCACAACCATCCGATCAAGAGATCTGACTCCCTCTTTTGAAGTGTCTGAAGACAGCTACAGTGTACTTACATATAATAAATAAATAAATAAGTAAATCTTTAAAAAAAAATATGTTTTCCTTTTTTATTTCTTCTTTCTTTCTTTTTCTTTCTTCCTTCTTTCCTTTTTTTTCTTTTCTTTTTTCTTTTCTTCCTTTCTTCCTTCCTTCTTTCCTTCCTTCCTTCCTTCCTTCCTTCCTTCCTTCCTTCCTTCCTTCCTTCCTTTCCTTTTCTTTTTTTGGAGACAGAGTCTCTTTACATAGTCCTGGCTGTCTTGGAACTCACTCTGTAGACCAGGCTGGCCTCAAACTCACAGAGATCCACCTGCTTCTGTCTCCTGAGTGCTGGAATTAAAGTCATACACCACCATAACTGGCCTCCAGTCTTAGATTTTTTAAAATTATGTATGTCTAGGTCTGTTAGGGTGTATATATAGGGTGCAGGTGCCCTCAGAGGCCAAGGGTCTTAGAACCTAGAACTGGAGTGTTTCAGGCTATTGTGAGCTGCCAAACATGAAGAATGAGAATAAAACTCTTCTGGTCCTCTGCATGAGTAGTACATGTTCAACACACCAGAAGAGGGCGTCCTATCTCATTACGGGTGGTTACGAGCCACCATGTGGTTGCTGGGATTTGAACTCAGGACCTCTGGAAGAGCAGTCAGTGCTGAGCCATCTCTTCAGCTCCAGAAGCCTCTCTCCTTAGCATTGTGTTCCATAGTAATAGGAAGATTTCCTGTTACCAACAAAAATACTGAGCCTAATGTTTTAGAGTACACAGAGGGTCTAAGCCAAACATTGTTTGTTTTGTGAACACTGGTTTTATCTTGATAACTTATAATGGATCTACATACTAAATTAGATGTTAAAATATCTCATGTTGCTCTCTGCTCTCTCTGCCTTTCTCTGCCTCTACTACCCTCTCAACTACCCTCCCCATGCCCTGAATAAACACTCTCTCTCTCTCTCTCTCTCTCTCTCTCTCTCTCTCTATATATATATATATATATATATATATATATTGGTTTTTGGAGACAGGGTTTCTCTGTATAGCCCTGGCTGTCCTGAAACTCACTTTGTAGACCAGGCTGGCCTCGAACTCAGAAATCCACCTGCCTCTGCCTCCCGAGTGCTGGGATTAAAGGCGTGAGCCACCACCACGCCCGACAAATAAACTCTATTTTATAATAAAAAAAAATCCTCATGTTTATAACAGAACATATTATCTATTAGTATTAATTAATGTTCAGTGACAACCTTTTCATCCTAATATAGCAAAAATAGTAATTTCAACATTGACAAAATACATATATATTCTACATAGACCAAAGTCCAGAAACCATGTACAAGTGTCTCTACATATAGTCTGGTCCTTTGATTTTCTTTTGAATTTATATTTTAAGTTTTCATACCAAAATTAAAAAAAAAAAAAAACAGTTTAAAATTTCCTGAGTAGCTGGGTGGTGGTGGTGCACACCTTTGATTCCAGCACTCAGGAGGCAGAGGCAGGCAGATCTCTGTAAGTTCAAGGTCAACCTGGTCTACAGAGTTCCAGGACAGCCAGGGCTACACAGAGAAACTCTTATCTCGAAAACCAAAACCAAATCCAAAACTTTCTTGAGTATCTAATAAAAGATTATTTATTTATTTATTTATTTATTTATTTATTTATTTATTTATTGAAGCAAGGTCTATCTGTGTGGCGCTGGCTGTCCTGGAGCTAAGTAGACCAGCTGCTGGCCATGAACTCATAGAGATCTACTTGTTTCTGCCTTCGGAGTGCTGGGATTAAAGGCATATACAAGTATACTTAGCAAAAAGCATATTTTAACAATGTAATCATGCAAGGTATTAATTATATCTCTTGAAAAACTATAGCAAGTTTTAAAAAATTTTAGCCCTTTTTCTCCAGTAAGAATATTTGAAAATGATAGATTCAAACCATTTGACCAGAAAACAGTTTATTTTTAAAAATAAATTTTATTTTGTTGCATAGGAATGTTTGCCTGCATATAGATATGTGCACTATTTGAGTGCCTGGTGCCCACAGTGACAGAAAAGGGCATCGGAGCCTCTGGAACTAAACTTACAGATGGTTGTGAGCTGTCCTGTGGGAACCGGAAGTAACATTTTCTGCAAGAGCAGCAAGTACTCCTAACCACTGCGCCATCTCCCCAGTCCCAGAAAGCTCAAAATTAAATGTTTTAATTTCATCAACATTGTTAGGCCTGGATAAGTTAAAAATCTTTGCATAACCAGTTCTCTCTAAAGAGAAGCATACTAGATGCTTTTGCAGAGAACCCAGGTTCAGTTCCCAGAACGTACTTGGTGGCTCACAACTGTCTGTAATTCTAGCTTTAGAGAAGCTGTGAACTCTTCTGACCACTTTCTGTGCACAAACACACATTCATACATAAAAGACACTTTCTAAAAAAGAGTCAGCAGGTAAATCTTGTTATGTAGACTTCAGGTTAATATCTTTTCCTGTTTTTAAGAGCTAGTCAGCAGAGAGAGCTGCCCTCAAAAACTAAGTCAGAAAACTGCTTTGTTGGAGATCCAAGGTAACCAAGTGAGTCCCAGAGTCTTGACATGACTCAGAGAACTCTGCAACCAATACTTTTAGCCCAGATTTTCCCACCAGAGAATATGACAATATCAGGTTTCTCTCTCATTTTCTTAAAATGCCCAAAGCAATCTTTTCTTTTGACATAGATTTTATTCCATTTGAGGATTATGAGAGAAGAGAGTGATGGAGGAGGATGAAGCTGGTGTTTTTCTTATAGAGGACATATGGGGCAGAGGGCCGAGAAGGACTTTTAGAATTTAAATTTTGACACCATCTCTAAAATTTTGCTAACATCCAGACCTTAAATATCTTGATTCTGAGAGTTTAAAATACTCTCATATTAACTTTATGTTGTTGACTTTGAGACAGGGTTTCTCTGTGTAGCCCTGGTTGTCCTGGAACTCATTGTGTAGACCAGGCTGGCCTCAAGATCCACCTGCTTCTGCCTCCTGAATAAAGGTGTGTGCCACCACTGCCCAGTTCATTTTTCTCTCTTTTTTATCTTAAATTTTTTTGAGACAGTGTCTCATTATGTAGCCTTGGCTGGCCTCAGACTCACAGAGATGTATCTGGACTCACAGAGATGTATCTGCTACATTGCTTGGCTTATTTCTTCTCTCTCTCTCTCTCTCTCTCTCTCTCTCTCAGGTTTATTTATTTATATAAGTACACTATAGCTGTCATCAGACACACCAAAGAGGGCATCAGATCCCATTACAGATGGTTGTGAGCTACCATGTGATTGCTGGGAATTGAATTCAGGACCTCTGGAAGAGCAGTCAGTGCTCTTAACCTCTGAGGCATCTCTCTAGCTCCTTTATTTCTACTCTTAAATGCATTTAAATTCCACTTAAAGCTGACTGCTCACTTATTATCTTTAGTTTTATTGCTTGGAGTTCTAGATTAGCATGCAGAAAAAAATCAGCAATACTGAATGATCCTCACTGAGGGAAATATAAAGCCAAGATATCTTTAGTCAGAATTCTATTTACAAATGCTTACAATTTGCACTATCTTAATTGTCAATCAGAAAATCAACTCTGGGGGCTAGGGAGATGGTTTCGATCATCTTACAGAGGACCCAGGTTCTGTTCTCAGTACCTACATGGTGGTTTGCAATCATTGCAATTCCAGTTCCAGGGGATTCAATTTCCTCTTCTGACTACTGTGGCCATCTAGTACACATACATATTTGTAGGCAAAAAATAGTAAGACTGACTGGAGTATCAAATAGTAGCTTTTTTCCCATATTTTCCCTCCTTCCTTGGATCTATTTCCCATTCTTGAAATCTAAAGCCTATCTGTGCTTGCTGGGAATCTGTATCTCCAAAAGTTTGGTGCTGACTTCAACATTCATTCCCATGTTAGTTCTTCCCAGTGTGCATTCAGCTTTTCCTAAAGGTTTGAAGATACTCAGGACTCTGATGGTTGTCAGGACAAATGGCTGTGGTTCCTAGCATACCAAAGCACCTCTAGGCCCCCAGGCTCACTCAGTACCTGTAGCTTCTCTCAGCTCTTTTCACCCCACCCCTAACCTAAATCTCTTCACCTCATGTCTTCCCTGGATTCCCTTAGCTTCTGATTCCTACAAAAACCTGCCATTTCTGCCATGGACTCTTTGACCTCTCCTCTCTTTGGCACTCCTTCCCTTGAAGGAACACCACCATATTCCAGGATCCCTTAATGCTTATCTGTAAGCACATAGACCTCTGTGCCTCCTACAGCTGGTGGCCTTTTCTTTTTTAAAGATTTATTTATTTTATTTATGAGTACACTGTAGCTGTTTTCAGACACACCAGAAGAGGGCATCAGATCCCACTACAGATGGTTGTGAGCCACCATGTGGTTACTGGGAATTGAACTCAGGACCTCTGGAAGAGCAGTCAGTGTTGAGCCATTTCTCCAGGCCAGGCCTTTCTTTTTTCTTTTCTTTCTTTCTTTCTTTTTTTTTTTTTTTTAAAGACAGGGTTTCTCTGGTAGCCCTGGCTGTCCTGGAACTCACTCTGTAGGACCAAGCTGGCTTCAAACTCAGAAATCCGCCTGCTTCTGCCTCCCAAGTGCTGGGATTAAAGGTGTGGGCCACCACTGACCGGCCATTTGCAATTTCTAAGAATTTTGGGGAGAAACTTTTCTATTTTGTTAAAATAGATACAATTGGGGCTGGAGAGATGGCTCAGTGGTTAAGAGCACCTACTACTCTTCCAGAGGTTCTGAGTTCAATTCCCAGCAACCACATGGTGGCTCACAACTATCTGTAATGGGATCTGATGCCCTCTTCAGTTGTGTCTGAAGAGAGCAATGGTGTACTAATATAAATAAAATATATCTTAAAAAAAAAAATAGATACAATCTCCCCAACCTTAGGGATATAACTCAGTGCTTTTAGCATTAACACAAGTGTGCTGAGACCGTGAGTTCTTCAACATGTTACCCTTTAGTCGTGTTTTTAGCATCCACTTTTCATGTCCAGCAGCAATTACTGAAGTGTTTGCCTAACGGCAGACAGTTTTCTATAAAATTTTTATTACACTTATTGACTTGAATCAGAACCTAAAGGAAAGCTAAACTATTTGAGGTTCTGGATAGTATAAATATAACTTATCCCCACCTTAGTCCCGGGCTTATAGCAATGAAGTAATGGTTTGTGGGTTCGGGATTTGAAGGGCTCAGGAACAGACCTGGCTAACTTCATTTTGTTTCTGAGTCACTTCTGTCCTAAAGAATTTTCCTAAGTCTCATACTGCTACCACGGGTGTCAGATGAGTCTGGAACTGCTTAAGTTTCTTTATGGTCTTTGGCACTGACACAAGTCTGCAAGGCCTACCTAAGGTCCACCCCAAACTAAAAGGACCCCCAATCGGCTCTGCTTCTCCTTCCTTTTTTGACACGGAGGATGCTGTAAGCACAGCGAACATTTTTAGTCATCAGATCTTTGTCCTTCCTGGTGTGATGATATTGCGAGTAAAACTCCTTTCCTATCCTCCGCATCGCGCATCTTATCCGTTGACTTTCTAGGATGGGTGTACCTCCAACATTGTCCTTGGGACGACCCAGAGCCGGAGGTCCATTGTCATTCGCAAACTCAAAAGTGACTATTGAGCTCAACAGAGGCCAGCTCATAGATGAGCTCCCAGCGTCCCTCGCACTCCCGCGCTCCCCGGCTCCCGGCAGCCTCTACGCGCCTCTCTCCCGGCGCGCCCCGCGGCCGCAACTCAGCCCCACCCGGAGCGACAGCCGTTAGAAGTGCCAGGCTTGCGGCTGGTCCCGCCCATCCCGGTCTCCATAGCGCCTCGCAATTGGGCCGCGCGCGCCTCGCGCTGCCGATTGGCGGCCGCCTCAGCCCGCTCCCGGCTCCCCCAATGCGCGGAGGCCGTGCGCCGTGATTGGTAGCCCTCCGCCAAGGCCCGCCTTCCGCTCGCCCGCGCGGCAGCGGGTCTCAAGAGCCGAGCGCTTTGCAAGGGCCTTCGCGGGTTGTGGCGGCGCCGGGGTCGGTGAGGGTCGACCGGCTGTGGTCGGGCTGCGGGCGGCTCGGGCAGGTCGCGGGCGCCACAGGTAGGTGCGGGGCGCGATGGGCGCCCCGCGGGCGGCGGGCGCTGCGGCCTGGAGAGGCTGCGCCCTTTCCTTCCCTCCTTCCACCCCCACCCCTCCCGGGCGAGGCCACAGGCCGGGGCTCGGGGCGGGGCGCGGCGCGCTAGGCGGGCTGGGCCACGCGGAGTCGCGGCCTTTGTGCAGTGGGGGCCGGGCCCGGAGCCCAGGCATCATGAACGTAGGGTGCTGTCTGCCTGGTAACGAAGCCCCCTGGGCGGTGGGCCCGAAGCCATTGCCTCGCCTTCTGGCGGGAGAGGTGTGGGCAGGGACACCTCAACGCCCCGAACTCCGCCTGTTTTGTTTGGAAAAAGCCAAGAAACCGCCCAAGTCTCCACCAAATTACCCGTGGATGAAGTGTCATGTAGCTTATCAGAATGTGGTTTTACAGTAACAATGAACGTTGTAGAAATAAATGGCAAGTGGCAACCTGTTGACAGCGATACATGTCAAGTAGTATCATCCAGTGGATTTGGGTTGCTGATGGTAGGAATTTGATTTGCCATCTTGCATGCTTGCATGTACCTTATTGCCAGATGCAGAGATGTCCTGTGTTGGGTTGTTGACTCTTGTATGCCAATCACTATTAGGGTGCCCACTCTCTGCTGGCTCAAACTAGACTCCCAGCCTTGGAAGTGGCTCAGTTCCCACTGTAATCCATCACTAACCGAAGATAGTGAAAGGCTGGCCCAGCTAGTGTGGCCTTTCAGTTTAGAATAGGATTTGCGGGGTGACAAAGGAATTGATGAGGTCATACTGCCTTTGGGTTGAGCGGGAGGCTGCAGCTGTAGCACTGGCCATCCGTTCAGCAAGTAGGAGTTGTTCACATGTTTTGGGTAAGCCCTGTGCCAGGGTCCAGGGGAGCCAGCAGTGGGTCTGACTTGCTCACAGTCTAATTGGCAAATCAAAATCTGCATCCATAGGTCCAGTCAGCTGAAGAATAGTGAGGTTTACAGGCAGGAGGGCTACCCTTTGAGCTGTGTTGCCAAACATGTGGAGCAGGCAGTTCACAGTGGCTGTCTGAATTTTACCTTGTGAGAAACATGATTTTGACTGGTTTGCCCAGTTTGGCCTTCTCTTGTCATCATTCCCCTCCCATGTGATCCTATGTACTTTTCACATCAGTTTCCTTTGACATCTTCCATGACTCCCATCTCCAGTACTGTCTGTCCTCCCTTCTGATCTCCAATCTCCTGCTTCTAGTTGTCTATTCCACTTTAACACCAAATAGGTTGATTCACTCCAAGAGATAACCACAGTCCGTGCCAGAACAATCCTTATGCCTGTCTAAAGTCACCTTGGTGCCTCTCATAGGCCTGCATGTATCTCCTAAGAAGCCTTGCCACCTGTTTACAACACCAGACCATTTCCCAGAAACTGTAACCTAAAGTCCCTGTCCAAGCTATCTGGTGAGCTTTTAAACTCTTCTAATTTGATCCCTACTCTTACTCTCTTAGGTTTTCTGGACACAGAGTGATTCATTAAATTGTAAGGTGTTATAAAACTGAGGTAGTGCAGACTTAGGCCTGCTTGTTTGAGTGGCAAAGCAGCTGTACCACTTCCTAGCTTTGTAACCTTGAGCAAATTGTTTAACCTTTCTGTCAGAGTACTGAGTGAATTGCATAAAATCCTTAGAGCAGGACCTGTGTGAGGTTTAGCTGCCATTGTTACCCATGGATCAGTGATACCACTGTTTTGATCCCTTCTGTGCAGTATCCTGCTACTCAAGATAAAAATGTAAAAAACTGAATACTTGTTGCCCAGGTCAGTTTCACTCAGCATACTATCTCTAGCGTGGCCACACCATGGCTCTGCCCCAGGGTCTTTGCTTTTCCTTTAAGTATCTTCTACAGTGACCCTCCTTTTTACTCTTGTTAACCATCTGGCTCCATCTATTTCATCCTTGGGTGGGCACTGGCTGTAGAACCTTGTGTAATCTTTTAGAAGCTGCTTTCTAGATTTTTATCTTGCTTTGTTTTAGCAGAATATTTGTCAGCATGTGACATCATAGATACGTTTCTTGTTATTATCCATCTCACACTAATATGCTCTGTGGGGGAAGTGTAATTGCTCTGTGGGGCAAATGTTTTATCTGCTTTGTGCTTAACACATATACATGGTGTGTATGCCTTATGGGGCATTCAGCAAATAGTTGATTAATGAATTGAGTAAGCTTTCAGAGGGAAGGTAAGAAACTTACCTTAGCCTGCTGCTGAGTTCCAGAGCTGGACAATTTGCCTGCTTCTGCAAGATGTGTACTTTCCTTTTCCAGGGCCTCAGGGTCCCCACCTATGATATATATTTCTTTAAAGCTTTTCCTGCTTTAACACTTATTAATGTCTTCACTTATTGCCTTCATCTGTAGTTCCTCACTGGCCCACTGCTTTTAACATACAGTATGCTTCCCTATCCTCTACCACTCTTGTCTCCAATCCCTGCCTACTTGAGTGTTCTTACCATTAGCATATCCTACCTCAGATACCACAGATTTGACTTGCTGTGATCTCTGTACACCTAACAGGCACTGTCCTGATCTTATTTGAGGTCTGTTAGGATTAAGCATGCTGATGATTTTGTCCTCTGCAGTGGTCCTTGGTTGCCAGGAAACTTTGATCTCCCTCCTGGCTTCTTAGTTATTGCTCTCTTCTCAGTCATTCATAAGCACCTTTGATGGGAACACCTTTGGAGAGGTGTTTTGTTAAATTTCCATTGAATTAAAAACTGTTAGGCCACTGCCAGTTATAAGACATAAAGTCATAGTATAGACTTCCGGCTGTATCTAGGCCTTGGGGTTAATTATCTCTTGTTTTTGGTAGCACCTCTCAGAGTAGACTGTAAGTGAGTTTTTAAATGGTTTAATTTAACCTAAACAAGCCTCTGGCTTTTATGTACCTTCAGCAAGGCATAACCACCCCACTCAACCCTTTTATTGTAAGCTGCTTATATAGTTGATGTTTTCTGTCCTCTTGTCCTTTCTGGAGTCCAATATGAGTTATTGTAGGGGTAACCAAGCTGTCACCCATGGGCATGGTTGTATGTATGTATGTATATCTGCACCTGTAACTGTGTGCATGGCATGTGCATGTTTCTGTGCATGATGTGGGAGTGTGCATGTGTGTGTTCGTGTGCATGTGTTTCTGCCAATAACATTTTTTTCTGTGGATCTTTTGGTTTTGTGGCCAGCCTTCTGCTGATCTGCCTGCCCTGTGTGTCATCCCTCTTTGCAAGCATCCTCTGTAGCAGAGCTTCCTAGCATTACATCCTTCCCTCTCTGCTCTTTCCCTCTGGTGGTTTTGCTGCTTTACTTCCATGTGGTCTCCTCCCCTAGACCTCTTCAGGGCTCCAGAGTTATGGCCTGCCTGAGCACTGTGAGACAGGGCTACCTACAGCTCCTTCTCTTCTTCTCCCCAGGGTGCTAGAGTGTGTCTGCAGAGAAGCTTTCTCTTCACCTTTTTTTTCTGCTTTCCACCCCCATAGGGTCTGCAAGCATAGACCATTCCGTGACACTTTCTTTTTGTCTCCAGAGCTGCTTCCACATCTTTGTTTTGGAGAATTGTCCCAACATCTGGTGCAGTCCTATACCTGGTATAGCTGTGAGTCTTCTTTATAAGGAGAGTCACTTCCCTATTGATAGCTCACTATTCTTAGCCTGGAGCCAGGCTCCAAATGGCACCCAGAACCCTTTCTACCTTGGCTCTACCTTTCTCCTATGTTGTCCCACCTACCCCTTCCCCAATACTAGCAGGCTCCCTTCCCAACAGACACCCTTCCTCTACTGGGAATGGATCTATGCTGCCACTCCTGGTGACCTCAGCACGCTGCATCACTGTCCTGTCCACGTGCCACGTTGTGGGCCCAGGAGAGGGGGTCCCTGGGTAGCAGAGTGCCTGGCTATATCTCTGAGGTCTCTAGTGCCACAGAGTTGAGCTGAGGGTCTCACTCGCCCTCTGACTGACCCAGCCCTTGCAGGTGAGTGGATTGATGTCCCTCTTATGGCCTGAAGGAGGCCATGCACTCTACGTCTGTTCCTGAAATGGTGATGCATGCTTGCTTATCCACTAGACCAGGTTATGGGAGTGCTGTGGGAAAATTTAGCTTTTTTTTTTTTTTTTTTTAAAGTCTTAGTCTTTTTTGAGCTCTAAGACTGTATTTTTTGTGCTTCTGAAATAAAGATTAAAATGAATAGTTGATAAAATACTTAATTTAGGACTTAAAATTTAAAGTTATTTTTTTCTGATGTCTAAAAGGCTTCCTTAAAGGCAGTGTTATCTTGGTCCTTTACTACACCATTGATAACATTTGACTTTTAACTTTGTACCAGAGAAGTAAAAGGTTTCTGTCATTTGTGATGATATTTTTAAATTTTTTTGCAGGTGGAAGAAGAAAGGTGCCACTTTGGCATGAAGATAGACTCACTTAGACGTCAATCTTTTAAGCTGAGTGCATTGTGATTTCCAATAATTGAGGCAGTGGTTCTAAAAGCTGTCTACATTAATGAAAAGAGCAATGTGGCCAGCTTGACTAAGCCGCCAGTGTGTACAGCGCGGGCAGGACGACACCGGGTCTCGACGGACTTGTGCATGTTAGCAGTATAGATTTATGTAAGGTGGTTTAAAACTCTGGTCTTTTAAAGTAGTCTTAACTGCTCATAATATGGAGACATATGAGAGTCCCTCTCCTCTCCCGCGTGAGCCCGCAGGAGAAGCGATGATGGAGAACCGAGCTTGCCCCTTCCAAGTGCTGCCCCATGAACAGTCTCCACCACCTCCCCTGCAAACGTCCAGTGATGCAGAGGTAATGGACGTTGGCTCTGGTGGTGATGGACAGTCCGAACCTCCTGCCGACGACCCATTCAACTTCTACGGAGCTTCTCTTCTCTCCAAAGGATCCTTCTCTAAGGGCCGCCTCCTCATAGACCCGAACTGTAGTGGCCACAGCCCGCGCACTGCCCGGCACGCACCTGCGGTCCGGAAGTTCTCCCCTGACCTTAAGTTGCTTAAGGATGTAAAGATTAGCGTGAGCTTTACTGAGAGCTGCAGGAGTAAGGACAGGAAGGTGCTGTACACAGGAGTAGAACGCAGCACTCGGCCTGAGTGTGGCCAGCTCCTTAGTCCTGTCAGTGGGGACGTGCATGCTTGTCCCTTTGGCGGGAGTGTTGGTAATGGGGTAGGCCTAGGGGGTGAGAGTGCAGATAAGAAGGATGAGGAAAATGAGCTGGATCAGGAAAAGAGAGTGGAGTATGCAGTGCTCGATGAGTTAGAAGATTTTACTGACAATTTGGAGCTAGATGAAGAAGGAACAGGCGGGTTCACGGCTAAAGCAATCGTTCAAAGAGACAGAGTGGATGAAGAGGCCTTGAATTTCTCCTATGAGGTATGTTGGTGACCAGTTCCCTGGAGGGCTCTGAGCAAAACCCAAAGAGAGGTTTGGAAGTGGCTTTATTTTTAAAAGCAGGGAAATCAAAGCAAAAACCCTGTGTGAGGTTAAATATTAATGGAGAAGGGAAAGATCCTCAGTAGAAAGTTTGGCTAACATTGAGCCTTGTCTCTTTCCAACCCAAGTCAGCAGATGCTGCTGAAAAGCCTCTTTGGCTGGGTGTGCTCCTGGAGTAGGCATGTTGATTTCACTTGTCATTTCAACCTGTTTGTTTTTCAGATGATCAAATGCCATCAGGGCATGCTCAGTCCCCATTGAGGGGCTCCTCTGTGTGTTCCCTCATACATGTGAAACTTGTCCTTGGTGCAAAAGCATGGAGGGGTGTAGGGTCTGAACACTTTATTTTGCAGGATGACTTTGACAATGATGTGGACGCTTTACTAGAAGAAGGTCTCTGTGCTCCCAAGAAGAGGCGAATGGAGGAAAAATATGGCGGAGACAGTGATCATCCATCTGATGGAGAGACAAGTGTACAGCCAATGATGACCAAGATTAAAACAGTGCTCAAAAGTGAGTGAGTCCATCACAAATCCTGAGTGCTTCATGGCCCCAGAACTCTTTCCTTCCCAAGAATATTTTGGGAGTTCTTTGGTGCTAGACATCAATCTGAGTAGAGACAGGTTTAAGTATAGAAGAGTCATAGGAGGTGAAAAGAAAACAAATCGGACACAAGTACTCAGACACACCACCCAGATTCAGATCTTGACAAATTCCATGGAAGCCACAGAGAACTATAGACAATCCTTGCCTGGGGTGTATCAGTGTGTGCCAGGATAAAAGACCAGTAGTCTGCAGATATGGAGGCCAAGGCCAGATGGGTTGGCAGGTTAGTTACCATCTGAGTTTTGGTTGTGTTGTAAGTGAATCAGGAAAACACCAGAAGCAGGCTGATGCTGGATTTTGGGTGGCAGCATGGCACATGCACTGTGGGGCAGGTGGAAGCTGTGAATAGAAGTAGAAGTGTTTGGGAGATGTGCAGAGTGGCACACCTGTGCCTGGTGACAATAGGAGAGCAGCTGGTGAACACCCACGTTTGGATTACCAGGCTCTGTTGCCAGTGCAGGGAAAGTATAGGGCAAGTCACATGGGCGTTTATGTGGACTTGGCTTAGTGGCACCTATTACTCTGGTAATAATCCCAGGATCAGTGGAGGGTGGGAGTGTTAAAAGGCCATGGGGCTCAAGCACATAAGAGACCATAGGCTAAGGGTTTGAGAAGGTGGAGATGTTGCATTCCTTTAGCTGCAGAGGAGATGGGAGGGTCTTCAAGGCTAGATACCAGATATTGCTGCATATGTTGGTGGTAACCAAGCAGTCATGATAGGCAATTTCAGACCAGTAACCCTTGGCTACAGCTTCTGGGAAGGATAAGTCAGGTGGTCTTTACCTTGGTGTTCCTGGAAGGTTGGCTTTATGCTTTCCCCAGGGCTTCAGGACTCTTTGAGCTTCCCACAGGCAGCAGTAGCCCTGGCATGTTCACTTACCTAGGAGGAATCAAGGCTGGAGCATATAGCTCTTCAGACAGTTGAGTGGATTTGACTGCCTGCTGTCAGATAAGTGGCTGGGATAAACCTGTCTTACATTGTACTGGGGCCTACATTCTGTTTGCTGTTTCTCCTGAATTATCCCAGTGTTTGTGTGTGAAGCAGCTCACCTTTGGTCAAGTTTCTGGAAGGTATGCCTATGGCATACTCCTGACCTGCAGGATTCCCTCTGGGTCCACACTCTGATGGTAACTGGTGTTGAGCACTGGGGTCAGGGCTTAGTCAGCATACTATTGTTCCTGCTCTTCTCAGAGTCAGTAGCCCCTTTTTAAGTGATGCCTAGTGTTTAGGCTTCATATATATATATATTTTTTTTTTCTTTAGTTTCTTGATATCAAAATGCTCCTAATACCTGTGAGAACAGGTATTAGTTAAGGTGTTTTGTTAAGTCTTTTTTTTTTTAAAGACTTATTTATGTATGTGACTACACTGTAGCTGTCTTCAGATACACACCAGAAGAGGGTATTGGATCCCATTACAGATGGTTGTAAGCCACCATGTGGTTGCTGGGATTTGAACTTTGGAAGAGCAGTTGGTGCTCTTAACCGCTGAGCTATTTCTTCAGCCCAAGCCTTTGTTTTTTTTTTCCCCCCTAGTATTAGTTTTATCATTGAAGAGAGACAAGATGAAAACTGGTACTTAAAACTGCCAGTAAAGCAAAGAAAGGGTTGGAAACAGTATCTTAAAAGCTGTGTAGAATGCCATGCAATAATGGCCCATGCCTTTAATTCCAACACTCAAGACAGACTGATCTCTGTGAGTTTAAGGCCAGCCTGGTCTACAGAGTGAGTTCCAGGACAGAGCTGCCTCAGAAAAAAACACCACTACCACTCCCCCCCACCCCCCCACCCCAGGGAAAAAAAGAAGCACGTGCTCTAAACTGCTGAGCCATCTCTTCAATTTGATTTGTTTGTGGAATCAAACCCAGGGTTTGATTTATCGTAGTAAGGTAGTGTTATTTAGTGACATGCACCTGGTCACCAGGAACAGTGGCTGATACATTTCTAGTTTACTAGCAAAGCATACTTACTCCAATACCTGTTATTATGAGTGACAATAGGAGAATTCTAGTGTTCTATGTTTTCCCAAGTGTGGAGGCAAAAGCTAGGGTAGGGACTTGCCTTGAACAACACTGTCTAGGGCTTTTTGGGCTTTGGTTCTCCATGTAGAAGTTCTTACCTTGTTCCATATACTATCCTACGGGTGCAATTAGGATTCATCAGGCAGATAGAAACTTGGCAAAACCCTCAGAAATACAAAAACCTGTTCAAGAGGCTTTGACACAGTCTTATGCTTATAAAGGATTTGCAGGATGTTTTTTGTGTTCTGTGCAGGTCGTGGCCGTCCACCTACAGAGCCATTGCCTGATGGATGGATCATGACTTTTCATAATTCTGGAGTCCCTGTATACCTGCACAGAGAGTCTCGAGTGGTCACTTGGTCCAGACCCTACTTCTTGGGAACAGGAAGCATACGGGTAGGGGAGTCATCTGCCATGTATTTAGGCTTGTCAGTTTTCAGTGCTTGTCAGCTTGTCAGACAGACTAAAAGTAGTCCTGATAACCCGTTTCAATGTCACCATCTACAGAAACATGATCCTCCTCTAAGCAGTATCCCCTGCCTACATTATAAGAAAATGAAGGACAATGAGGAACGAGAACAAAACTGTGATCTTGCCCCCAGTGGAGAGGTGTCACCTGTCAAGCCCTTGGGTCGGTCTGCAGAGTTGGATTTCCCTCTGGAAGAGCCTGACTCCATGGGTGGAGACTCAGGGTCCATGGATGAGAAGGACCCATTGGGGGCTGAGGCAGCCGCTGGAGCCCTGGGACAAGTGAAGGCTAAAGTTGAGGTGTGCAAAGATGAATCAGTTGGTAAGTATTCTGAGGAGCTTTCTTCCCTCCTTGCTACCTAAGTTTTCACCCCTACTATATTCTCTGATTCCTAGTTCCTGGTTGTGTCTGAGAGGGGACTTTTGCCTATACAGCTCACAGGCCAGACAAGCCCTTCCTCTGCTTGAGTGCAGGCCCCTGCCACCCAATGTAGGATCCTACTGCCAAAAGCTTCAGTGGAGATGACATGTCAGTGCCAACTAGCCTGCCTTTCTCTTTCTTTCTTTTTTTCTTTCTTTCTTTCTTTCTTTCTTTCTTTCTTTCTTTCTTTCTTTCTTTCTTTCTTTCTTTCTTCCTTCCTTCCTTCCTTCCTTCCTTCCTTCCTTCCTTCTTTTTTTTTTTTGGTTTTTTTTTCGAGACAGGGTTTTTCTATATAGCTCTAGCTGTCCTGGAACTCACTCTGTAGACCAGGCTGGCCTTGAACTCAGAAATCTGCCTGCCTCTGCCTCCCAAGTGCTGGGATTAAAGGAGTGTGCCACCACTGCCCAGCTCTTTTTTTTTTTTAAAGATGTATTTATTTATTTTATGTATATGAGTACACTGTAGCTGTCTTAAGACACACCAGAAGAGGGCATCAGATCTTATTACAGACCATTGTGAGCCACCATGTGGTTGCTGGGAATTGAACTTAGGACCTCTGGAAGAGCAGTCAGTGCACTTAACCATTGAGCCTTCTCTGCAGCCCAGCCTTTCTGGGTTTTTGTATGACCTCTGAAGTCTTGCTCTTTCAGTACAATGTGCTCATGTAACATTGTTTAAATTTATCTGATGAGCTTAGAATGAGCCTGCAGTCACAAATTCAGCACCAAGAAACTGCCATTCTTCTGTTTCTGCTCTTTTGCTTTTCAAGTATTGAGCAGTGCTCTTGAGTTTTGCATTTGTTTAGGTATATGCTTGTATTTCTCTTTCTTGTTCCTTTAGCTTAGTTCTGTCCCTTAGATCCCTGGTGGTGTCAGCCCACCTGCTGAATCACTTCCAAAGAGGACTGCAGCTTTCGGGATTAGGCTTTTTTTTTTTTTTGGTTTTTGTTTTTTCAAGACAGGGTTTCTCTGTGTAGCCTGGGCTGTCCTGGAACTCACTCTGTAGACCAGGCTGGTGTTGAACTGAGAAATCCACCTGCCTCTGCCTCCCAAGTGCTAGGATTAAAGGCGTGCGCCACTACGCCCGGCATGGATTAGACTTTTTTGTTTGCTGTTGTTGTGAGGTGTCCTGGGAGGGGTGCACAGAGAGGAAGCTGCTATTGAGAGGTGTGTGTGAAGTGGTTTGTGAAGAGGTGCTTCAGTGCATAATATTTGAGGTGGAGATCCAATTAGGTATGATTTGTTACTGAGTTTAAAGGGCCAGAGGCAAAAGTGAGATGGTCAGAGAGGGTGGTAGACACTTGCTCTTGGCAGTCAGGTGCTTGATGTTTTTTTGTGTGTATATTTAGTTTCTTCAAGTCCCAATACTCATTTTGCATTAAGGGAAAAGCCTGAAGAATAGTGGTTTTCTTGTTTCTTGTTTGTTTACTTTATTTTAATTCCCCATATCATTTTTGTATTGTTTTTCTTAGTTGGGGAAAGTCAAATCTGTATTGTATGTCCTGAACTTGTTTAATGGCATTGTTATTCTACACAGGGCTGAGGAAAACATGTTTCCTAGCTTTGGAAATCTGATAATGTAGTTTTCTGGTGTATCTTGGACAGATCTGGAGGAATTTCGTAATTACCTTGAGAAGCGTTTTGACTTTGAACAAGTAACTGTGAAAAAATTCAGGACTTGGGCTGAGCGGCGTCAGTTCAACCGTGAGATGAAGCGGAAGCAGGCCGAGTCAGAGAGGCCCATCCTGCCAGCCAACCAGAAGCTGATCACTCTATCTGTACAAGATGCACCCACAAAGAAAGGTGGGCCAGGCTTGGACTGTGTACATCAACAGATGGAACATGTTCTTGTCATGTCTGCTTAGTCTGTGTTTATGAGTTGTAATGCAGAGGCTACCATGTTCACTGTGGTAAGCCCCTAATGAATGACTCATGTAGATCGAGTTCCTGAGTTTACCTGAGATAGTTCTTTTTGTCACAGAGTTTGTCATCAATCCCAATGGGAAGTCTGAGGTTTGCATCCTGCACGAATACATGCAGCGTGTCCTCAAGGTCCGCCCTGTTTATAATTTCTTTGAATGTGGTAAGTTCAAACCCGTTTTATTCCTCATACATCACTTTGGTCCCAGCTGGAGGTGGGAGTGAGTGCATTGGACCCGCTGGGTTGGATGGACAAGCAAGGCAAGGAGAGAGAGAAGTGTGGTGCAGGTGGAGTCTTATTTTCACATCACTGACCCTTGTCTTGAGAGGGGGGATTGCTCAGCTTTTCCTTTGAGTTTGCCCCAATTTCCCCTTCCCCCTTTTCTTGTCTTCTCTGGTCTGTCTTGGTGGCTTCTGACTGTTGTTAAAGATCTTTCTGCTGTGCTTGAATTCTTTCCCAATTTTACTGTCCTGTGTCCACCATTCCCCATCCTCCAGTGACGAGGAAGCCTTGATCTCACCCCACGTTGTGCCAGCTCTGTCCTGTGGTTTCTTCCTCACAGTTTATGAATGCCTTGGGAGCTGATACCTGGGGGGTGGGGTGGCTGTTTCTCAGATGATGTCCTTGATCCTATGCTTTCCTGTTCTTGACAGCCCTGGTTGTCTTTCAGAAACCTCATCCCTAACTTGTCCCTGGACTGGGCAGCTCTGTCTCCAGCTTCTGCTTCCCCTTTGGATAATTTCCCATAGAGCCCCTTACTCTTCAACTTTCCCATCGGGCCCTTTGCTGTCTGTGGTTTCCAGTCTTGTCTCAGCATCTCAGACAAAGCATAGACATGATTTATTCAGGGGTATCTTGTCAGGGCTGACGGACTTTGTGTTAGCATGCGTTTAATGTTTTGGCAAGTGTTTTAAAACCAGTAATTTTAATTTTAAGAGAATCCAAGTGAGCCTTTTGGTGCCTCCGTGACCATTGATGGTGTGACTTACGGATCTGGAACTGCAAGCAGCAAAAAACTTGCGAAGAATAAAGCTGGTAATGTGGTTTGCTTGGTATATCAGCTACTTTCCCTGTTGCTTTGATGAGATAGCCTTATAAAAGCACATTTAGAAAGGAGGGGCTTGTTTTGGCTCATCAGTTCATCCTGGTGGGAAAGGCATGGTGCAGGAGCTGGTGGGTGCTGCTAAAGTAGCATCTGCAGTCAGAAGCTTACAGCTTCCTTTCTCCTTTTTGTTCAGCCCAGGACCTCAGCCCATGGGATGGTGGCACTTACCATTAAGGTGGGTTTTCCCACCTCAGTTTACCATAACTAGATACTCTTCCACAAATATGCCCCAGAGGCTAACTTAATTTAGATATTCATCTCAGGCATGTCTAGGAGTTGGTAATCAGAGTTAAACATCACATTTGGTATCCTAGAGATGCTGCATGCTGGGTCTTCATCTCTGATTAGCAAGGGGCTATGTAATGCCTGTAGGATTTTATGGGCCTAGGTTAAGACTTTTATTCGTGTTATCTATTTTATTTTTTGTTTTGGTTTTTTGAGACAGGGTTTCTCTGTATAGCCCTGGCTGTCCTGGAACTCACTCTGTAGACCAGGCTGGCCTCAAGCTCAGAAATCTGCCTGCCTCTGTCTCTCGAGTGCTGGGATTAAAGGCGTGCGCCACCACCGCCCAGCTTATGCATTTTATTTTATTTTATGATTTATTTTTATGTATATGAGTACACTGTAGCTGTACAGATGGTTGTGAGCCATCATGTGGTTGCTGGGAATTGGACCTCTGCTCGCTCTGGCCCAACAATTTATTTATTATTATATGTAAGTACACTGTATCTGTTTTTAGCCACACCAGAAAAGGGCATCAGATCTCAATATGGATGGTTGTGAGCCACCATGTGGTTGCTGGGATTTGAACTCAGGACCTTTGGAAGAGCAGTCAGTGCTGAGCCATCTCCCCAGCCCCCATCTATTTTGTTTTTAAAGAGATTTAATTTTGGTGTGTGTGTCTTCATGTGTGTACATTTGTACGTGTGTATGTGTACATGTATGTATACATATGTGTGTACTACTTGTGTCCTGGTGCCCTCAAAGGTCAGAGAGGGCATTGGATTCTTCGGATTTGGAAGTAAAGGAAGTTGTGAGTCACTTGATACGGGTGCTGAGAACCAAACTCAGAGCCTTAAGTGCCTTTAACACTTGGGTCATCTCTTCTGTCCTGTACTTTGATTTTTAAAACAACATAAGTGTAGTTTATAGTAAATGACTGTAATCTTAGTACTGAGATGCTGCTAATGTACCATTGTGAATTTCTGGCTAGCCTTGGCTTTAGAGCAGTTCTGTCTTAAAACTAAGAGCTGGGGATATAATTAAGCTTTAGAGTATACTGGTCAAGGACAAAATAAAATATGTGCTTATTATAAATGATTTAAACTAAGAGTAAAAAGACTTGATGAGTTAAAAAGATGGCTCAGTAATAAAGACCATGTAGAACCATGTCACAGCAGGACAAACTTGATTGTTTTACTAGGCTCAAGTTTGTCCTGCTGTGATAAAGTTCCATGACCCCAAGGCAGCTTTAGAATAAAGCCTGTAATTGGGGCTTGTAGTTTCAGAGGGTGAGTCCACGACCATCCTCAGACATTGGAGTAGTCGCTTACAGTTTATATCAGATCCACAAGCTTGAAGCAGAGATTTGGAATGGTGGGGACTTTTGAAGCCTCAAACCACAAGGGCATGCCTCAGAATCCTTTTCCAAATGCTCCACCTCCTAGGGACTAAGCATTCAAAATCCGGAGACTACAGGGTGGGGCTGTGGGGAGGGGAGATTTTCATTCAAATCCCCATAATTCCCAGAACCCACATGGGGCAGCTTACAAAGAACTTAAGCTCCAACTCAGGGAGGATCTAATGTCTCTGGCATTACATGCATGTACACATAATTAAGATTCTAGCTGAGTGTGTGTGGGAACACACATTTAATCCCACCATTTGGGAGGCAGAGACAGACAGATCTCCTTGAGTTTGAGGCCAGCCTGATCACAAAGTAAGTTCCAGGACAGCTAGGGCTGTCTAAAAAACAATCAGATTTTTATTTTTTTAAAAAGTGAGTCTTGGGCTGCAGAGATGACTCAGAGGTTAAGAGCACCAACTGTTCTACCAGAGGTCCTGAGTTCAAATCCCAGCAAGCACATGGTGGCTCACAACCATCTAATGGGATCTGATGCCCTCTTCTGGTGTGTCTGAAGACAGCACCAATGTTCTCACATATATAAAATAAATAAATCTTTAAAAAAAATGTATCTAAAGTGAGTCTTTATACTAGAGGGCCTCTTTCTACTGAATAACAGCAGAGCCAGTGTTTTCAGTTCCTGATTCAGCCAAATGCATATTTGGGTATGCTTAGAGCTAACTGGGCCATATGGAACACATGCAAGTGTTTTGTTATTTTTATTTTTTATTTTGTTGTTTTTGTTTTTTTTGAGATAGGTCTCTGAATGCTGAGACTAAATCATGCACCACTACACCTGGAATTCAAGTTTGTTTTTAAACAGAAAACCAGGCATTCTGAGAGAAAAGACAGGTTCTATGCTGTCATTATCTTGATGGGTTTTGATATTTGTATAGATTTTTTTCTCTTGAGTCCTTCAGACTTCAAATTGGGGATTAGATAGTCATTGCACACAATGTTCATCCCAAGAACTGGTGTTTTCTTCTAGACACACTATACCATGTCTTTGCCTTCTGCCTCTGTGCAGAGATAGACAGCATTTTTGTACTAAGCCGTTTTGATCAGCACTGGGGTTATTGGGTTCTTCTGAGTAGTGGAGTGTATGGGAGATTAGTGTTAGGTGTACTTGTACCCTGGCACATACAGAGCCATTCTTGATTTTATCCTGTGTGATTGTTGTCTTCCAGAACAGGTCTCTGCACAGAACAAGAGCTATGCCAGTTTTGTCAGTCTCACTGGGGCTTGGGGTTAGGGGGAGGGTTTTCTATTTTTTTTTTTTTTTTTCTGAGACAGGGTTTCTCTGTGTAGCCCTGGCTGTCCTGGAACTCACTCTGTAGACCAGGCTGGCCTTGAACTCAGAAATCTGCCTGCCTCTGCTTCCCAAGTGCTGGGATTAAAGCGCCATCACTTCCCAGTTTGGATTTTCTACTTTTTTTTCTTTTTTTCTTTTTTTTTTTTAAGAATTATCTTTTTTATTAGGTATTTTCCTCATTTACATTTCCAATGCTATCCAAAAAGTCCCCGATACACTCCCCCCCCCCCACTCCCCTACCCACCCACTCCCACTTTTTGGCCCTGGCGTTCCCCAATTTTCTACTTCTAAGAATCAGTTTCTCTGCTAATTTTTTTGTTTTAGTGGCCATTGCTGAGGACAATAAGTCTTTCTTTTTTTAAGATTTATTTTTATTTATATGAGTACACTGTAGCTGTTTCCAGACACACCAGAAGAGGGCATCAGATCCCTTTACAGATGGTTGTGAGCCACCATGTGGTTGCTGGGAATTGAACAAAGGACTTTTGGAAGAGCAGTCAGTGCTCTTAACCACCGAGCCATCTCTCCAGCCCAAGTCTTTGTATATCATGTTACTGGCTGTCCTCTGTTCAGTTGCCCTTAGTTTACATATTCTGCCTCAGTCTGCAAGATGTCCTGATACCTATTTTGCTAAGTTACTCATGCAGAGTTAGGAATTGAACAAGATGCTCAATCACTGAGCTAATCTCTAGCTGCTGCTGTACATTTTAGAAGGATTCAGTCTAAAAAGACTTTTCAGTTCAACAAATTGTTGAGACTTTCAGCAGATATCTTTTGAGATAGAACCTGGCAAATGAATGGAAAACCCCTCAGGCTTATCCTAAGCTATTCTTTACAAGATTAGAAGTCTATGTTCTGGACTTTGTGTCCTCCACCAATATTTCAGCCACTCACTCTAGACATCTGCACTGTCTTGTCTTTGTTACAAACTTATTTTGCTGGGATGTGTTACCAACAATGCTGTGCTGGACCAGACAGCAGTTAGTCCATGGGCTGTTTGTGCATTCTTTACCCGTTGTGACATGTGGCTTGTTCATGGTCCTTACTCATGGTTCCTCATATATGCCCATCTGCCTGTTCTTAGTAGCTGCTCTCCATGTGTTGTCAGTCCTCCTCGGGTGCAGGTTTTACCAATCCTCTCTTGGTAAAATTGGCATGTAAAGCTGGCATCATCTCACTGTCTCTTTTCAGGATTAGATTGACTTGTTCTTTATGCTCTCATAATTCTACATTGTAAAGTGATGTTGCTGCTTTTGCCTATGAGTGTGGGAGCCAGCATGTAGGCTCACTGCTCGCTGGGCAACATAAATGGTCTTCTTTTGAGCTCCCCTCACTTCAGACTTTTTCTTTTTGTAGCCCGAGCCACCCTGGAAATTCTCATCCCTGACTTTGTTAAACAGACCTCTGAGGAGAAGCCTAAAGACAGTGAAGAACTGGAGGTGAGTGTGGTGATCTTGTTTTCCTGGGAACTACCATACAGCCACTGACCCTATTGCCTCAGCCAGGGATGTGCCCCACGTCAGGGTCTAAGCATCAGCTTGTAAGAGGAACTCGCTTACCTTTGTGAAGACAGAGGAGAAGATCTTGAAGACTTTACCTTTCAGTTGTGTATGTTACACACATAGATCTATAATGGAAATGAATCTGGCAGTGTCTAAGGTTGAGATTGTTGTTACAACTGTCTCTCAAACCCTGTCCTGTAGAAACCTTTTAGGATAAATGTGGCTTTTTTGTTTTGTTTTGTTTTGTTTTGTTTTTTTGTTTTTAAAGATCCATGGTTGTCTTGTTTGTTTGTTTTGTAATTAATTAATTAATTTATTTATTATATGTAAGTCCACAGCTGTCTTCAGATGTTCCAGAAGAGGGCATCAGATCTCATTACAGATGGTTGTGAGCCACCATGCGGTTGCTGGGATTTGAACTCAGGACCTTCAGAAGAGCAGTCAGTGCTCTTAACCGCTGAGCCATCTCTCCAGCCCATAAATGTGGTTTTATTCGTAGCAAAAGAGTTTAATCTTGGTTTTAAATTGATTTGTCTGTTCTAATTTTCTTTTGGTCACTGGTCATTTTAAAACCAGACTTTTGAGTTCTTTGGCCTTTGAACCCTTTTGTTATATTTGGATTCAGTTATGAAGGAGTCTTGAACATTTTTAGAAATTGTGTTGCCTTGGTTTTTCAGGGTTCTTGTGTTTCTACACTGTGTCTTGCATGTCTGTCGGGATAGGTATCTCTTCAAGTTATTAAATTAATTTAAATGGGAGACAAAGACAGGCAGATCTCTATGAGTTTGAGGTCAGTCTGGTCCACATAATTAGTTCCAGACCAGCCAATAGCTACATGGTGAGACCGTGTTTCAAAAAACCAAAACCCTTTTTATTTATATAGATTGTTAAGTTTTTTTGGGGTCTTGTTAGTGGAGTCTTTTTGGGTTCTTAGAGTATGTTCCCCATTTGCACTAAGAGAGAAAGCAGTATCTTTAAAACAACAATTCTGTTTTTACATTACCTTGATTTATTATTTACTTTGGTGGTTATGTATGTGTGTGGTTCCATGCATGCTGTGATACAAGTGTGAAGGTAGAAGAACAACCTGAGAGGGAGTGGGTCCTTTCCTTTCACTGTATGCATTCTGGAACTGAGACTCCAGCCCTTAAGCTCATATGACAAGTGTTTTTGCCATTGAGCCATTCTATGGCCCTTAACTACATTTAACTATGAGGAAAGGAGAAACTAAGAAAAAGAGAAAAGATGTATGGGGTGAAAGTATAAGAAAGTGTCCTGGCTTGGTGTGGTACGGTAGTCTATGCTTGTAGTGCTAATACTTGGGAAGAAGAAGAAGCAAGAGGACCAGAACAAGAACAGTTGTGGGTGCTCAAAGTTAGCTTGAGCTATAAGACCCTGTCTCAAATCAAATCAAAAATAAAAATACAAAGCTTAAGTGATCCCACGGGAACACTTAGAAAAGTAAAAAAGACAGTACAAAAGGAAAGAAAAAGGAAGGGAGCCAACAAAACATCTTCATTTTTTTCTTGCTGAGGATAAGAGAAAGGATGAGTCATTTTCTTCCAGGCTCATTTTATAGGTGAGTGGAGTCCAAAGCAATTCAGAAAAGAAGAGCTTTTCTCAAGCTGTATTGTTGGGTTGAAGGTCCTGTTATTGCAGGCCTAGTTATGCTGAAAGTGTTCAAACTGCTTCTATTAGCATGGCTAAAGGACATCCTCTCTCTCTGAGCACCAGAGGCCCTCTGCCTGGTGGGTTTGTGGTGGGAAGTTCTTTTGTGTATGTGTGCATGTGCCTGTACATACAAACAGAATAACCTCAGTACCTTTGGTGCTAGCCATCTTTTTTGGGAATATTTTTCTGGCTTGGAATACCCAGTAGATTGGGTTGCTTAGCAAGTTCAAGGGAAAAGTCATGCCTACATCACCACCATGCTTGGAATTAGTGTTGGTTCTGGGGATTGAACCCTGGATTTCATGCTTATGTGGAAAATACTTTGCCAACTACTTATTGTCTTCCCAGCTTCTAGGGTGGAGAATTCTGCCCAGCAGCAGTTGATTTTTCTCCATTCTCTGAGAACATCCAAAGTAGTGAGGCCAAAGCAGTCTGCACTATCTAGCCAAAGGGTTCATCTTAACTGCCCTGGCCTCAGTTCTGTCCTGCACTCACTCCACTTGTATTCATACCTAGCTAGCTCCCTCTTATTAGCATTTGGTTTGCATCTTCCTTATTTGCTTGCTCTGGGCTTCAGTCTGATTCAGTTGCCATGTACCATCCAAAGTATATCTGTCTGATCTGATTCACATCCATTTTCCCAGGTTCACACACATTTTTTCCCTTTCCCTTTAATTAAAAGATTAATACATTATTTCCCCTCCCTCCAACCTCTTTGATACCACCCCACCCCCACCCCCATTTTGGGGTTGCCAACTTAGCCAGTGGAGAACTTTGAAGTTTGGAGTTAGGAAAATGCAGGGTCTTCTCTCCCCAGCTTAATGGTATATAAGACCTCTCCTGAGATAGTTCCCCTCTACTACACCAGTGAGCAAGCTAGGAAGTGCTTGATTACAGGAATTTCTTTTCCTAATATTTTCCTTAAATTTATGTGTGTATGTGCATGGAAATCAGAGGACAAACTTGTGAGAGTTAATTCTCTCCTACTATATTGGTTCTGGGAATTGAATGTAGACTGTCGGCTTGGTGGCAAGCACTTTTTAGCTGCTTAGCCATCTCTATAGCCCATACTGCCTTTTACCCTTTCTGGTTTCTGATAAGAAACTAGTTTGGGTATAGAAGTATCACAAATTTAAACTCATCCTGGGCTAGGCAGTAAAACCTGTTTCAAAAAATAGAACACTAAAGACTGGGGTACAGCTTGATGATAGAGCACTTTACTAATAGATATAAGGCCCTGGGGTTGGATTTCCAGCTTTGGAGGGGAGGAAAAAGAAAAGGAAAAGCAAACAGACATTGCTTGTTAACCTCTGAGTTTTCTGTGTCTGCTGAATAGATTCTCTTCTGCTTTCAAGAAGCTCTGTTTGGCCTTCAGTTGGATGAGTCTACAAACAGATGCGTGAGTTTATTCCACTTGGGATTTATTTAGCTGCTTCTTTTGTGGTTTGTTTTTTTGGAGACAGTCTGTCTCTGGCTGTTCTAGAACTCAACTACATAGACCAGGTTGGCCTTGAACTCAAAGATATCCACCTGCTTTTGCCTCCTGAGTGCCAGGATTAAAAGCATGAGCCACCACATGGGCTAGTGTAATTCCACCCCCAACCCCACCCCGCGAGACCAGATTTTGCTGTGCTGTCTTGGAATTTGATCTGTAGACCAGGCTGGCCTCGAACACACAAGAGATCCGAGTATTGAATTAAAGGCATGCGCCACTACCTTCTGACTACAAATTTTTATACTTAATGGTGATTTTAATTTGTCCTAAAGGTTTCTGCAACTCTGCTTTATTTTTATTTTTGTTCCTTAGACTAGATAATCCCAATATACCTACCTTCATGTTGGCTACTTTTTTTCTGCTTTTTTGAATCTCCTAGGAAACACCTCTAATGAATGTTTTATAATCCCCACTTTGCCCTTCCTCTTGTGTTAGGAAGAGGATCTAGAGCCCTAGTCATTGGAGACAAGAACTCTCGCTGAGTCATAAATCTAGCCTCATCCCCACTCCTATCCTTGTGTGTTTGTGTGTGTGTGTGTTTGTTTTGAGACCGTGTTTCACATGTAGCCTTGCTGTCCCAGAACTCTTTATATAGATCAGGCTGACCTCTACCTCCTAGAGATCCACTTTCCTCTGTCTCCCAGTGCTGGGATTAAAGGCGTATGTCATCAGTGGCTAAGAACATTTACTATTCTTGCAAAGAACCCAAGTTTGGACCTAAACATTGGGTGGGTTACAACCATTGGTACTTTCCGTTCCAGGGGATTCAATACAAATGTAATTAAAAATGATAAAAATAAATGATAAAAAATAATAAAAGTAGAAGCTGGAGAGATTGTTGAATGTTTGAGCACTTGAATTTGGTTTTCCCACCCCCCCCATCCCTCATTCTAGATCTGATGCTCTTTTCCGCCTTCATGGTCACTGTACACGTGCGGTACACAGACATGCATGAGGTTAAATCACTCATACATACAAATACTTCTTTTTTTTTTTTTTTGAGAAAGAATATTAAACTCAGAAGGAAACTCAAGAACAATGTATGTTTTGGTATTACAAAGAGTGGGATTGGGCAGGCAAGCTAGAGATCTTACCAGCTACCAGTAGGAGGGGCTAAAGGACAAACAGGCAGAACAAGTGAGGACAAGGCATGCCAGTAGAAAAGAGCTTGGTGATGGGGACTTTTGTCCTTTGTAGGATGTTTGTCTGTCTGTGTGTTCGTTTCTAGCTGCCTGTCGGTGTCAGAAGTTAATAACTGGTGTTTACTTAACTCCTATTTCCTTTTAGAGACAAGGCCTCACTGTGTAGTTGTCTTGGTTGTTATGGATCTCATTATATTCAGTATGTATCAAAGACTGAGAATGAATGCCTATCTGTTACTATCAGTTTTCCTTCTAGGAATTGTCATTGATTTTGTGTGTGCGCATACATACAGACTTATGCTCATGGTGTGTGTGTGTACATGTGGAGGCCAGAGGACAGTTTGATGAAGTTAGCTCCCTCATCACTTTGGTTCCAGGGATAACTAGGTGTGGCAAAGCACCTTTACTACTGAGGCATCTTGCTGGCACTTCCTTTGGGCCAGTTTAAAATCCTGCTACTGGTTTATCTTTAACCTGCAGTGTGTTACAAACAACTGTGGATCTTTGCCACTGAAACACCTGTGCTGGTATATTTATGCTCTAACAGTAGAAGGCCAGCTCTTAAAAATGATTTATTGGCAGCTTGGAGATGGTCTCATTTTAAATTTAAAACAAAACAGAAAAATACATTTTTTTACATTAATTTTTTTATTTTAATTTTTAAGATGGATTTTATTTGTCTGTGTGTCTGCCATGTGAGTGCAGGTACCCAGGAGGCCAGAACCCCTGGAGCTGGACTCACAGGCAGCTTTAAGCTGCCCAACATGGATCCTGGGAAATTAATTCAGGTCCTCTAGAAGAGCTGTAAGCACTGTTAACTGCTGAGCCACCTCTCCAGCCCTGGATGCATTGTGTGGGTACATGCATGCCACTGCACACATGTAGAGTTCAGAGGACCATTATATAGATTCCAAGGATTGAACTCAGGTTTTCAAACATGGCAGTAAGTACCTTCACCCACTGAGCTCGCTCCTTCCCTCCCTCCCTCCCTCCCTCCCTCCCTCCCTCCCTTCCTTCCTTCCTTCCTTCCTTCCTTCCTTCCTTCCTTCCTTGTTGGTGTTCTTTTGTTTTTGTTTTCAAGACATGGTTTCTTTCTATAGCCCTGGCTGTCTTAGAACTCTGTAGAGCAGGCTAGCCTCAAACTCAGATATCAGACTGCCTCTGTTTCCCAAGAGCTGGGATTAAAGACATGCACCACCACTGCCCGGCTTGTTTTTTATTTTATTTTATTTTTTTTTAAAGATTTATTTGTTAATTTTATGCAAATGAGTACACTGTATGAGTACACTCTTCAGACACCCCAGAAGAGGGCATCAGATCCTATTACAGATGGTTGTAAGCCATCATATGGTTGCTGGGAATTGAACTCAGGACCTCTGGAAGAGCAGTCAGTGCTCTTAACTGCTGAGCCATCTCTCCAGCCCACCAGTCCTATTTTTATTATAGTTACTTACACATATGTATCTGTATGTTTGTGGGGTGTGGGGGCTGCCTACAGTGACAAGAAGAAGGTGTTGAATCCCTTTGGAGCTTTAGTTAGACAGTTATGAGTTACCCAACATGGGTGCTAGGATCCAATTTGGGTCCCTGGAAGAGCAGTGCTCTTAATTGTTAAGCCATCTTTCCAGCCTCTAGGCATGATTTTAATTTTGTGATGTGTGTTTATGTCTGTGTGTGTAGACCACAGATCATCATTGAATGTCATTTCTCAGATACTGTCCATCTTGTTTTTTGACATAGGATCTCTTGCCTGGGCTGCTACTTACCAGTTAGACTAAGATGGCCAGCCAGTATGCCCTGTCTGTACTGGAACTCATTCTGTAGATCAGAATGGCCTCAAACTCAGAGAGATCCACTTATTCCTGCCTCTCAAGTGCTGGAGTTAAAAGTGTGTGTTATGTGTAGTCCCCCAGCTCCCATTAAAGTCATGCCACCACTAAGCCTGCCAGTTATGATTGGTAATTGGAAGTCTCAGGAATAGTTTCTATTTCTTGCTCTTTCCCCATATAGGACCATCTATACTTAACAATCTGTATCTCACAGAGCACAGCAGGACAACCAAAGTTAGTTATTGCTGTTACTATTTTTTTTTTTACTGGTGGTACTATAACAGAGTATCAAACTGGACAAATTAAGTCACAGAAATTTAGTTGCCTTGGTTTTGGAGGTCAGAAGTGCAAAATAGTGTCAGGTTTGTTAGTTTCTTCTAGATACTGCCAGAGGCATCTGGTTTCTGGGATGGTTATCCTCACCTTTATGCTTTTCTTTAAAGGAATCTCTGAATTTTCTGTTTGTGAAGAATGACTTTTGAATAGGACTGAGTCCTCACATAGGGCCCACTTACCCATGTACTTAACTCACTTACTGAGGTACTAAGGGGTGAGAGTTCAACTTGTACATTTTGGAGCAGTTTATAGTTCAGCTTATAATAATATTTTTGCCAGATAATAATTGCAAAGTGTCTGTATTCTCGAGTCTTAATTTATCTGTATTTTTTGTAACGTGTCTATTAAGTTAGTTCATTTAGATTAGCTGATCATTGGTCAGTGATTTCCCTGAAGTAGTAGTAGGCCTTTGTTTTTGCTAGTAGTTGGTGGTTTTTATTACACACAGATCCTGCTCACATTTTAATCTTAGATTGTCCCACTGTAGTGAGTAATCCTTTGGCTTTATTTTGTTTCTACCATGTAAGTACAACTTACTGTTTGTGAATTGATTTTTTATCTTTCCACTTTGCTGAATTCATGTATTCTGTAAATTTTTTGGATCATCTTTTGTGGTGCTTAATAAGAAGTGTTCCGTCCCCTATAGGCTCAGATATTTAGTCCTCAGTTGGTAGTATGATTTGGAGAGATTTTGAGTTCATAGCCTTGCCTACTTCCAGTCTACTTTTTCTGCTTCATGCTTGTGTTTGAGATATGATCTTTTAGCTTTCCTGTTCCTGCCACTATTCTTGTCACTTACTACCATGTCCCCCTGTCATGATAGACTCTACCTATCTGGAATTGTAAGCCCCAATAAATTCTTTATTCCATAAGTTGCTTTTGGTCATTGTGTTTTAACATAGCAACAGAAAAGTAATTCATCTGTGTATAGGATTGTGTTGACTACGGTCTCTTATCTTGCCAGTCTGGATGTCTTAACCTAATTGTTCTGGCTATTGTTGACTAGAAATGGAGATAGTAAAGGTTTTTGTTCCTCATTTCAAAGGGTAACATCCAGTTCTTTTTTTTTTTTTTTTTTTTTTTTAAAGATTTATTTATTTATTATATGTAAGTACATTGTAGCTGTCTTCAGACACACCAGAAGAGGGAGTCAGATCTCGTTACGGATGGTTGTGAGCCACCATGTGGTTGCTGGGATTTGAACTCTGGACCTTCGGAAGAGCAGACGGGTGCTCCAACCCACTGAGCCATCTCACCAGCCCAACATCCAGTTCTTACTACTGAGTGTGATGTTGTTTGTGGTGTGCTCATAGTAATTCTATTGGGTTTGTAAAAAAGATTTATTTATTATACATATGTACACTGTAGCTGACTTCAGATGCACCAGAAGAGGGCACAGATCTCATTACAGATGGTTGTGAACCATCATGTGGTTGCTGGGATTTGAACTCGGGATCTTCGTAAGATCAGTCAGTGCTCTTACCTGCTGAGCCCTCTCTCTCTCCCCCTCCCCCCTTCCCCCATCTCTCTCTCTCTCTCTCTCTCTCTCTCTCTCTCTCTCTCTCTCTCTCTCACACACACACACACACACACACACTCCGTTGATCATTTTTAACCTGAAATGCTGTTTTATTTCTGTCAGATGTCTTTTTTTTGTACCATTTCTATGATATTATTTATGGTTTGATATTTTTATTTAATTTTTTGTATAATTATATTGATTCTTCTAAAGCATGCATCCCTGAAATAGTCCTACTAGTTATGGTATATATTCCTTTCTTTGGCAAAGTATGTATTCTTTTGTATTGATAGTTTCCATTTATTGATTGTGTGTGTTCACATGTGTCTGTCTGTCTGTCTGTCTGCTGTGTGTGTATGCATATGAGGAGTATTTTTTATTAAGTGTGTGTATGTGTGTGAGCACATGTGCTATAAAAGACTCGAGGAAATCAGAGAACAGCTTTGTTCTTTGTTCTAGGGATTAAATTCAGATTGCCAGGCTTGCTCAGCAAATACTTTCTTCATTAAGCCATCTTGCCTGCTTCTTGTTTGTTTGTTTTTGATAGGGATTCACTATGTAGTACTAACTAGCCTGTCTATGCAAATCAGACTGGCCTTGATCTTGCTAAGTCCACCAAGGCTGGCCTTGAACTCACAGAAGTCTACCATCTGAGTGCTCTATTAAAGGTGTGTTCTGCCAAGATCAGTGTGTTACTTGTTTTTGACAGACTCTAGGTACATAGCACAGGCTGGCATGGAATTCAGGATTCTCTTGCTTTATTCTCCTAAATGATGGGGATATAGGCGCACACCACTATGATACTTTCTTTCTTTATTTATTTTTTTGGTTTTTCAAGACAGGGTTTCTCTGTATAGCCCTGGCTGTCCTGGACCTCACTCTGTAGACCAGGCTCCCAGTCTGGGCTTCTAAGCACACAGAGAGCTCAGGCCCTCCTGAATCCAGCTCTAACACTCTAGGTGCCCAAACGGCCTAACACAGCTCTAGGTTTAGCCATCCCCAGCCTCCGCCACACATGTCCTTTTGAAAAGTGGATTCTCCTGGCCTGGAGGAAGCCTTTGGACCCATCCTAACACCAAACCCAGCTTAGCACTGTACCACAGAGAGAGATACACAAACCAGCACAAGGCCGGGAGGGTTCCCGGGAAAGGAGCTCACTCTCCCATCCTACCTCCAGGGAGTTCATCCCAAATCTCACACCCTGCCTACCCCAGTCTGTTCTAGAAAAGCCTGGATGTCTGCTGGGCCAATTACTCTCTTGGTGAGTGGGAAGGAGCCCCTGGTCCTTCAGCCCTTGGGCTCCCCTTCTTTTTTTGTTTTTTTCTGGTTTTTCGAGACAGGGTTTCTCTGTATAGCCCTGGCTGTCCTGGAACTCACTCTGTAGACCAGGCTGGCCTCGAACTCAGAGATCTACCTGCCTCTGCCTCCCAAGTGCTGGGAATGATACTCTTAATAATTTTCCCATCTGTGTTTGCAAGGATTACTATTGTGTAGGTTTTGATCGGTTTGGTTTTTGTACTTTGTCCTGGTGTTAATATGCTATAGGTAGCATTATAAACTAAGCTATGAAGTATTCTCTTTGAATTTGTATAGAATTGATATTTTTCCTCCTTAAAATGTGGAGTGGTCATTATCAGTGAAATCATATGGACTTCAAGTTTTCTTAGTGGGATAGTTTATAACCACAAATTTGGCTGACTTGAGTGGATGTTGCTGAAGGCTGTTTCAGAAGTCTGATTTTCAAGATACTGTTCCTCAGTATCTAGATTATAGTTTTTCTGGTTTGAGGGGTTGGATGTTTTGTTTTTTACATTGGGGGGAGGTGGGGATGCAGGGCACTGAGACAGGGTTTCTCTGTGTAGCCCTGGCTGTCCTGGAACTCACTCTGTAGACCAGACTGACCCTGAACTCAGAGATCTGCCTGCCTCTGCCTCCCGAGTACTGGGGTTAAAGACATGTGTCAGCATCACCCAACCTAGATTGTAGTTCTTCATGGGTTGTCCATGAGCACCTTTTGCTTCTTTGTCATCTTTGGCTCTGGGCACTCCAGTCTCCTAGGCTGTCTTTCAGAAATACAAATGATTATCTGTAGGTCACTTTACCATTTGATTGCACTTGAGAGAGACTCCACAGAGATGCTTGCTGTGGGCTTTATGCTCAGATTTTTATACCAGACACAGACATCTTTGTGTTTCTGAGTGTATGTTCTCCAGTGAGTATGCTCAGGTTCTTCCAGGACAGAGTTTGGGTTGCAGGTAAGCTGGCCATCTGTCTTCTGTGCCCAGATGGTCAGGTACTAACAGCTGGGTAGAACAGGGTTATATAAGCTAAACATAGCACATGTTGCTAATCAGTTGGCTTCCTTACTGGTTCTTGTAGGTAGTTCCAGGGTCTAACTCCTTTCCCTTCATTTGAGGGCAGAGGCATCTTTTTTTTTTTTTGGTTTTTGTTTTTTCGAGACAGTTTCTCTGTATAGCCCTGGCTGTCCTGGAACTCACTTTGTTGACCAGGCTGGCCTTGAACTCAGAAATCCGCCTGCCTCTGTCTCCACCTGCTGGGATTAAAGGCCTGTGCTACCACGCCCAGCTAGAGGCATCATTTGATTCCTGTTTGAAGACAGCCAAACCGCAACAGTTAGCATTCGTGATTATCAGTCTTGGCTGGACTCTTCATGTAAGAATTTCGTCTACACTGTTGTCACTGGAGCAGTACAAACACAGAGAAAAGCTGTTCGTATGTCATTCTAGAGAGGTCTTTTTTAAAATTTATTTATTATTATACATAAGTACACTGTAGCTGAAGAGGATGTCAGATTTCATTATGGGTGTTTATAAGCCAGCATGTGGTTGCTGGGATTTGAACTCAGAACCTTTGCAGGAGCAGTCAGTGCTCTTACCCACTGAGCCATCTCACCAGCCTCCTCTAGAGAGATCTTGACTTAAGTTTATTCATGTTACCCAAGGTCTGGATTCTGAGGCTCTGCAGACTGTTGCAGACCTGTTGGGCTGGTGAGAGACTTTTCCCTCTCAGCAGATCCTCTGACTGGTGGGCCCCATTGTTTCATGTTTGTTTCAAGCTCTTTGTTCCTATTTGCTTGTCAACTGATAAGTTAATCTTTGCTCTTAAGTTTCCTGGATATACTGGTTTGGGTTGTGCTATGTCTCTGAAAAGGATCCATTGAGGGCTAATCTCTAGTACCTGAGAATATGGCCTTACTTTGGAGATCAGGTTGTTATAGGTATAATTTATTGACATGTGGTTGAATAATTGTGACTGGTTTTCCAGAGGGGAGAAACAAAGAAAACATACTCAGTAGAGATTGACTTGCTGCTCTCATAAGTCAAAGGAGCTAAGTCATCAAAAGTTGGATCTTCCCATGTAGTCTCTGCAGGGGGGAATAGAGCTTTGCTGACTACCTTGAATTTGAGAGGAGATACTGTGATTGCTAAAAGTAACCCAGTTTGTGGTACAGATATATATTGCTTAAATGATTTACTTATGGAAACCATATAGAGTGTATCTACACAAACTAGGATGACTCTGTTGCTAGGCTCTAAAATCTTATGGGACTTTCTTTGAGTATGTGATCCACCATCAACTGGTAGATTTATCAGTGCTTGACTGTACTGTTTCTGCAGCCTGTCCCAGAGGTAGTCTGTGTATAGAGTAAGCTGAGCTGTTTAGCAATCTTCTGTTCACTGAGTACAGGGTCAGTCAGGGATCAAGGCAGGGATCTGTTAGCTACTCAATTCTTTTTTTTTTTTTTTTTTTAAGATTTATTTATTTATTATATGTAAGTACACTGTAGCTGTCTTCAGACACTCCAGAAGAGGGCATCAGATTTCGTTATGGATGGTTGTGAGCCACCATGTGGTTGCTGGGATTTGAACTCGGGACCTTCAGAAGAGCAGTTGGCGCTCTTAACCACTGAGCCATCTCGCCAGCCCGCTACTCAATTCTTACCCTTTATCCTTTGTCCCATGCATTTCATGACTGCTCCTCCTATCCCTAGCCTACTTGAGCTTTTCTGTGCAAAATTTCTCTCCCTGCATGTCTTACTTTTCTATTGCTCTGACAAAATGCTATGACCAAGGCAACTTAGAGAAGAGTTCATTGGGGCTTACAATTTCAGAGGGTTTAATCCACAACCATCATAATGAGAGGCATGGTGGCAGGTAGGCATGGTGTTTAAGAAGTAGCTAAGGGCTCACATGCCATCCACAAGCAGGAGACTGGGAGAGGTAAGAGAGAAAGAATCTAACTAGGAATGGACTTTTGAAACCTTTAAAGCCCACTCTTGTGACATATACTCTTTTTTTTCATTTGTTTTTTTTTTGTTTTTTGTTTTTTGTTTTTTTTTTTTTGGTTTTTTTCGAGACAGGGTTTCTCTGTGTAGTGTAGCCTTGGCTGTCCTGAAACTCACTTTGTAGACTAGGCTGGCCTCAAACTCAGAAATCCGCCTGCCTCTGCCTCCCGAGTGCTGGGATTAAAGGCGTGCGCCACCACTGCCCAGCTCACAGCCACATTTTCTCATCCTTCCCAAATAGTTCCATCAGGGATATCTGGAATATGGCATGCTTTATTGAGATCATGAAAGAAAGATGTTCATTGAGGGAAACACAGTGTGGCAGGACTCTAAAGGTATGGACCTGCTTGGGATTCACAAACATGTGCTTTGTGTTTTAGTATTTTAACCACATCAGTATTGAGGATTCACGAGTCTATGAGCTGACAAGCAAGGCTGGGCTGTTGTCTCCATATCAGATCCTCCATGAGTGCCTTAAAAGGTAGGGTAAGCTGCACTTCTATTAAGAATCAGGTCACAGAAGCTCTGGGTTACTGAAATTAGTGTGTGGAGAGCCTTCCATAGTCTGCTGAACATCTAGGGAGGGGTTTGAGTTTTCTTTGGAGAACTATTAATAGACTTGTTCGTATAGTAGCCCTCTCCAGAAGTTACTGTGTATAAGCATCATTCAGTAATGTCTTGTCATCTTTGTTTTCTCCTAAAAGAAACCATGGAATGGGTGACACATCCATCAAGTTTGAAGTGGTTCCTGGGAAAAACCAGAAGAGTGAATATGTTATGGCATGCGGCAAACACACAGTGCGCGGGTGGTGTAAGAATCTGTCTTCTCCCCTGATTCCCTAATAGACTGGCATGCTTTCAGAGGACTGCTAGGATATGGCTAGCATTTTCTGATATGAGGGCTTGGTCTGCTACTACTGTTCTAACAGTCATTCTAAGCACAAATTTTGTGTGTTGGCCATCACACCTTCATCTGAAACTAGATAGGTGGTTATCCTCCTTACATTCTCCCTCCTGTTCCATTGTTACTATTACTTATAACCAGTCTATCTCTGGTGGGATAAGGGGACTGCTTTCCTGAGGAGCTGACTGGTGTGCATCCTGATGGCTATCCATCTATCTACACTCCTATAGGTGGTCTCTAGGTACCACCTTCCTCTGCTTTTGCATCTGACATAGTTGCTTAGTAAAAGCCATTATAAAGTTAAGCATGGTGGAGAATTTAAGTAGTTCCAGCAGGAGAATTATGTGAAGATGTGAGTTCAACATTAGCTTGAACAACATAGTGAGACCTTGTTTCTAAAGAAATAAAAAACAAAACTATAAAATAAAATACTGAAACTACTATAAGTGAAGATTAGTGAGTGAGTGCGCGTGTGTGTGTGCGCGTGCGTGCGTGTGCACATGCATATATATGCATATATACATACACACACATACACACATGCATATATATATATATATATATATATATATATATATATATATATATATATATATATATGTAAAATACATAGAAGACCTTGGGAAATTACATGCTCACATTCAGACCTGGATGTTTCCTATACCTATGACTATTGCTGCACCATATAAACTCTAGTCCCCACAGAAGTAGGCTGGTGAGAAGTTCTGGAGAAGGCTGAGTGAATCTGAGCAGTAGTGATCTCTCAGCATGGAGAGCTCTCCTGGCTCAGAGTATCCTGTATATGGAGGCCCCACCCAGAGACTTACCTTCAGGAGCTGTAAACTTTAGGAGGCCTTGTAGCTGGTACTCTTTGTGTTGTAGGAAAGTGAGGTAGAGTGGGCTGGTGGAGGGAAGGAAATTTTGTTGTCTTACAAGTCCTTACTTGCATCTCCTAAAAGCTGCCCAATAGGATGGTTGGTACCTGGGTCAAGATCTCAGGACTCAGGACTGAGTCATGGTGTCCAGCACAGTAGCAAAGCACTGTCTACCTTCTTGTGGAATGGCCTGCATGGGCTCCCTAGGTACCCAGGAAAGGTTCTCCTGTCTTCTCACTTTTGTTTTTCCTCCTCATAGGTAAGAATAAACGAGTTGGGAAACAATTAGCATCTCAGAAAATCCTTCAGCTACTGCACCCACATGTCAAGAACTGGGGTTCCTTACTACGCATGTATGGTCGTGAGAGCAGCAAAATGGTCAAGCAGGTAACCAGACTGTCACATCTTTTGGCAGTTGCTCTGCTTCCCTGTTTTTGCTTTGGCTTGGGGCTTGCTGTCAAGGTCAGGCTTGGCAGCACTACTTTTAATTATGACTGTCTCTGCTGTGCTGTGCTGTGCTATGGAAGTGATTGTGCAAGCCAAGGGTGGGAGTACCCAAGCCACATTTTCCTCATGAATCTGCCAGGCAGTTAAGTATGAACCATTAGGGAGCAGTCCTAGACTATCAGGCCTGACACAAACCAGACAGTAGATGCAGGCAGTGAACACTACCTGATGTTGAATTGTGTGAAGGCTTGCAAACCAGCCCTTTGGCAGTCCTCAAGACTGTATCCTTGTTTAGTTGAAGGTTCTCAGTGACTTAAAGAATATGGGTATTATCTGTTTTGTTTCTGAGGGTTTTGCCCAGATCTCAGAATTTAAATAAGTCTAAACCTAATGGGTATGGGAAGTAATGGGAAATTATGTTGGGTAGTGATGGAACTCAGCTGTATCACAAGCATTTTTTTACATTTTCCCCTAATATATGCCGAAACTACCTGGATCATCAGGATCTCATTGTTTAAACGAGTACAGGTAGAGACCCTGAAGTCTGTGCTCTGGACCCTTGAGCTACCCTGCCTTGAGCTGAGCTAATAGTCTAGAGCAACGAAGCACCCCTTCAGATTCTCCAAGACTCAAACTTGTCCCTGTCCTTGCTCAAGGCAGGAGGAGTCCAGGAGCCACATGGAGAACGTAAATAATATAAGAGTACTTCTTTTTTCTGATTCCTCTCCCTCCTACTGCTGGGGATCATACATGGGGCTTTGTACAGGCCAAACAAGGACTGAGTTGCATCTTCAGCCTGAAAAGAAGCATTTTTCATGAGTTGAAATGTAGGTACCGTGTAGGTACGTAGTCTGGGACTGAGACAGAGGGAACGTTGCTGCAACCATGGACAGAGGTTTCCTTCAACTGGAGAGTGAATGGCCCTTGTCTGGCACAGGAGTTCTGGCATTCTAAGACATAGTGAGCATCCTTACTGTGGCCTCCAAGCCAAGAAGGGAAGAGAACCAAAGAGAACAGCTGGGCAGACTGTTTTGGTTGTGTTATGTCTCAGTTGGCTTCAGCCACTGTCAGAGGGTTCCTGGCATAGTGAGTACTTGACTTTCATACTCAGCTAGTAAACACACAGAGGTGTGATCATGGAGGAAGGAAGGAACTGTCTGGGAGACCAGGGAGCACAGGGCTGTGCTTATACCCTATATTTATATGTCAGCTGCAAATGCTTTATCACAGGTAGGCCACTGGTGTGGACTTGTGCCTTGCCAAGCCCTTGCACTCTTGATTTGGGTGGATACTGCTACTTGAGCATACTGCTACTTGGCAGTTCTGAGAGCAGGCTTTGGGTCCCTAGGAGACCTCTGACAAGAGTGTGATAGAGCTACAGCAGTATGCCAAGAAGAACAGGCCCAACCTTCACATCCTGAGCAAGCTACAAGAAGAGATGAAGAGGCTGGCTGCAGAGCGGGTAATTATCTCCCCCTTCCTCACCCCTTCCCCAGGCCACTTGCCTCCCTACCCCCTAAACTCCCCATTTACCCCTGTATTATTTCTGCACATATCATAGTTACTGAACCATCAGAATTGCTGGATTAGCCCTTCCTTGTAGTTAGATCCTAGGAGCCTGTTTCTGATCCCTAACTCTAGAGATGTCAGTTAATACTTCTTCCAGGTAAGGTTGGCCTTTTTTTAAGTTCTAGCACAGTTGGTGCTTTCCTAAAATGACTTTGTCTTTAGTTGAGTTAGAGAGCAGACAGGCCAGCCTTCTAGTGGCTAAAGGTTCCAATTTGGAGTCAGGTATTTGAAAGAAAGGATTGTGGTCTAGCCTTATTTGATAACTCAAAAAAAAAAAAAAAAAAAAAAAAATCATAAGCCTAGGTAGAACTTAGTCTTGGTGAAACTTTCTAAAACTGCCATAGGTATCTTATTCCACATGGGCTGTATTATTGACATTTTTTCCTGGTCTCTGGAAATATCTTGTAATCACTCATACCTTTAGGCCCACTGAGTTGGGAGCATTTCCAGCTCTGGTGGCATGGCCCAGGTATGAACACAAACTCTAAGGGCCAAGTGTCTATTGCCTGTTGCCTTTCTACTGCTCTCAGGTAGGCGTGGGGTCTTGTCCGCTAGAATAAGCAGGACTTTCTAGCCTGACTCTTCTTAGGAGATTAGTTGTAGGGATCAAAGCAACAAGCCTAAGACACAGACTTCCATTTGTGGGGAAATTCACTGGGCTTCTGGGCAAGCAAGCAAGGCTAGAATGACACCTTAGAGGGGTGGAACCCAGTTTGTTGCAAATTCTTTCATTCTGGGTGTCTCTAGATTGCCAGGGAAGCTGCAGCACATGGGAGTCTACCCTGGCTATCTGAGGAAACCCTCCTGGCCTGGCCCAACCTGGCCCGCTCCCTCTACCTTCCCTCCTAGCCAGGTATCACAAACATTTGTGTTCTCGGAATTCAGGGGCTTCCACCTTTTCACCCTGTGAACCTCTTTGCTGGGCCCACCTTTAGCATCATTGACCTCTGTTCTTCTAGGAGGAGACTCGGAAGAAACCCAAGATGTCAATTGTAGCATCTGCCCAGCCTGGTGGTGAGCCCTTGTGCACAGTCGATGTATGAGGTAGGCAGCATGGGCCAACAGTGCTACCCAGGAGAGACCATCAGCCACACATCATCACTCTGCAGCTCCAGGCCTCCAACCTAAGTTCCTTCCCTGTGGCAGGGTCTGGGCTCTGGCTCTGGCACATGGGGACAGCTGTGACTACACAGTACACATGCAAAGAAGCAGTTCTGGACAAGCTGCTCTCAATGTGACTGGATATACTTAAGGATCAGTCATAAGTTAACTGCACAAGTGGAAGCTGATAGACAGCTGTAGATCCTGCTTGTATGTATCTGCTGCGGACCGTTTTTATGAAGGTTTTCATTAATTTTAGTACACTATATGCACTGACAAGAAGTAATACTTCGTTGATAGATGAGATGACCAGGTTTTATAGCTTTGGCTGGCCTATGATGCCAGGTAGCCCCTTTGCTATGGTTCTTTCTGGTGGAGCCACTGAGACTTGGTCAGAAGATGCAGGTATCCTGTCCTGTAGAATTACCTGCTTTGTGTGTTTTGCATTTTCTTCTGAAAAAGTTATAACAGAAAGGAATATTTCAGGCTATTTTGGCTTAAAATAAAACAAAATTTTAGCACCAGAAATACTCTTCCGAGATTGCAGTGAAGATACTGAGTGTTAGTCCGATTGATCCTTTTTCTTATGAAGTCTTAATGTCCTAACAGCCGTCTTCTGGATACTGAAGCTTCCACCTTCGATAAACTTAGCAACAATTTTTTACAGAGATTTTTGCACAACCAAGCCCATCTGTTCATCAATTTTTAAAGCTTTTATGATGTTTTAAAATTTGGAAAGAAACTTTTACAGTAAGAATGAAAGATGCATTTCAACAGATGAATATGCATAAATAGGGAACTGGCCTTCAATGTAGCCCATCACTGACCAAGAGCTGCCTGGCACATTGTACACGATAAGTAGTTATGGTGTTTTTTGATCTCAAGGATAGCTGCTCTGTGCAGCCAGGCCTGATTGCAGGTTTTTGTCTACCTATGCTCATTGGATAGCCCCTGTAAATGGGTATTGAGTAGAGGGGTATTCAGAGCCCTATTACCTGTTCAGAGGGGCTACACTCTACATCCTCAGTGTCTCTAACCATGTACCTGAAGATACATGGGTGACATGTGCTGTTAGAAAGATAAGATGGCAACTGTGGGCCTCCCAACAGCATCTTCCTCCTCCTTAATCATGTGTGTGACAGCAGTTAATGTTTATGTTAATCTTGGCAAAAAGAACCCTTAATTCAAGTTGGTAGACTTGGACACTTGATTCTTTTCTGCCTCCCATTCAGTTGTGTTCAGTCTTTTGACTAACCATTGCCCTTAAAACATACTTAACATTGAAAAAGCATATGGTAATGGTGGTATCTCTGCAGCCTCACCGACCCAGGCACTGTCAACAGGTGCTGCCACACATTCCTGGTCTCCAGTGCCCTCCCTGTCTCTTACAGGTGGGTCTTATATGTACAGTCATGCTGCAAGGGTGGGGAGCCTGTGCTGATGTGCTTCTGTGTGTTGGCCAAGGCTGTAGGGTGTACCCTGATGGTCTGAACACATAAAACTGTCCAAAAGGGAATGGCTGGTTTCTTTCTTCTGATGGGAGTGCTGGATCTGATTTGTGGATCTTCAACTGGCCAAGGTTGTCTATAGTCAATTGTGTTTTTAAGTGCCTTAGTGGACACACTTAACTCCATATGAACTCAGCATAGATTTGTGTTCAGCTATCCTCAGTGTTCCCCTGGAATACCTGGGTGGTGTTTGGTCCTAAAACATGGTTCTCTGGGGCTAAATTCAAGCAAGCCCTGGCATTCGGCAGGCATAGTAGTTTACATACTTTAACGCCAGCACTCAGGAGTCATAAGCCAGATTAGTCTGGTCTACATAGAGATGCTGTCTTAAAACAAATACACAGTAATAGCACTGGGAAAACTGACACCCTTAAAGAATCCTTCCTGCCTTTCAGAAAGGATTGTCCAAGGTGGCAAGTAGGAATGAGTTAAGGCTCTGGTTCACCACAGAAATGTTAGTAAAATCAGCAATTGTTTATTCTCAAATCTGTCTGTCCCATCATTAGGACACAGGTGTTCACTCATTGAACTGTAGTAGGCAGGCCTCACGCCTCACCAATGCTTAGTCACCCTCTGCTTACTAGGGAACTGTAAGGCGCTCCCCAGCTTTCCTGTGCTCCTATACTTCCCTTATGAGAGGGAAATCTCTGTTTCCTGTGGAGTGATATCAGGAAGATTTCTTGGGGTCTGAAATTCTTGATGCTCCAGGGCTTCTATGCCATTGGGGTGTTGTTGCATCCTCTCAAACAGGATAAGCATCTCACAGTGCGGAGTCTGTGGGAACAGGTCCACTGCCACAGCCTTGACTGGATGGAATGGGGTGCCTTTTACTCGGTTAGATGGGGCCCTGCAGAGGCTGGTGGGAGAGAGGTACCAATATTAGCCCCTCAGAAATTCCTCTAGGCAGCCGCAGATGCTCTGCCCCACACACTTACTCCACAAAGTTGCCCATGGCTGCCCTGGGGTTACAGGAAACATACAGGAGTCGCTTGATGTTCTCAGCTTTCCGGATGGCCAGAATCACCTTAGAATCTAGCAAGTCAGAGCAGGTAGTGGGTGACTATCCAACATAGGTTCTTTTACTTCTGGTATTGCCTCCCCCCAAATGGAAGCCACTCACGTAGGCCAGCCCGTGGTGGGTCTAGAACAGCTACAAGTTGATGGGAAGACAGTCTGCTCACCAAACCTGGCACCAGATCCTCAGCCCTGCCACAGTGGAACTCAACATTGCTCAGCTCTAGGGATAATCACAGTTCTCTATGACTATGGGCCTGCCATTGGGATGGCCTGGCAGGCTTACATAGCACCCAGGCCAAAATAACTTTTGATCTGTTATTTTTGCCTGTTAGAAGTCTACAGATCTCTCAGCACCCCATTCCTCAGAAGATCCTTAATATCTCAAGACATTGTAGGCGCAGTAATTAAAGCACACAACAGGTTACTACTGTTCCAGATGTGTGTGATACAAAGGTTCTCACCATTGGTGAGGGCGTTCATCCGGGCATCCTCCACAGCCTCCTGGCACAGTTCAATTCCCACTACTCTCTTCACCTTCTGAAATGGAAAGATAGATAAGCCCCATTACTCTGGTTGCTTGGGAAAGAAAGACACAGCATAACTGGTTATGTTAGTGACAGGGTAGTAGTTTCAGCCTTCAGGTTCATGATAACAAAGTAGGGCGGTCTTACCTAGGGCTGGGAAGCTTACCGGAGCCAGGGCCAGGCCTATGGTGCCAGTGCCACAGCACACGTCCAGCACTGTACTGCCCCCATCTAGCTGTGCCCATTCCTGGATTACTGTGTAGAGCACCTCAGCTGCAGGTGTGTTTACCTGGAGATTAGTTACCCATGGAATACTGCAGTGTAGGCTAGAGTCCCACATTGCTCTGCTCCCATTCTTTCTATATACCAGTGATCTCACCCAGTCTCTTAAAAACCAAGTCCTTACAACAGACTCCCATCAATGGGGAGTTTTGCTCCCTGACTTCACAACTTCTCCCAGGGCAACTCAGAGTGATTGCATGCCTCATGCTAGAGACCTTGGACTCTCTCCACCCTCTATCTCCATAGGGTTTTTTCAACAGTGAAAGTGATTGATCCTGTTCTGGGTTCCACAGAGTGCAATAAGGCTGTGCATTTCACTGGCTAACTGCAAAGAGGCCAATCACTAGCAAATATCCCTTGTTATCATATACCTTATTCTGGGGCCCCCAGTACCTGAGTGTGTTCTATAAATCTTTGATGCTAGTTACTGGCTTCCCTCCCTCTGTGTTTATGCTCACAAGGGGTATGCTACCTGGAAGAATGCATGAGGGGAGATGCGGAAGGTCAGCCCTAGCAGGTCTTCCTGAATGCACTGGTCGCCAGCCATATGCTCCAGGGGCAGGCCTTCCTGGCTGGGAGTCTTTCTATACAAGAGAAAACAAATCTGTCAGGGTCACTGGTCTGTCTGGCCCCTCCTGCCTCCACCTGGGCTCCTCACCTCTGTCCCTCCTCCACAAAGTAGAGGGAGGTCACCCCACTGGCCTTGCCTGGCCCCTCCATGAAGTGGCACACCAGGGAGGCCTTTAGTCCTGCCACCTCCTCAGAGCTCAGTTTCTGTAGTAGATGATATAAAACTCCCATCAGGCTATGCAAAAGCCAACCTATACCAGACACATCCCCCAACAGGACCACCACCTGAGACCTGGGGATGGAAGTAGGCAATGGCCATGGCCTGGCCTCGGCTGCTGGTACGAACAGTCAGTTGCTTCCAGTGGCCTGTATATGTCTCAGGGTCATATGCCGAGTATGGTGTGGAACTGAAGAAACCACAAATATACTCAGTGTGTGCCCATCTGTCCTGGTACCTTGTCCCCTTACCCCACATCCACAACTGCCAGTGCAGGGGCCACCCCCCTTGTCCCAGATGGATCAGGGACTTCCCAGAAGCCCAGCCCCAGGCAAGGTCCCCACCGGATGAATTCCTGGAAGGCCTTCACCACCTGCTTAGTGGCCTCTGGAATGTGCACAGTGTCAAAGGGAGCTGCCACAGCACATGTTCCACCCTTGTACTTGCCAAGCCGGCAGCCAACTGTGTTGTCCTTGCCGTCTACCCCAACTCCGACCAGGAATTCACATTTATTACGATATTCAGTCTGTAGGAGTGTAGTAAAGAGTCAGATCTCAACCTTGATTACCCAGCACTGGAAGAAGAAATACCATAGTGAACAAAAGACCCAGATTTGCCCAAGGGGTAACAGAACAAGATTTTACTGCTGGCTTATCAAACATTGGGAAGAAATGAAAAGCAAGAAAAATATCAAAGAGCATATGCATAATAAAATTGACATGAACAAGGGCCAGCCTCCCAAGCCCCCCCATCCCCATACACACAGAATGGGATTTCTCTGACCTGCTGGGGTGATGGCTTGACCCCCTCCAGGGGGCAACAAGCTTTATTGTGCTGTTGTCTCTGTAAAAGCAGCCAGGGTAGCAGGGCACGATTAGTGTTCCCAATTTCTCTGCAGGATGAAATACATCATGGTTGGATTTAACACTGTTCCCCATCCATACTGGGCAATTCATTTGCGACCTCACTATCCCTCTGTTGTGGGCCTTATGAGTTCTTTCGTTGACCACTTCAGACTGGTGGTTCTCAACCTTCCTAATGGTGCCTGTGATCCTGTAATCATGTTGTGATCCCCGACCATAACATTTTTTAATTTTGTAGTTGTAATCTGCTAATGTTGTGAATCATGATGTAAATGTGTTTTCTGATGGTCTTAGGCAACCCCTCTGAAAGTCTGGTGACCCACTGGTTCCCACCAATGGTACAGAACCATTGACATAAACTCTGTGTGTATCTTGAATTGCTTACATGGCTAATGGACCAGGCCAAGAGCAAAACCCAGCTCTGCTTGGGATGTCAGCACCACACTCACTTGGCCAGTTTCTGTAGCACCCGCTCACATTCCAGTCGCTTCTGCTCCAGCTGCTCAGTGTAGGGCACTGTCCACAGAGGGGTCACCACATCGGCAATTTGTGTTACTGATGGCTCACTATCACCTTCTTGCCGCCTCTTCCTAGCCATGGGGTCAGCCTTGGGTCGGGCCAGGCGTACGCTGAGCGGACAGCCTTTCCAGAGAGCACCGTGCAGCACTCGCAAGGCCTTGTCTCGTTCAGCAGCGCTTCGGAATGTTACAAAGGCACATGGTGGCTGTCCAAAGAGTTTGATTTTGTGGGACTGTAGACCAAAACGGCCTAGAAAACGCCGGACGTCACTGAAGCTGGCGTGGCGAGGTACATTTTGGAGCTCCAGTTTAAAGATTTCTGATGTGAACAAGTCATCCCTTATGTAGCTGTAGAGCCCAGGCTGCGTTCCAGGCCCTGCAGCTGGCCCAGGCCCTGCTTCCTCTTTTTGACATAGTGGGGCCGCAGAGCTGGGTACAGCACTGGCATCCTGGCCGCAGTCCTCCATGGGCTCCGGAACCTACGTGGGAACAGACGGGCCTGGCTGAAGGCTCTAATTGGTATGACTCGCTCCCCCAAACCGCTGACAGATCTCCATTAGTGCACACTCCACGAAGCCCTGGAGAAACCCGTTCTTTTACTCTCGAGACCCAATTCTCCCCCATCCTATCTTTGATCCGACAGTAATGACTGCTGCCCCAACCCACCTCCGCCCACCCCGTCCACATCTCCTGCACGTCTCCCTTTGCTTTACTTCCGCGGCCGGCTCACTCATCTCCTGGCTCGTCTGTTGCCCGGACCAGGGTGCTCACGAGGACCACCGGCTCGGCCTCCCACCCAACAAGGGCGCAGATACGAGGTACGCCGCCGTGAAGGTAGACCGCAGCTCCACACAGGGACTCAAAACTCGGGTGCTCAGAGCTGGGACTGAGGTTTGCGGATGCACTGTCCCCAAGGGCCACACGCTGCGCCTGCCTTCGGCTGGCCAGCGCACACTAGCTGCGTCTCCTCTCTCTAAGGGCTTGGTTCCGATGACGTCACCGCCGCGCGCCGAGTCCCGACTGATCCTTCCAGCAGCCGCTCACGCCAGCGTCGGAGGCACTCAGCCTGCAGGCGGAAGTGCGCGCGTGGGTCGCCGGGAGAGCGCGCTCCCCGGGCTGAGGCGCGGCCGGGCATGCGCCGCGGGCGTTTTGGCGGGAAGCGCGGGGCGGGCCGGACAATGAATGTCCGCTGTCGGAGCCAATAAAGCTACACTGGTTTTGAATCACTGCGCGTTTCCCGCCGCTGGGGTCAGGGGTCAGGGTTCGGGTCGGGGGGCGGAGGGAAGAGCGGACGGGCGGGAGCGCCGGCGCCAGACGCGGAGGAAAGGAGCTGCGACTAGCCGCCCAGAGGCCGCCGAGCCAGCGACGCCTGAGCTAGTCGAGCCACCGTCGCCGCGCCCCCATGGCGGCCGCCAAGGTACAGCGAGGCCCGGGTGGGGCAGGGCAGCCGGAGAGGCAAGGGCCGCTATGGGCGGCCACGTGGGCGGCCCGCGCCTCGGCCTCCAACCCTCGCTGGCTTGCGGGTTCGGGGCCTGTCGAGGCGCCTGGGCCTGGGGTGCTCGAGGTCTTTGGGGGTCCGCGAGTGGGAGCTGCTGGCCAAGACTCCGATCTCGGGGTCTACAGGGCGGCGCGTGACCTTGTGGTCTGCGGATGAACAGCCATGCCCAAACTGGGCTCCCGGCTTCACCTGGGGACCTGGAGGTGGCCGATCTCCTCCGTCGTGGCCCACTTGTGATCTTCCCATTAGGGGCGGCAATCCTCCTTCCAGTTGCACGCAGACCCCTTCATTCATTAGGACATTGCGCCTTCGGTGGGGAAAGCTCGCGTCCCAGCGCAGGGTACAGATATTAGACGCGCGGACTCTGGGCGGGGGCGGCTTTGTTGGTGGCTCGTGTGTCGGCCGCAGCTTAGCCGCAGTGCTGAGAAACCGAACGAAAGGTTTCTGTTTCTTTATCCTGTTGAGTTAGGTAGTGAGTCTGGGATTTCTCTATATTATCAAAGCACGTGATCTTGTCAGATTTAAACATGCATGTCCTTGTAATTCTCCAAGTTGAGTCAGAATCTTAGAGCTTATTTGTCATACTTTTCCTAGCTTCTTTCGGCTTAAAATTTCAAGCTTGGGTATTATTGCTGGAGGGATTGTAAACTAACAAGTGCTTGGATAACCCTCAGTAAAAACTGTTACGGCTGCTCTTCCTTTTGAGTATATCATGTTCTTTTTCATGGTGGGTATTTTTTTTTTTAACAGAAGAGGAAGTTTCTCCCAAGCTACTTTGCCAAGGACTTGGGTGTGTGTAACCCATTGATGTTTGAGTGTGTAGGAGTGTCAAAATACACAGTCTTGTTTCATGATATCCTGTGATTTTTTTTTTTTTTTTTGTGATGCTGGTTGTAAATACAATCAGATGATGTGAAAGATAAAACCAAAGGCTTAATTTCCAATTTGGGGAGGCATTTTCCAGATGCCATTTGTGATTGATGATGCCCATTGTGGACCGAGTCCACCAGCCAGCAACATCACTCTACCTTCTCTACACAGGACAGTCACGAGGACCATGATACTTCCACAGAGAATGCAGATGAGTCCAACCACGACCCCCAGTTCGAGCCAATAGTTTCTCTTCCCGAGCAAGAAATTAAAACGCTGGAGGAAGATGAAGAGGAACTTTTTAAGATGTAAGTCTGTTAAGGGGTCCTGGAAGTATCTTTAGATAGGCTGACTGAGACAGAGAGAAAAAAGAGTGGACAGGAAGCAGGTCTCTGCAGGCTATTTCTTTCACATTTTGCAGTACCCAGCAACCATAGTTGGACCACTTATGTTTACCTCTTCAATTTCTAGAGGAGCCAGCCAAGCTAGGAATTCTGTCCCTTGTATTGTTTCTCTTTCAGGTATAAGCCTTAGTGATATGTTCTGGCATAGCCTCTTTGTGATTTCTATCTGGAACTGCACAGAAGAATTCTAGGGTGGCTGGGCACACTGATTTCTGTGAATTTCATGGCTTGGACCCAGCTTGATAAAGGCTGTTTTAAGAAAGTGCTTGGAGATGTATGGTGACTAGTCTTACAATGAAAATTCAACCATTTCTCAGCCAAAAATGTTGCCAGGTTATCCTGCTGCCTTGTGGCCAGTCATGTGAAGGTTGTTCCCATCACTGTTCTGTGTCATCTGGGTGTCTCCAGCAGGCTGTGGGGGCTCACACTTTTAGTCTCAGCACTTGGGAGGCAGAAGCAGGTAGATTTCTGTGGATTGTAGATCAATCTGGTCTATATAACCAAGTTCCAGGACTACATGGTGAGACTTTTTTTGCTGGGTGGGGGCTCCCTTTCTTTGTTGAGCAGAGTCTTTGCTTTTCTTTGTTTTTGCTTTGCTGTCTGTTGCCTTAACTGTATCCTCAAAGATTGAGGTTTGTTTAGCCCTTGTTAATTGTTATGTGTGTATGGGCATTTTACCTACATTGATGTCTATCTACACAATGTACTAAAGGAAGCCAGAAGAAGGTAGTGAATCCCTTGGGACTAAAGTAACAAGTTGTGAGTATCCATTTGGACCTCTGGAAGAACAGCCAGTGCTCTTAACTGCAGAGCCAATTCTTCAGCTTCCAGCTCATGGTTTTTCAGGTTAGAAAGTATGAGATCTGAGAGTGTAGTGCTAGCAGTGGTATGGACCTCATTCTCATGTAAAATCAAGAGAATTTGCTAATGTCAAATTTTCAGTTATGCCTAAGATGTTTGTTAGAGGTTCTCTGCTCTGAAGGGAGGGAGGGAAGGAGGCTGCCCATGGAGAGCCATAAGTACACCCTTGTACTACCTAGAAGATGGTGGTCCAGAGCTCTGATCCACAACAGTGGGTGAGGGTAGCATCTCCCTGAGTTACGTGGTACTTGATTTTGTCCACTTGATGCTGAAAGTACCCCAGTGTCCTCGGTATTGTGCTAGAGACAGCATATTGTGCCTTTATATAAGGGCCTTTGAGCTTTCTCTTAAGGAGTTAAGTGAAGATGCAATCTCCCTGGACAAGACTGAATTTGGAGGAGAGCAGAGGCTTTGTAACAGCAAATGCGGGCTACAGAGGAGAAGGGTGCTGGCTTGGCAGGAGAGCCAGGTGTACTGGACTCATTGCAGGTACTGTGTACCTGAAACCTGGAGGCTATAGGTTCCTTCTGACAGGAAGCTGTTGCTGGGCCTCTGGAAGATAATATTCCTAAGGCTTTATGTAGTTACAGGGCATTCATTTAGTGTGAGTAGGTTGTCCAGACAGACCTGTGGCTTCTTTACCTACTGAGGGTCATGTGTATCCTTAGATGTGTCTCTGGGGGAAAATCCTTTGCTATGAATATCTTTCTGCAACCTGGTATTTGTTGGCCTATTGTGCTCCCCTGGGTTTTATTTTGCCTAGTAATTCTTGGTGCCCAAAGCCCATTGAAGAAGGTTTTTGGGGAAGACACAGTGTTCAACAGTTCCCTTATGTTCAGTGTCCAAAGAACACTTTGTGGCAATTGGTCCAGGTGTGAGTTCCCTCTCTGTTAGATGAAGAACACTTTGTGGCAATTAGTCCAGGTGTGAGTTCCCTCTCTGTTAGATGTTTCCATACTGGCTTCTCTTACAGGCGTGCAAAGCTGTTCCGGTTTGCTTCAGAGAATGACCTCCCAGAATGGAAGGAGCGAGGCACTGGAGATGTCAAGCTTCTGAAGCACAAGGAGAAAGGGACCATCCGCCTTCTTATGAGGAGGGACAAAACCTTGAAGATATGCGCCAACCACTATAGTAGGTGGCCTTTCAGTCTTTAGACCCTGCAAGTTTTAGGAGTTGGTTACTGGGGGGGGGGGGCATATATTTATGACACTTATTGTCTTTTTGTAACAAGTCTCTGAACTATGACAGTGAATTTAGGCTGTGGGCAAGATAGGTCCAGGGTAGATATAGACCTCCAGGCTAGACTTATGTTATCTGGGCAAGTTGGAGCTATCCCGTGCCAAAGCTGCCTTCTTTTTACTTTCTGTTATGTTCTCCTTCTAAGCTGTTTTCTGGGATGATATAGGAAGGAATCAGGCTGACAAGAAGGTAAATGAGGAGGGCTCTTGGCCAGGTGTGGTCTTATGTACCTAGAAAGAGGTCTCAAAGAGCCACCCCTCCCTATTTGTTTAGATCCATCTTGAGCTGTGTAAAAGTACATGGATTTACACCCTCCTTTAAAGGCCTTGAAATAATGCACTATAGCTGGGCAGTGTTGACATCTGTTCTAACAACTCAGTCACATGCCCTGTTACCTGCCATCAAGTCTCACCCTGGCTACTCCTGCTCCATTGTGTTCTTTTGGCAATTCCTCATCCACTGTCTCCACCCAGGACACCCTTACTGAGATCAGAAGTCCCACTTTAACTCTCTTCCTCAGCTATAGGCTGATCAACTCTTTATAACCAATCAGAAGTAAGGGAGAATAATTTTTATACATCATTGAGATGGGAGATGCTTCAGTAATCATGACAATACTAACACCAGACTGTAATCAGATCTCTGGGCACAGTGCACAAAACCATCCTCTACTCTTGATCCTGGTAGATTCTCTAATGCAAAAATCTACATTTTCTAAACTTGAAAAAAAATTTTTTTTCTTTCTTTTGGTGGGGATGGGGTCCATGTATAGACCAAAGAACAATTTTGTGGAATCTGTTCTTAACACTTTCACCTGAATTCTAGAATCATACTAGATTGCTGAGCTTACATAGCTAGTGAGGTATCTGTCCAGGGCAGGTATCTGTTCAAACTCTCATTTCTCCAGAGATAGTCTGGTTCAGATGGGCAGCAGAGGAAGGCACAGCGTCATGTTTGGAAAACAGCCCCGAAGGTTTTTAAGATTGATTGATTGATTGATTTATTTAGTGAGTACGCCGTAGCTGTCTTCAGACACACCAGAAGAGGGCATCTAATCTCATTATGGATGGTTGTGAGCCACCATGTGGTTGCTGGGATTTGAACTCAGGACCTCTGGAAGAGCAGTCAATGCTCTTAACCACTGAGCCATCTCTCCAGCCCCATAGCTAGTGATTTTTATCTGCTGAACACATTTTTTCTTTCCTTTGTGTGTGCATGCGCCATGGCCATAGCAGCCAGGTGGGGGGGCTTGTAGGAGCCGGTTCTCCTCTCACCTTGTGGTTATAGGGATGGCAATGATGAGGCCTGTAGAGTGCCTTTACTGAGACAGTCTACAGACTGCCTTTCTACAGGCTACACTTTCTAGCCCATCAGGATCTTTTGTCCTGGTTACATAGGCAGATGATAGGTAAGATCAGGGTATAGGACTTAGTAGGTGGTTTGCTGAGGCAGGGGCATGAGAGCGATCTTTGCCCTCCCTGTCACACAGTTGCCTCAGTCTCCTCTCAGTCCCAATTTGGAGCAGTCTCTGGGGTGGGGGGAAGGAATCAAGTGCTCCCAAAGCCTGGCTAGCAAGCAGACCCTGCAGTCCTCCTGTCTCTCCTCGTCTCATGCACCCCATAGGTTGTGGGTCAAAGTTGGCCATTGATTAGTCACTGTTCTGTGGCTGTGATGAGACACCATGACCACAGATACTCATAAAAGGCATTTAATTGGTGTCTGGCTTACAGTTTTAGAGGGTTAGTCCATTATCATCATGGAAGGAAGCAGATAGGCACGGTCCTGGAGCTTTACATCCTGATCTATAGGCAGCAGTTGGAAAGAGACCCTGGGCCTGTGGCATCAGCTTTTGAAATGCAGAGCCCACCCGAGTGACACTCTTCTTTCAACAAAGCCACACCTACTCCAACTAGGCTGCTCCTAATCCTTTCAAAAGGTTCTACCTAGAGCCAAGCAAGCCATTCTGAGCCTCTGAAGGACATTCTCATTCAAACCACAGGCATCAAGTGAGGTATGGGGAAAGTAAGACTGTGGATAGTGTACGGTTCCTAAGACCACTGTTAGGCTGGTGTAGCTCAGATCTCTTGAGTTCCAACTTTAGCTGTCATGTGTGGTCAGAGGGCCTCTCTGAAATCCTAGAAATACTGCCAAGGGTACAGGGACCAGTGGCTGGGCATATATACCAGTAAGTGACATTCTAGAGGATCAGACTATCAGTGGAGGACAGCTATCTGTCAGTGCTTAGCTCTCCCTTGGTTCTGTATAGGACCTGAGGAATTCAGAATAAATATGTCTTGAGTCATGACTTATTTTCCATGACACACTCGTGTTTGTCATAGGATTCTGGTACCCATTGCTTGTGTTCTTCCTGGACTATAGCAGGCTAAATAGTAATGTGGTGATTGCCCTGCTTTCAGCCTCTGTTCCCAGCTTTCAGTCAGCCAGGTTCGTGCTGGTGTGGGCATGTGTTTGTAGCCATCTGTTGGTCACCCTAGGAAAGTTTGAGCTGGAGTAGCTACCCTTAAAACGTCAGCAGACAGCCTGTGCTTCAGGGTCTTGAGCTTGCTCCACATAAAGATTGTTCTGGTTTTAAGCAGATGTGGTTTGCGTCAGGTGTAGAGTTGTGTAGGCCTGCATTTTAAAATTCCTCTCCGGGAGTGGAGTAGCTACATTTCTTTTAAGATTCTAATGACAAGTCAAGGTGTGATGCCACCAAACTGTATTCTGGGAACTAATGAGTTTATTGGACTTTCTTAAAGAACAAAGGTGAGGGGTTATTCATAGGGGTATTGGTGCTCCTTACCCCATCAGGCTGTACTTGGAAAGCTTTGACTTAGCAGGGATGATGGCTCCTCAATAGGTAAAGCCCCTCCCACTCCCTTAGTCTTTCCCAACCTAATTCTTTAGCCCCTCCTGGAGGAGAGCACATGCAATTAGGGCAGAATTGCACACAACCAGTGATAGGATACTCAGGTGGGGTCTCTGACCCCTTCTGAACTTGAGGGGATATAAACAGTCAAGCCCAGCTGGGATAATTTGCAAGTGGGCATAGTAGAGTACTTCAGTATCATGGTTGCTTGGCTCAGGGTAGTCAGGTACAACAGCCTGGATCTCAGATTTTAGACTCCATGTTGGCTGAAGTGGGTTCCTTCTCTTGGTGAGCAGGTTGGTGCGGGCTGGGTGGTTTGGCCATTGTCCTCACAGGCTTCTCTACCCTAGTTACACCAATGATGGAGCTGAAGCCGAATGCTGGCAGTGACCGAGCCTGGGTCTGGAATACCCACGCCGACTTTGCTGACGAGTGCCCCAAGCCTGAGCTGCTCGCCATCCGCTTCCTAAATGCTGAGAGTAAGCAGAACTTGCCCGCCCAACTGTGGGTCGCCTGCTGGGCAGCTGATGTTAGCCCAAAGCATGCAGAGCCTCTGAAATTCTAGGGGTCTGTATAAACAGTTGTTGCATCCAGTTGACTCCCATCAGGTGTGTGGAACCAGAGACACACCCTAGAGTTTCCTCCTGCTGCTGCTTCTGCTTGGTTTCTGGTTCCTCAAGACTGGGACACTGGTGTCCCCTACGGACGCTTAGGCACCTGTACCAGCAAAGACTGCAGAGATCTGCAAGCCCTGGCTAATCTCTCTTCCATGGGGGAATCTTTCTAGTCTGAATTGCCACAAAGCTGTGCCCTGGGGATCATGGAGAGTCAGCAGGTACCATGGCAAATGCCCTAGTGGCTGGTACTCTTGTGAAAGTGAGCCTTGCCCTTGGACTTGGAATATAATGTGTATCTGGTAGCCCTTCCAACATGAGTAGAGCCTATAGTAAGAAGAGCTTTGACCCTTGATTGTCTGATTGTGATAGACAGATAGCTGAGCAGAGTTGATGGCCTCAGGAGGGACTCAACTGCAGTCATTAAATAGTCAGAAATTGTCACTGGGGTTGTGCATGGTTAATCCCAGCGCTTAGGAAGCAGAGGAAGATGGACATCTTGAGTTCCAGGACAGCCAGGGATATGAAGCAGGATCCCATCTAGAAAAAAATGCCACTGAGGACCATGAATTGACTGACGCTTCAGAATTTTAGGATATTGCCAGTCTACTTTGAGAACTTTCAGACATTAGTCCCTTCTCTTTTTACAGATGCACAAAAGTTCAAAACAAAGTTTGAAGAATGCAGGAAAGAAATTGAAGAGAGAGAAAAGAAAGGTGATGTGGTGCCCGGGAGTGATGAGGGTGGGTGGGTTGTGGGGCTTCTTTGCAGATTCACTCTGCACCTGGCTGCAGCTCCAGTCTGGTGCTTTTTCCATCTGCCAAAGAAACAGTCCAGAATGCTGTGGCTTCCTCTGCCTATCAGAGGCAGTGCAGCTGCCTGGGGACACAGCCTGATGCCTTCCTTGTAGGCTTTGGCCTCACATCGGCCTCTTAGCATTTGTGGTCAGTTTCAGGTACTGAGCTGAGTTACAGCTCTTTGGAACTCAACAGCAGTGAAAGGGCTTTTAAGATATAGTCCTCGTGCCAGGTGTGGTGGCGCACACCTTTAATCCCAGCACTCGGGAGGCAGAGGCAGGTGGATTTCTGAGTTTGAGGCCAGCCTGGTCTACAGAGTGAGTTCCAGGACAGCCAGGGCTGCACAGAGAAACCCTGTCTCGAAAAATGAAACAAACAAACAAACAAAAAGATAGATTTCTCATTTTCTCAACAAATTGTTTTCTGTTCTTCTGGGACAGATGGGGCCTGGGTTAGTAAGTGACCACACATCACCAGCAGCTTGCTGGACCCATCTGGGGAGAGTGGTGGGTGATGCTTGGGGAACAGGTCGGGCCTCTGCACTAGGTAAGTGCCAAGAGCAGTGTAGTCTCACAGCCGGACTTCTCTGTTGTCTTACTGCAATTGCCTGTTTTTGCAGGACCAGGCAAAAATGATAATGCCGAAAAGGTGGCCGAGAAGCTGGAAGCCCTTTCAGTGAGGGAGGCCAGAGAGGAGGCTGAAGAGAAGTCTGAGGAGAAACAATGAATCACTCTGTCTTTTTCCTTTCCTTTTCTTTTTAAAAATTTGCCCTACCCTTTAAGGTTTGTTTTTCTGTTTTGTTTTTACAAGGGACTTTATAAAGAACTGAATTCCAATTTTCAGGTTGTTTTTTTGTTTTGTTTTTTTTTTAACTTTTTTTTCCTCCAAGTTTTGACACCATTGAACATGACTTCAGAAATCCATTCCCCAGTCATGAAAATGTACTGTGCTAACTTTCTTTTCCATAGTGGAAACACTTATTTATAGTCATCAAAAATAGTGAATAAAAAATGCCTTTGAAAACCTGGACCAGCTGACAAGGCTATGTGAGGGGTGGGGAAGGTGTCTATGCCTGGAGCCCTCCTTGGCCACCTGTCTACCAGCCTGATTTTCTCCTAGGAGAAAACCAGTTTGTCAAAATGGTGTGTCCTTCTGTGGCTCTTAGGGACCAGATACTACGGTACCGGCTGGTGCTGGAGGCCACAGTGTGTGTGGCTGCAACTGGCATTCAGGGCCAAGGTGGGCTGCTTCCTTGCTGCTAGAACTATTGCTTTGTGCTTTTGTATAGGGTCTGTGTGTGTGTGAGAGAGAAAGAGAGGTGAAGGGAGACTATTATGTGCTTTCATCTTGGTGAAGGGAGGTGGTAGGTAGCTAAACATCTGGCTATAGGAAAAACTGGTTTTGATTGGCTCTGGTTAATAGAGCAGCTCCAAGCTCAGTGGAGGGAAAGGCCACCATGGTACTGTGCCATAGTGTAACTGAGTCTAGCCCTACACTCTCCTATTGGAAGCCATTAGGTGCCCCAATACATCTTCAAATAGCACTCTAGGAGTTTGGACCTTGAATTCTAAACTCAGCACCATTAGGATTAGGGACTACTTGAATAAAACCTGCCTTATGTGGGGCTAGAGAAATGGCTCATCAGTTATGAACGCTTACTGCTTTTGTAGAGGATGAGTTCAGTTTTAAGCTCACAATTGCCTGAAGCCCCAGAGAATTAGACACTCTCTTTCTAGGCAAATCAAATGATAATGCACATACTTACAGACAGGCAAAAGAAAGCCCTGACCTGACTGACTCATTGTGGGCTCAGGAGCTTCAGCAGCCCCACCTCACAGGGCAAGACCCATGGTGGGGTCTGAGTGCATTAACAGGACCTGCTCTTGCTTTGTAGCAGACTGCCAGTAACACCTACCAGAGTCTGGATATTTATCTGTTGATGCTCGCCTTATTAAACTGACCCTGTTAAGTCTGACCTTGTCCTTTGCAGGGTGTGCTTACAAATGCCTGCCTGCCTGCCTTTCTCCTTTCCCCTCCCCTTTTCTCTCCTCCCTCCATCTTTCTCCTTTCTTCTCTTTTTTTATTTTTGTTTTTTGTTTGTTTTTTTTTTTTTTTTATTTTGAGACAGGGTTTCTCTGTGTAGCTCTGTCTGTACTTGAACTCCCTCTGTAGACCAGGCAGGCCTCAAACTCAGAACATCTGCCCAATGGGATTAAAGGTGTGTGCCACTACAGTCCAGTTTAAAGCTTTAAAGAAATTTAAGCTAGCATTCAAAGTCAGCTTTCATGGTGACATTACCATATAGACATGTACTTTATCATACTCACACCTCCCTCGTTGCCCATTCCTGCAAAAGCACCTTTTCATTCCCCAAGCTGCTCTCTAAAGCCAACTAAAGGCTGTTTCTTGGTTTTCTCCATCCCAGGAAGAGATATGTGTATGTAGTGGGGCCTGATGTAGTAGAATTGAGACATTGGCTACAGGTGGCCTTGGAAGAACTGTCCACGGGCCCTGGACTGAGGATTCAGGTTCAAGTACCCTTTACCTTGTAGTAACAGGCAAATGAACCTTTGAGTGGGGTAAATGCCCTTAGGGAGAGGACTTTATAAGTAGGACGTCTCTTCCTATGACCAGTGTTTGGCATTTCTCCCCATGTATCTGCAATAGAGGAGGATGGCTGTGATGGCTCTCATGGCATAAATCCTGGACTCAGACCCAGAAGGTTTCCTTCTATTCTGCAAATACAAACTGGCTAAGGGACACTGCTGTCCTGTGCTCAGGTTGTATTCTGATGTACATTCAAGGAAGTGGTTCATACTATAGATGGTGTAGCCAAGGAAGACATGCATTGCTTCAAGTCTTGAGTGCCCCATTGACAATAGTTTGGAGGAAGGACATCAACAGGTAACTAGCCTGGTATTATATCCTGACGCAGAGACTGAGCCAAGTAGGGTGGAGTCTTAACAGGTTTTAAGACTGTAAGAAACAGATGTAGTGAGCGTGGTGGTGCACGCCTTTAATCCCAGCACTCGGGAGGCAGAGGCAGGTGGATTTCTGAGTTTGAGGCCAGCCTGTTCTACAAAGTGAGTTCCAGGACAGCCAGGGCTATACAGAGAAACCCTGTCTCGAAAAACCAAAAAAAAAAAAAAAAGAAGAAGAAGAAGAAGAAAAGATAAAAGAAACAGATATATCTTATCCATGGGGGCATTCCAAGACTCCCAGTAGATGCTGTAAACTTAAGGGGGTGCCAAGCCCTGTGTGTTACTGTGCATACACACCTGTGGCAAGTTTGGAAGTTGACATAGTGGAAGGTTCAGAGTAATGAAGCCAGATACACTGCAATAGAATCAGGGATATTGTACCTTACTATAGGGCTTAGCAACCTCAGCACAGGTTCCTAAGTTCGCTTCACAGGGCCTCTGGCATCACTACTGCTGCACTTTGGGGATACTGAGACAAGAAAGCTACAGCGTGTCAAATGAGGAAATAGGGAAGCTGAGGAGTTCACACCCAAGGCTGATGAGAGCAGCATAGTATAGTTATTAAATGGTTAGTGTGAGATAGCCTCATAGCCCAGGCTGGTGGCCCTGAACTGGCTGTGTAGCTGAGGATAACCTTGAATTTAAGATCCTTCTAAGCCCTGTGGTGCCGTGCCTTAATAGGCCAGCATTCTACCAAACTGCTGCATCCTGACCATTTTAGTTTCTTGTTACATAGCTTGGCTAGCCTAGAACTCACTATGTAGACCAGGCTGGCCTCAAACTTAAGATCCACTTATCTCTGCCTCTCCAGTGCTGGGATTAAAGATATGTACCACCACACCCAGCTTTTTAGTTTTTGAGATGAGTTTCACTGTGTAGCCAAGGCTGGTAGTCTCCATGTCTCACTCTTCCAAGAGCTGGTATTACATGAGTCACCACACCCGGCTAATCGTACACAAATCTGAATTATTTATGGACTTCTATTTAATAACTGGGTTGTGGGTAGCTGAAAGCATGGAAAGTCAGCACCGTTGTGGGGAGTGCTGCTTTATACCTCCATCTCAGTCCCTCTGCTGTGCTGGCTGCCACTCTACATTCCTGTTTCAGGCCCTCTGCGGCTCTCCTAGGCTGTGTGTTCCAGTGGCTCCCTGCTGCCTTGCCAGCCCTATTCAGGAAGAAAGGTACCATATCACTCTGGGCTCTGGCCTCAGCAGCTACATCTGCCCCACCTAAAACTGTTTTGGACTCTCCACGACCAGTGTTTGCTATTTTCCTACAAGACTGTGGCAGTAGTGTGGCTGCCTTGGTACCCTACATATAACATGAGAGTAGACTTAATCCCAAAGGAACTCTGCAGTGGGGGAGCTGTGAGTCGTGGAGCCTCCTGTGGGCCCTAGAGGCCCTAGAGGTTCTGAGCGTTCTATGTTAGGGGCTGTAGGACAAGATTAAAGTCGGGCGAATTTAACTGAACTGTGTGCCTAATGCAGAGGGCCAGCTGGATACTTACTTACCTGAGAGCGGAAAGGAGTTTGTATCCACTCTGCTCTCCACTGTGAGGTCACATCACTGCTATCTTACCAACGCTGGAAGACCCTGAGCTACGTCTTCTGGCATGGAATGACCAACAGGACAGAAATCTGAGAGAAAATCTATCACTGTTTATGCTGTTGAAAAGCTGTTTCTACATTAAGGCACTCGACCCTGAGCTGTGGGCGAGCCAAGGAGTCCCAGGCCTACAAGCAGTGTTGTAGGGAGGAGGTGGCTGAAGGACTCTGGGTTATGGCTCTACAGAAGGAGATAGCAACAACCAAGGGAAGAAGGCTCCCACTATCTTGGTCTGGGGAGGGGTGGACGATGGAGAAGAGCCTCCGGACTGGGGGCGGCTCTGGGGGAATCGTCAGCCAGCACCCTGTTCAGGCCCTGAATAAGCTTCCAAAGTAAATGTTGCTGCCTTGTGGAGTGGCTAAGGCAAGCAGTGGGGTTTGACCATGTTCTTACTCAAAACATTAAAACTGATCTGCTAGGGGAAGCCAATGCAGATGCCTGCAGCATCCTTGGAGGGCCGGTCCACCTTAAACAGCTGCGTCCTGGCGCGGGCAGGTGGGCTTGCTCGCGGGTGGGTGGTGAGCATGCGCAGCCTTTCTAGTCAAGGCCAGAGCAGGGTTCAGTCACTTTCCCTAGGACACCAGCTTTCCGAAGGCGTTCCTAGGTCTCTTACACACGGCCTCAATCAAGCCTGCGGCCTGAGCCAGGACACAGAGGAACTCGGTGACCTAACTCTTAGTGTGTGGAGGGCTGAGAACTGGCTAAGGTTTGGATAGCCATGATACCCCTACCTTGTCATAGAAATCTCGCTCACACCCCAGTGACTGCCAGGGGACCTTCAGCCTGTCCCGGGACTGTGATTGGAGAGCATGTAGGCCCAAGAGAGCTCCCGGGTTAGGGCCTGCGGTAGCAAGGAAAAAAAAAAAAAGGAAAGAAAGGAAGAGACAGACAAGAAAGAGAAAAAGAACATGCTTTCCGTTGTCCTGTCGGTCCAGATGGGCGCTGCGCGTGCGTGGGGTGTCGGGCTACCCCGCAAAAGAGGAGTTGGCCGCCCGGCGCTCCACCCTCAGCCCGCCCCCGCCGCGGCCCTGCCGCCGGGTCCACCTTAAGGGGCGCGCTGACATCAGCGCGCCGCCGCCGCCCGTGGGGTGGGATTTCCTCCACTGCCGCTGCGGCGGATCCTGCGCCGCGTCCAGCCCGCGCGCCCGACCCCGGCCCGACCCGGCCGGCCCCGCCCGCCCGGCCCGGGGAGGGATGCGGCGGCGCGGCGCCCAGGATGCCCCGCAGCCCCGGGACGCGCCTCAAACCCGCCAAGTACATCCCGGTGGCCACGGCCGCCGCGCTGTTGGTTGGTTCCAGCACACTCTTCTTCGTATTCACGTGAGTCGGCGCCGGGTCCAGAGCCTGGTAGCAGCGGGTGGGGGTAGGGAGGTTGGGGGTGGGAGCCGAAGGGGCGCACGTGCCCCACGGGGGCGGCGGTGGGCTGGGCGGATTAGCAGGTTGCGGCGAGGGGCTGCGTCCCCGGAGCACGGACAGGTGAATGCCTGCCTCTGAGCGTTCTAGCAGGCCCTGGGTGTGGTTGCAGCCTTTCATTCCCTCGGGGCTTTGAAGGGGGACGCGTGTCACCTACAGACACCAACCTTCCTAGGGGGAGGGGGGGAGTAGGAGCTGTGAGCCCCCTCGTCGCGGCCAGCATGTAAAATCAACTTATTTCTGTGTTTCTCAGCGTAGGTGTGGCCTGCCCCACAGCCGTGACTGGCCACTACAGCCTACTCAAGGCCCTCAGCCCTCCCTGAACACAACACTGAGAGGCTTCTATCCTACACTTCTAAGTCTGGAGCACAAAAGACCTCAGAGGCTAGGCTGCCAGTCGTGGGGAGGGAGCACTCTTTGCCAGCCTGGCACTAGGCAGCCTCAATTTCTTACCCCGGGCTGGCTCATAGGTCATGGGGTTCTGAATCTCGGACCACTCGTTTCTTTCTACAATTCCAAAGCCTTGACACAACTCAGGTGACCAAAGGGATGGCCATTTGTTTCCAGGTGTGACAGCCCCAGGTGTAAGTGAGCCTGAGCCACCCTTTCCACTTTGTAGAAACATATAGCAGCCTTTGTAGGAGTCTGAATTCAGTGCCTGTTGTGGGAGGAGAGTCCTTACCTGGAGGCTGGGGTTGGGTATGTGCCACTGGCTGCAAAGAGCAAGTTTAAAAAAGGCCTGTGTGGACGGGCTTATTTCTGGCTCCAGGGAAAGTCTGTGTTCTTGTCACTCAGATGTTGTGGATTGTGGACTAAGGAAGGGCTTGGGGAGCTAAGACTGGAGGGGACATATCTTGGAAAATTCGGTCTTCCAGAGGTCTTGAGTGGGGTTCTGTTTCAGTGCAGAGAGGGTGTCACAGGGACATTTCGATGTCTTTTAACATAACTCTAAAATTAAGACATGCAATATGGGAATCAAAGTTTTAAGAGAAATTAAAATCCTCTCCCCCTGCTTTCTCTCCTCAGAGAATGTAAGTAGTTTCAGAGGATTCAGAGGACCCAGGTGGTTCCTGGAAACTTGACTCTGCCTCAAGCTTTGGTCTCTGAGGTTGCTACCGTTTTTTCTGGGCAGTGCTTCCTCTGTGTTCTTGAAGCTAGTGTTCTGGGGCTGTGCATGTGGGTGCTCTTGAGGTTTGGGGTTCTCTTTAAGGGACAGCTACTCTGACTTGAACTGGCTCTGCAGTTGGCATGACTGGGGCCCTGTTCAGTCTGTGTGCATCCTCATCTGCCCCTTGGATGAGTTCCTGAGATGTGGGTATTGCTGACCTGACACTCAGGTGGCTCTGTTCTCAGAAGAGGCTCTGCTGGACAGCTGTGCTCGTTTGGGCAGTGCCAGGGTATAGGCAGGTCTGGTGGCCAGCCTGGAGTAGGTGTCTTTTTCAAGATAGAATCCCTGTCCTCTCATTGCCTCCCTCCTGCCCTGTTTCTGGCTCCGTCCACTGACACCTCAGACACCAAGAAAAGGAAGCAGTCGCTCAGCCTACCTTTGGGGCCTAGATCGGGTCCTGAAACTTTACCTGGCGTAAGTGACCCTTAGATCTCCTCTTTGTGAGTCTGAACTGCTTCTCTCAAGGTGCGGAGGAGAATCTGGTCAGTCAAGAAGGGGAGCCCGCCGGGCGGTGGTGGCGCATGCCTTTAATCCCAGCACTTGGGAGGCAGAGGCAGGCAGATTTCTGAGCTTGAGGCCAGCCTGGTCTACAAAGTGAGTTCCAGGACAGCCAGGGCTATACAGAGAAACCCTGTCTCGAAAAACCAGAAAAAAACAAAAAAAGAAGGGGAGCCCAAGGGCTGAAGGACCAGGGGCTCCTTCCCACTCACCAAGAGAGTAATTGGCCCAGCAGACATCCAGGCTTTTCTAGAACAGACTGGGGTAGGCAGGGTGTGAGATTTGGGATGAACTCCCTGGAGGTAGGATGGGAGAGTGAGCTCCTTTCCCGGGAACCCTCCCGGCCTTGTGCTGGTTTGTGTATCTCTCTCTGTGGTACAGTGCTAAGCTGGGTTTGGTGTTAGGATGGGTCCAAAGGCTTCCTCCAGGCCAGGAGAATCCACTTTTCAAAAGGACATGTGTGGTGGAGGCTGGGGATGGCTAAACCTAGAGCTGTGTTAGGCCGTTTGGGCACCTAGAGTGTTAGAGCTGGATTCAGGAGGGCCTGAGCTCTCTGTGTGGTTAGAAGGCGTGGTGGAGCATGCCTTTAATCCCAGTAGAGGCAGAGGCAGGCGGATTTCTGAGTTGGAAGCCAGCCTGGTCTACAGAATGAGTTCCAGGACAGCCAGGATGGTATAGAGAAACCCTGTCTTGAAAAATAAAAAAAAAAAAAAAAAAAAAAAAAGAAGCCCAGACTGGGACAGTAGACAGTCTGTTTCTGGCCCCTGGTAGCCTTGGGGACTGGAGCATCATGGGAGGGAGACTAGGTTTGAAAACTGTGAGTTCTCCTGCTAGGGTGTCCTGCTCTTCTGAGCCTGTTACTCTTCCTGTCCAAATGTCTAGGGATAACATAGGTGGGTGTAGTTGCTTAGTTCTCCACAGTGCCTTGGATGTCCTTGGATGAGGGCGAGTGGTTGTTGTTGGTGGCCCTGGGTGCCCCATAGGGCAGTGATCTTAGACAGTGTTAATGAAGAACTTGATTAAAATAAAATGTCTGAGTAAAAATTTTCCATTCCACATTTGGCTTTTGGCAGATATTCTGTCCCTGAAGTCACCCCCTTACTGGGTGGTGTCTCTCTGCTGGCCTACGTGGGCCTCCAGACCTCCACTTGGGTGGGGCACATAATGATGGCTTGTGTTCTTGCCTGAGTTACTGTTGCTCAGGATGCATCTTCAGACCTTGGGTGGGCCAGACAGTAGTGGCGCATGTCTTTAATCCCAGCACTTGGGAGGCAGAGGCAGGCAGATTTTTTAATTCAAGGCCAGCCTGGTCTACAGAGCGAGTTCCAGAACAGCCAGGGTTACACAGAGAAACCCTGTCTCAAAAAAACTGAAAAAAAAAAAAAGACCTTAGGTGCTCAGAGCCCGTAGCTAGGAACACATGTGTACACTCACACACACATACCCAGTCCTCAGCAGGGCTTGAGCCAACCAGCAAAGAGTCTTTAGGAACGTAGCAGGTCGTAGCCTGCCTGCTCATTGAAGGCCAGATGCCTGTACAGGCCACCCTGCTCCAGCTGGCCCCCTGGAAGCAGTGTAGGGCTGGCCAGGTGTGTCTCATAGGCTCAGGCTGCAGAGGGTGGACTCTACAGGCAAGCACTAAAACTAAGTAGAGGGCTAAGCACACAAGTACCTAGTGCTCCTGCCTGCAACATCTCTTGGGAAAGCTGGCATGTCCTCGAATGTTCTCCTGTTTCTTTGTGTGTCCTCACACATCCTTTCAGGCTTCAGTGGTCCTTGTGTCTGCTTATGTTTGCCATGTGTGCAAGGCAATGGAAAGCACACAGAGGCTTGCCTGAGTCCCATGGTAGTAGGCAGCTGATCTGGGTTATACAAACCCGAGAGGAGGGTACCACCTGGGTGTCTTCACAAGTGTCCACATCCACATGTCTCTGGGCATGAGCAAATGTGCAGGTGTGTCTAGATGGTGTGTGGGCCCACAGTGTCTACATGCAAGTCTTCCTGTGTGTACATGTGTCTGCAGCTGTTCGTTGTTCACTCATGTGGAATAGTTGTGCTTTCATATGGTTGTGAGCTGTAAGTTTGTGCTTCTGTGCCTTTGTGTATGTGTGCCCATGTTTCTGTATGTGCCAGTATGTGCTGTGCTCCCCCACAACCCTGTCCTTGCACACAGGCTTTCTAAATGTGGACCTTATGCAGCACCCAAAGAGGACCCAGGTCAAGCCTTAGGAGCTTAGAGACAAGGACAGTGACTGGACTCGAGCTCAAAGTGTATCAGGCCCCCTGACACATAGCTGGCGCATGCGCGTACACACACACACTCCTGGCTCTGCTATGTTTATGCAGGCGGTGCTTGCTCATGTTGTACAGAGGTTGTCCAGTACCTTAATACTACTGAGGTGCCCTACCAGTGCAAACTGCCAAACATAGCTCAGGACTGCCCCCTTGCTCCTCACACATCTCACTCAGGGCAGCTGTCTAGCCCAGGTGGTCCGCTAAGGAGCTAAAGAGGCAATACAGAAATACAGGCCGCCCGGCTTGGATAACGCTCCAGTCCTGGGACTATCCCCTTTCTATACATAGGCAGTGTACTTCTGAGCCAAGCCCAACTGATGACTAGGGGGTAGCCTGGCCCCAATGCCTGTGCTCTTCAACTTCTTGTTTATGAGAAGGACAGCAGTTGTGTCCACTTCATGGCGAGGAGGAACCGGAGTCTATCCGAGCCTGGTCTTCCCATGTACACCCCCACCTGCTTCCTTCACACCTGTCTCTCCTCTTTACAGCACCCCTGCAACCCCTCACTACTTCTTGCAGGTGGCACTAGCTTTGACATTATGCTTTTGACTTTGTAGCATGAGGTCTGAATTTTCACTTTGTACTAGTGTGGAACTAACCCCTCTCATCGGACACCCAAGTCAGGCTAGAGGGCACCCCATCCCTAGAAGGCTTGACTGCTTCACTCAGAGGTCTCTCCCTACCTACCAAGTGCTTCACCGCTGGGCTGTGAGTCTCATCGTAGGGTGCCACTGTAGCTTTGCTGAACAGCATGGATTGGAGGGCACAGACATGTTGTCTGTGCTGTTTGTGTCAGAGATGGGGAAAGTAGAGTGAACGTTCCAGGCTACAGGTTGGGTCCCATCTCCTGCTGGACCCTCATGGGTGTGGCCTGTATTGTCATGCTGTATGTCCATGCTGGTCCGGGAAAGAAGATGGGGTATCATGGCTGGTGGCCCCATAGAGGGTGCTGCCGTGGGAAGCAGGAGCTTTAAATAGCCTCTTGCTTTCCACTAAAAATAGTTCTGCTGCCATGGAGGTGGTTGCTGGGGCGGCGGGCCTGGCTCCTGGCCAAGGCAGGCGTGGGCGCACAGTGTGGACTGTGCACTCGGGTGGCGGGTAGCTGCAGGCTCTGCAGGCGGCCACCATCACTCCATCTTGCGGTCAGGGCAACCGGGAGAGAAGCCCCACTGGTCTGGCTCCACAAATGACCAAACACAGGCAGGAAATTAAACCCCTGTGTGTACCTCCCCACCTGTCTCAGCAGCCAGTGACACAGAAGGAAACACAGACTCCTGGGACCAGAGGAGCTCCTTGAACTCTGGGTGGACTTACGTAGCCACTGCAGAGTCAGGGCTCTGCGTGTCTCTGTGGAGGGGATTCTGGTGAGGACAGAGGCAGATGTGCAGAGCTCTTACTGTGAAGTTACAGAGATACACCTTCTGGAAGGCCTCTTGGGAAATGGGGTCAGAAAGGAAGCCTTGGCTCCAAGTGCTGTGGGCTGGTGAGAGATAGAGTGTGTGCTTTTCCAGCGTTTTAGCTCTCCTGTGCTACCACCTGGCAAACAAGGTAACAAACCCAAAATCAGGGTCTGCCAGGACTAGAGCTGCACCCTACAGAACAAAGGAGGATGTGCCCAGCACTGGCTGAAGCAGGGTTGTGCCTCTCCATACCTCAGCAAGTGCCCTGCTGTCCGCACAGCTCTGGCATGGCCTGACTCTAGCTGCTGGGTAGCATACTGGCCAATGAATTCCCACTCCTGTCTGGGGCCCTCAGGAGTACGGTAGCCTGGGCAAGTTGCCGGTAGGTTGGCTTAGCTGTGTGGCCACCCCAATCCTGTGCCCTAGGCTAATGGACCTCTCATAATGGAGTCATTTCCTCAGCTGTGACTTACGTTCTGGACAGTAGCCCTGGGGTTGCCAGGGTTGAAATTAGTGCAGGGAGCTTAACACTGAGCAGATGGACACAGCCAAGGCCTAGTGATAGCTAAGATCTATCTGCTTGTGTGCCTGCCTGGCAGTGGCCTGGTGGGCCCAGAAGCATACATATGGCTGCGTCTCAAAATTCTGACCTTGCCTCCTTCACATCCCTGGTTCTCTGCCCATTGTCCATTGTAGGTGCCCATGGTTGACAAGAGCTGTGTCTCCAGCTATTCCTGTCTACAATGGCATCCTCTTCCTCTTTGTCCTGGCCAACTTCAGTATGGCTACCTTCATGGACCCTGGAGTCTTCCCCCGAGGTAGGGCCCTGTATGGGGCAGCTCATCTGCTTCTTGTCACTAGAGTGTAAGTGGCTGATTGGGGATTCACAGTAGGTGGGCTGGGCAGAGATTAGAGAGGTCCTCTCCAGCTAGGAAACTCACCTCCCTGTACTCTTGCCACCCTACTGGTCCTGATGTCCAGCGGACGAGGACGAGGACAAGGAGGATGACTTCCGGGCCCCACTGTACAAGAATGTGGATGTGCGGGGCATCCAGGTCCGCATGAAGTGGTGTGCAACGTGCCACTTTTACCGTCCACCGCGCTGCTCACACTGCAGTGTCTGTGACAACTGTGTGGAGGTGACCACCCCTGCCCCTCCCCACACCAGTCCCTGTGCCCAGGTCCTACCCTCCATGCGTTCTGACACACTGCCCCTGCCAGGACTTTGACCATCACTGCCCCTGGGTCAACAACTGCATTGGACGCCGCAACTACCGTTACTTCTTCCTGTTCCTGCTGTCACTCAGCGCGCACATGGTGGGGGTGGTGGCCTTCGGCCTGCTCTATGTGCTCAATCACTCGGAGGGGCTGGGAGCCGCCCACACCACCATCACGTATCCTTGTCTTCAAATGGCCCAGCCCTCGGCAGCATATCCTGGGGGGTCAGTGGGTACATGGGGTCTTCCGGGAGTGTCGCTGTGCTTAGGCGAGAGGGGGCCACAAGAACTGTCACTGTAGTGGGGGGAGGGAGGGTCTTCATGTTCTTGCCTCAACTGTTGGCCTTAACAGGCCAGCATGGCTGTCATGTGTGTGGCTGGCCTTTTCTTCATTCCTGTCATCGGCCTCACTGGCTTTCACGTGGTACTGGTCACGCGGGGCCGCACCACCAATGAGCAGGTGCAAACCCTGTGGGCTGGGTCTCAGGAACCCTCATGTGAGGTTGCTTAGGTGGCTGTGGGAGGAGGGGCTTGGTGTGGGGCCATGGCTGCCCATCCGGCTGCATACTTGTGACCCATGGACACTGCAGCCACTAACAACTCAAGGTCTGGGCATGCTATAGCTTCCTGCAAGGGCAGGCAAGGATACCCTGGGTATAGGGGCGCCGTTGGGCCCGCTTTGCCCATGCTGCCTCCCATGAAGACCACTTCTAAGGACCCCACCTACCTTTGCCTGTCTCCCTGCCTGTTCTGGGTGGTCAGGCTGGCTGAGGGGACCCATGTCCACAGGTGACTGGGAAGTTCCGCGGGGGTGTGAATCCCTTCACCCGAGGCTGCTATGGGAACGTGGAGCACGTGTTATGCAGTCCCCTGGCGCCCCGGTGAGGCCCGGCCTGGGCAGGGGGACAAGAGGCCTGTTCTGGGTGTGGGGTGGGCAGCCTCGGACCCTCAGCCTGGTTCCTTTCTGCTCTGGCTAGGTGGGGCTGGCCCTGCCCTTGTATGTTCTGGCCTGTTTGTCCGGCCACTGACCTTTCTACCCTGGCACAGGTATGTGGTGGAACCCCCCAGGATGCCGCTCTCAGTGAGCCTCAAGCCACCCTTCCTGAGACCTGAGCTCCTGGAACGAGCTGTGCCCCTCAAGGTCAAACTTAGCGACAATGGGCTGAAAGCTGGCCGCAGCAAGGTGGGGTTCTGGACTGGAACGGTAATGGTGTGTGAGTGGGACTATTGGGTGTAGGGGTGGGGACAGGAAGAAGTAAAGGGACTGGGAACGCTTTATGCATGTGTCCAAAGCCACAGGAAGATGGATATTAGAGCCACATATCTAATTCCAGCACTCGGGAGGCAGAGGCAGGTGGATCTGTGGGTTCAAGGCCAGCCTGGTTTACAAAGTGAGTTCTAGGACAGCCAGGGCAAAACAGAGAAACTCTGTCTTAAGACTTCACCCACCACTGCTCCCTCTTCCTTAGTCCAAGGGCAGTCTAGACCAGCTGGATGAGAAACCTCTGGACCTGGGACCTCCACTGCCCCCCAAGATAGAGGCTGGTACCTTTGGAAGAGATCTGAAGACCCCAAGACCTGGCAGTGCTGGTGAGGTGGAGGGCAGCTGAGGAAAGGGACATGGGCTGGCTTTTGTGTCACTCCGTGACTGTGGTCCCTCTTCTCAGAGAGTGCCCTATCAGTACAGAGGACCAGCCCCCCAACACCTGCCATGTATAAGTTCCGGCCAGCCTTCTCCACTGGTCCCAAGACACCCTTTTGTGGACCTAATGAGCAGGTAAGTCCAGACTCTGCCTCTAGGAAGGACCTCAACTCTGAAGATAGCCCTACTATGGGGGGGGATCTGCCCCTGGAAAAGGTCTGTCCCCCGGGAGAGCCTTGTTTGGTCATGGTGTCCTGTTTCCATGCTTGTGCCCCTGACAAGGCCATACTTGTCACAGAGGTGTCATATGCATGCTGGCAGGACTGCATCCTGTGGGTATGCTGAGCTGGGGTCTCTTGGAGGGGAGCAGGTAAGACCATCTCGGCCTGGCATCTCTGCTTCTGTACTGGCATTGCCCGCAGGCCAGGAGGGCAGCTTCCCCCTCTAGCAGTTAGGATGTCTGGAATTCCATCCTTAGTCATTCTGTGAGGCCCACGGGAGCCCTCAGAAGAATTGGAGGTTTGTTTGAGAAAGCACGTTTATTTTCACGAGTTAAGTACTTCTTTGTCTATCACTGTGGAACAGTCAGCAACATGGAGCAGCAGCCTGTGGAATGATCCAGAACTCTGAGTGTTCCCAAAGCTGCTCTCCTTCTAGAGGTTGCCTGAGAGACTAGTTCCACACACCCAGACCAGCTCTGTCCTGGGGACCTCCTTACTGTAGGCCATTGGGTGAGAGAGAGCCTGGGCACCGCCTGACAAGGGTCCAATCCTAGTGACAGTGTGGTAGCCCTGCTGCCCAGCAGGAGAGTTATATACATTAGAAGGATGGGCTTTGGACACCCTGTGCCACCGCCTTCCTAGGACTGACTTTACCCCACAAGGATCTTATAAGGCTGCTTGAGTGTGCCAGGGCAAGTTATCCTTACAGGCTTTGGAATTAGAGGGGCCTGTGGCTCAAGTCTAGTCACAGAAACTAAAGAAGCCCCTCTACCTGTGGCTGTGGCTGCGGCTGCGGCTGCGGCTGCGGCTGCGGCTGCGGCTGCGGCTGCGGCTGCTCTGGCTTGGAGAAGCCCAAGACCATAGACCTGTGTCTGGAGAAACTTGCCCTGGCCTTTTACTACAAAACCCCAGTGTTGGTCACCTTAGGAAGGGTCTGTGCAGCCTGTTAGTGATTGTGGGTAGAAGCAGGCTCCACACCAGCTTCCCTTTGGAGATAAATTCTGGGATCACCATGCCAAGTCTTCTGTCCCAACTTCCATCCATAGTAGGCCCCTGCTTCCATGGCTGCTGTAGTCACAGCCTCAGAGTTCTTGGTGCTATGGGGTCAGGTAAGAGGTGAGGTGTGTACAGTAGTAAGAATACCCTGTCCTCCACAGGTCCCAGGTCCTGACTCCCTTACTCTGGCAGATGACAGCACCCACAGTCTAGACTTTGTGTCTGAGCCCAGCCTGGATCTCCCAGACCACGGGCCGGGTGGTCTGCGTCCTCCCTACCCGCCCTCCCCACCCCTCAACACCACTGATGCCTTCTCAGGTGCCTTGCGCTCCCTGAGTCTCAAGGCTGCCAGTCGGAGGGGTGGGGACCACATGACCTTACAGCCACTGCGCTCTGAAGGTGGGCCCCCTACACCTCACCGTAGTCTCTTTGCTCCTCATGCACTGCCCAATCGAAATGGCAGCCTGTCATATGACAGCCTACTTAACCCTGGCTCACCCAGTGGCCACGCATGCCCCACACACCCCTCTGTTGGTATAGCCAGCTACCATTCACCCTACCTGCACCCTGGGCCATCAGATCCACCGCGGCCCCCACCCCGCAGCTTCAGCCCTGTGCTGGGTCCCCGGCCTAGGGAACCCTCTCCTGTGCGCTATGACAACCTGTCTCGGACCATCATGGCCTCTATCCAGGAGCGCAAGGACAGGGAAGAGCGTGAACGGCTGCTGCGCTCCCAGACTGACTCACTCTTTGGCGACTCTGGTGTCTATGATACACCCAGCTCCTACAGCCTGCAACAGGCCAGTGTGTTAACGGAAGGCCCCCGTGGCTCTGTCCTGCGTTACGGCTCCAGGGATGACCTCGTGGCCGGGCCTGGCTTTGGTGGTGCCCGCAATCCTGCCCTGCAGACGTCATTGTCCTCGCTGTCCAGCTCCATGAGTCGGGCACCTCGGACATCTTCCTCCTCCCTGCAGGCTGACCAGGCCAACAACAATGCCCCAGGACCCCGGCCTGGCAGTGGTTCACATAGGTCACCTGCCCGTCAGGGCCTGCCTTCCCCACCAGGCACCCCCCGATCGCCCTCCTACACGGGCTCCAAGGCCGTCGCCTTCATCCACACAGACCTCCCGGACCGGCAGCCCTCACTGGCTATGCAGAGGTGGGTGCCCAGGAGTGTAGATGGGTTTCCCCATGTAGGACCCGTCATGACCTGGATTTCCCAGCTCATCCTGGAGACCCCTAAGTTGTCTGTAGGGACAGTACAAGATAGCTGAGCCTAGTTCCCCGTTTGGAAAAGTCTGGCCCTGGGTGCAGCATGCATGTGGGAAAGAGACATTGGCATGCTGAGCCAGCACAGACTTCACTCAGAGTACTCCTAGAGCTAGCTTCACTTGGGTGTGTGAACTCCTACCTTTCCAGGCATGCTGTCCCTTCCCTGGTCTTGATACGTGCTCAGCATGCTGAGACAGGGGGATATTGCCTCACCACAACACGTATATTGAGCATGCAGCCCCAGATTAGCAGGGAGCCTCCATGCTTAAAAGTGGGGAAGGGCAGGTGGGAGCCAGGCACCTGAGCATGGGCTTCATTGTTTTGGTCTCAGGTGAGCCCTGGGAGCTCTTATTTAGGCTGTGTGGCTACAAAGGTTCTAGGGCATCCCTCATGGGAACAGTAGCAGCTCTGGCCAGGCCGGGGAATAGGAGTGTCACCCGATTTTCCTGAGAGACTAGTGAAAGAGCTGTGTGTCCGCTGCTGGGCTTCCCAATTTCAACTGCAGGGAGGGCCCAGCAGCTCAGGCTCGCTGCTCTTTGGCTGATCCAACTGGGAGAGATCAATGAACCCATGAGGGGGACAGAAGTTCTGGAAATGTCTGTCCTGTGACAGCATAATCCTAAGGACAAGGACACAGGGCTCCAGTCCACACCTACATGTGTCCTACTGCCCACTGTACTGTGTTCACTGTATGTGCATGTGTGTATATGTGCTTGTTTTGATGCAGGGATCACCCTCAGCTGAAGACCCCCCCAAGTAAGCTTAACGGGCAGTCCCCAGGCATGGCCCGTCTGGGGCCTGCTGCCAGCCCCATGGGGCCCAACGCCAGCCCTGCCCGGCACACGCTGGTTAAGAAGGTGTCCGGCGTGGGTGGGACTACGTATGAAATCTCGGTGTGAGAACTGACCACCACTCATCTGCTGTGATGCCACGGGGACCAGGACCCCCCGCAGTAGCTCCCCAACCCTATCAAGTTCTCTGCCCCAGGGAGGAGGCTCCCCAAGCCTGCTGTGGACACATCAACAGGAAAGACAGCCTTGCCTCCACAAGCTTGAGCTCCGGCCTCTGCCTGTTCATCTACTTACCTAGTACTCACAGGGCAGATGGGTCCAAGGCTGTGGGCTGTGATGGGCACCTGGACTGCCTCCTTCATCAGCCAAGCTCAGCCCTGCATCCTATTGCCCTCATTCCCTAAGGCCAGTCCCCAGCAGTCCCATGGGCCCACCCACTCCTGTCTGGATGGGTTGCTCAGCCCTGTTCTCCAGCTGCTCCTAACTCACGGCCTTTCACTGACAAAGCTGGTCGCTTGTTGCTTGGCAAGGCCTGTGCTTTGCAGGGAGCATAACCCTGGCCTGCTCCGGGTTGGGATGCATAGATGAACGTACGGACAGATACTTGAGCGGTAGCAGGGGTCCCAGCTCCCTCTGTTCGTGTCTTGCCTGGCTGGTGGGTTCGTGTCCCTGTGTCTGTATGCTGTGCTGCCGTGCCACGTCTGATGTGTTAGTGCTCGGCTGCCACTGTTCTTTCATCAAAGCCTTAACTTCTGCTTTATGCTCTTGTGGGAGGTGATGGGGGGTGGGGTCGGCCAGAGCAGAGAGGGGGCCAGATGCTGCCCGGGAGACCAGTGGGGCCGAGAGCCCCCTCCCTCTCTCTCGGGCCTTCCCTGCCAAACTGGAGAATCCTCACCCCAAAGCATCCCGGGTTCCCAGCACTGGCTTGGCCAGCACAGCTGGAAAGCACATCAGGGCGGGTCCATTCGTCCCCTGGCGTCAGGGGCCTGAGTAAGCACATGGCAGCGTCCGCTTGCATCGTGTCTGTTCTATGTTTTTATATTTACATCTATATATCTATAATTTTATTAAAAAAAGGAAAAATCATTTTGAGCCTTTCCTTGGGCAAGGCTGTGGCTGTGGGTACAGGGGTGTCTCAGGAAAGGGGTTGGCCAGCTGGTGCAGGGTGGCATGTTCCTCTTGGACAGCTCTGCTGGCATTGCCAAGTCAGGCCTAGTTGGTAACGAATGGACTTCTGCTGGTGAGTTGCAAAGGTGTCTTACTCCCAGTCTGTGTCATGCCGGACGGAAGGGTGTTTGGTGAAAGGCTAGGACCTCAGCTGCCTCCTGGGACTCTGAGGTACCAAAGGGCTTGGAGCAGCTATATAGTGGAGGCTGCACATGAGGCCAATGCCTGGCCGAGAAACCTACAGATACTACTATACTTCTTCCCTGCCATATGCCAAGGGAGGAATTAGGGAGTGTCAGGAAGAACTCAGAGCAGGGCTGGAAAGGGCTAGGGTAGGTCCAGAGTTTCAAGAAGGGGAGGTGTCCAGAGCCTGGGGCCCCTTAGTTCTACCCACTGCTGACTTCCACCTTTCTGCTTCTCTCTCATGGATATCGGCCAACAGGGGGCGCATTGGCAGCTGTAGCCGTGGATGGGGGTGGCGTGGTACGCCTAGGGGGACTCCTGGCCTCCACCTATGCCACCTTGGCCACCCTGAGGATCACCCGCCGCTGCGGGCCCCCTGGAGCGTGGCTGCTGGGGCAGCCCCCCGTGGGACCATTTGTCGGCTACATTCTGCTGCATCCAGCCTTTTCCCCAGCCTCTCAGGTCCCTAACAGGACACTAGTAGGTGGCTCTAGGGCCATGGACAGTCTTCTGGGGACCCAGAAGACGAGGTTGCTGTAGAGCTTTGGAGTTGGGCTGGATGTAGCCTGGAGATCCCTACCCCGTTCCCCGTCAACCAGCCACATCTTGACTGATCAGTCTGCCAGGGTCCACGACCCTGTCTCCAGGTGACCTCAGGAAGTCCCCCCACCTGCTGCAGGGGTCCAGTGCCCCAATGGGGGTGGCCTCAGAGCTACTGGGAACCAGCATGACCTTTACCCCAACCTCCTTACCCCTTCCAAGCACTTTAAGCCACTTCCTCTAGGGAGCCCAGGCCTCTGTGGGTTGGGCTGGGGTGGGGGTCTCAGGTCACCGCAGGTTACTGCACTCCTCCACTCAACCCCAAGCCCCTGAACAGATGCCTTAAAGTCCTGGAGCTGCCAGCCAGCTTGGTGCACCATGAACCTGGTCCACCCGTCTCTGCCTCTTGCCTGCTCTGACCCACCTGGGTCTTCTGCAGCCAAGGGTGATACCTCTGGGAATACCCAAGCCTGTGGGCCTGGATACCCCTGGGAGGAGTCAGAACAGAACCCCTGCCAACTCCTCTTTTCACACAGGGGCTGTGTCCTGGGGGCTACTTCTGGGCAGCAGTTATGTGTCTCCCATATGGGGACAGATCACAAACTGTTTTCTGTTGTATAGGATTTCCCTCCCTCAACTTCCCTAATAAATTTTTTTTTTGTTCACCTCCACGGCACTGCCCAGCAATGTGAGTCCCCTGATTTTAGCCTTGGACAGTGCCAGGAGGCTGAGTTAGACAGGGACAACGGTTGAGGGGTCAAGAGTCCCTGCAGAGTTGACAAGGTAGGAATGGGTCAGCAGATCCAGGACTCTCATTTCCACGGTCCCTGGGAGAGTCTGGTCCAGGGAGCATTGAGGACCCTCCTAACTCCCCAGGTTATCTAGGGAAGGCCACCCTGCCACACCCTCAAGCTCCAAGGCCTTTATGGAAGAATACACTTGGGAGCAGATAGAAGCCAACACTGGGAACTGAGGCAGGGGCCCCACCATCATCAAACTCCTACCACCAGAATGCTTCAGAAAGTTCCCAAACCTCTGCCCCACAAAGCCCCAGTTTCCATGGAAACAAGCTTACATGCAAAGTGTGTCATGACTGTATATCCAGCTGCAGGCCCAGCCCTCAGGACTAGCCCCTCCTCCACCCTTCTCTGCAGCTCTTGGTAGAGACTGTGTGCAGTGGTGCTGTAGGCAAGGACCAGTAAGGCCCTTGGGTCCCTGGAACAGAGCCAGCCACCTGGCCTTCTCCTTGCTGGGGCCACTGGGCTTCCGGTCTAGAAAGGCAGGAAGTCGTCCACTTCGAGGCGCAAGAAGGGGCCCAGTAGGGCCCTGAGCTTCCAGACAGCAGCTCTGCTCAGCAGGGGTGGTACCAGCCCCTCGAAGGGTGTGGGGTCCACCACGTATACGTAGGCCGCTGTGCAAGCCAGCAGAGCACCCAGCAGCAGCCTCAAGGCCAGCAGCCTGCAGGCAGTGGCAGTTTAAGGGGTAGGGAATGCCCATGGGGATGAACCTGGGGGACAGGGCTCTGCCCCGAAAGTGACCTACCAGAGGTGGCCCTTTAGGCCCTCGGAACATCCCATCTGTGGCCTGCCTTTCTGTCAGGGAGGGGGCTGGGTTAGAGCCTGTTCTCAGTACTTTCAGGACTCTGGGGGAAGGCCAGGTCCCTAGCCTGAGGTACACACCATAAACAGACTCCATTGTAGGGTCTTCCCAGCTGAGCTGTGCCTGTTTCCCCTCCCTTTCCAGGGACAGGCCCTGGGCTCAAGCCCTAAGACCTGGTCCCTGAAGTCCATTTCTCAGACTCTCCCTAGCACTACTGTGGTGGGGACGCTGGAATCAGCAGGAATGGGGTGGGGACTTACCTCCATCATTTGCTGTTGCTTCCTGGCCTGAGTGCGGCAATGGGCCCTCTCCCTGGGGAAGCACATAGCTTCAGGACCGTGCAGCCCTTGCCTCCAGCCTGGCACCACCCCTTCTGAGGGACTGAAGATCAGAGAAGGGTCCACCCCATCCCAACCTGGCTCAGCCCGGGGTCCCCGCATCACCCCAGTATCTCCAGCTGAATGTCTTCCATCTGCTCTAACACACCCCGGATGTCCTTCTTGAGGTTCTGAGAGGCAGAGGAAGTGAAGCCAGTCCTCCGGCCCATCACTGGGCCACATCCACTGGCCCTCATGGCCATCATCCCTACCATGGTCCTCTGACGACCTACCAGGAGCCCGGTGGCTTGGTTGTTCAGAGCCATGTGTACTTCGGCCACACCATCCCACACCTGAGAGAAGGGAATTGGGGCCTGCATCATACCCAAGGAACAGGACATAACAGGGGCTCCCTCCCACCACGGGCCAAGCAGGCACCTCAGTAATGGCCATCTTCTTCCTCTCAAAGGACAATCGGATCTGTTGCAGCTCACTCTAGGTGGGGAGGAGGTGTGTGGGCACAGGAACCTGCTCCCTGCTCCCCAGACCAAGCCCCTCTCCCCAGGGCCCACCTGGGACTGCCGCACAAAGTACTCTTTCCCTGGGCAGAGCTCCTGCCGCAGCAGCTGCACAGGTGCCCTGTCTTCCAGGGGCCAGGTGGCTGACTCGGGAGACTGTGGGAAAGCCCCTGGGTCATTCCCAAGGCTGTGGACAGCTGGAGGTGCTGCTGAATGGGTCCGGGACTGCATGGGTCCGTGCGTGCTCCCGCTTACCCAGGCCAGGGCTGTACAGCTTGAGTGCTCGGAACATAGAGGTAGGAACTGCTGCCCTGGCCCCAGGAGGGCCCCCAGTTGCTCCCGAAGGTCCTGGTTCTGCCTTTTCTGGGGGAGGGGAGCAGGGAAGTGGGGGAGGGGTCACCTGTCCTGGTTGCTTCTCAGGCAGGAAGCTGAAGCAGGTGGGCTAGGACAGGGGCTCTGAGGAGCAGCTAGTGCCTAGTGGCCTATGGACTGCACTCACCAGACTCTGGTTCTCCTGCTCCAGCTGCAGAAAGGATTGTTCTGCAGACCCCAGTGTCCTGCCCTGAAGCTGTGTGGGAGCTGGTCTAGATGAAGCTGTGGCCTTTCCTCTAGGAGGTAGTGTTGGGCATGGGCAGGGCCTGGGTCCTGAGGTGGGGGATCCTGTCTGCCTAGGTGGCCCCTGCTCATGCCCTGGATGTAGGGGCCAGCCCCACTCTGCCTCAGCCTCCCCTTCTTGTCTGGCCCCTGCTGGCTCTCGAGCTCTCCGTCGTGGGATCTCTCCTTCGCTTGACAGAAACATCCCAGGGGCTTCTCCTCCCACTCTGGGTCTCCCACTCCCTGTCCCTGGAGCTGGGAAAGGTCTGGAAGACTCTAATGACTGAGTGGACTGAAGGGGGACCAGACAGGGACACCTTACAAATCCCTGACAGGGCTGATCCAGGTATCCTCCATGGCTGCTTGAAACTGGGGCCAGAGGACGCTGGGGGTGAGAGTGTCCACAGGGTCCCAGGGGTTTTGGCCCCTCCATTAGTCCCTGTGACCCGTTCCTGACCTCAGGTCCAGGCTCTGGCCTGGCTAACCTGCCACTCTCTTTGAGGGCACTTTGGATGTCACTCTGGCTCACAAGTCTACCCAGGGTGACAGTCACAAAGGCCTGGGTACAGTCAGGGAGGTCACAATGGGCTGGGGCTGAGGCAGGGCCTGGAGGGAGGAGAGTGGGCCACTCCTGCCTCTGCCCAGTTCTCACTGGCCCCGAAATCTCTGCCACTATGTCTTTTTTCCCTCTCTGTGTGTAGGAATGTTCATGGTGCCTATTCATTCTCAGAAGGCTGGCTCTGGAAAAAGCCGAGCCCTGGGAGAAATCATGTGTGGCAAAATGGCAGCTATTCGGACTCCAGGTTCAAGGCCCTCTGTGTCCCTGTGAGGATCTAGCAGAGTAAAAGTGTCCGGCCAAGATCATTGAGACTTCACCCCTTTGATTATGCCCTCAGGACCAGTGAAGTTGCCAATGAGCTGCTTCTGAGCCATGCTCAAGAGGGTTAAACCATAACGGTGCTCATGTCTAAGAGTTGGGACAGCTAACAGGACACATGGGGCTACAGCCGTCTTACTCTGACTTGGTTTGGAATGTCAGTCTGAGGTTGTTCTCTGCTGCCACTCCAATGAGCTTGAACATCCTCTTTGACTCTAGAGGTCCATGCTGATGCATGTCTTGCTGCCCATAGTTCTGGGTGCTCCGGGGCCAAGTTGCATGCTTTATTTGTTCGCAGTGCAATCTAGGGTCTTTTGCGTACAAGGTAAACATCTCATCCCTGAGCTTCTCCCTAGCTGTTTTGTTTTCTATTTTTATTTTATTTTTTTTTAAAGATTTATTTATTTATTATATGTAAGTACACTGTAGCTGTCTTCAGACACTCCAGAAGAGGGCGTCAGATCTTGTTACAGATGGTTGTGAGCCACCATGTGGTTGCTGGGATTTGAACTCTAGACCTTTGGAAGAACAGTCGGGTGCTTTTACCCACTGAGCCATCTCACCAGCCCGTTTTCTATTTTTAATTGCTATTTATTCCTATCTCTCTCTCCCTCCCTCCCTCCCCCCCCCCGTGTATGTACACGTGTGCAGATGCACATAGGACCCAGAAGACAGCACTGGATCCCATGAAACTGCAGTTACAGGTGGTTGTGCATCACCTGCCATGGATACTGGGAACCAGACTCTTGTCTTCTGCAAGAGCAGCAACTGCTTTTAACTGCTAAGCTATCTCTGCACCCCATCAATGTTCCATTTTGGGGGTACAATATTTCACTAATGAAATCTCTTCTGCTTTCCCCATTTGTTTGAAACTCTGGGTTTCTTCTATTTGGCTTGGATATTTGTATGTCAATTCCTTTAAGTCCCAGCTCTCTCTTACTTTAAAACAAATAATTTATTCTATGTGTATGTGTGTTTTGCCTGCTTGCATGCCTTGTGTCCATTGAGCTAGAAGAGACTGTCAGATGTGTTTTGTTGTTTTGTTTGAGACAGTGTCTCTCACTGGGACCTGGGGTACTCGGATTAAAGGAGGGTAGCTGGCTAGCCAACCCCAACCAGATCTGCACTAGGACAGACTGTGAGCCATTACCCCTGGCTTTCTACAGAACTTCCAGGATCAGTCTCAGGTCCTCAGGCTTCACTGGCAAGCGTTCGGCTGAGCTGTCTTAGCCGTCCTCTCTCACTTTATACACAGCCTTGTGCCATTTAATGATGGGGTGCATTCTGAAGAATTTGGCATTCTAAAGCACACGTGTGTAAGCCTAGATGGCACTGTATCCTACACAGTTGGGTCATGTGGAGCTTGGGTGGGAAGAACCCGCTGCTCCTTGGCTGCTGAGTGGGACAGTGTGAGACTGAGGAAGAGCAAGGTAGTGTGCTGGGGAGAGGCACAAAGCACAAGAGGCCAGAGAGCGGCTACAGCTTACCCCAGCTGCATTCATTCTACAGTAAAGCCCTTTAAAAACACAAACACAAAGAACACACTAAACTAAATGAAAGTGTCCTATCATAAGTGCGGTAGCAGTCAGCACAGGCATTTATTGCCATGTTGCAGTACTGGGCTCTGTATGCGTGCTCCGCACTGTCTTCCACTGACCATGCAGTGGTGTACTCTTGCCCTCCCAGCACAACGGTGAGGGATATGTTATATCATGATGCCAACAGCATAAGTAGTTGATGTGACATTTTCTTAGCAGTGATGAGCATGACACCCAGGGCTTTGCACATGATAAGCAGGCATCTACCGCTGAATTATTCTTCCATCCTTGGTATTAAATATTGTCTGTCTGTCTGAGGAATACTGATGTTTTAAAATTAAGTCACTTACTTTACACCCCATCACAGCTCCCCTTCTCCTGCCCCTCCGTCCTATTATGCATTCTTATGATTCTTATGGGAGCACATATTGCCTATAATTGACCAAAGGATTATGTAACACATGAGGATTTTTTTTTGACAAGTTTGAATCTCACTGGTCATACTTTTTCATCGCTGGAGGTCACTGTGAGCCCCTCAGTGCCTCTTCCTTTTCAAGGTACCCTGTTCTTTTTTTTTTTTTAGGATGCAGCGGTTTTGGAGAAGGACAAGACCTTTTGATGACGACTTTTTCTTTTCCCCTTATGGTTCTTTGGTTCTGTTTTCCTTTATTCTTGATCACTTCCCAGCAGATACTCTTCAAATAAAAACCTGTTTGGGGTTTTTTTTTTTCTATCTCTGTTTATGAAGGAGTTCAGAAAGCTAAAAGGTATTTTTTTTTTCTGTTAAACCATAGGGAGGTCCAGGTTGAAGCAGGAGGGCCTCTTGCCATGCATATCACTGCTCCAGCTCTGGTATCTGGAATGATGAGACCTAGGGAGTTTGCCAAGGAATTCTGTTGACAGCTGCCATAATCAGTACTGGAGTCCAAGCTTGTCTGCAGCCAGTTCCTGCTTCCCAGCCACTTGTATCCCGAGTTAGCTGAGTCCCGCTTTCAGTTTGCTGAAGTCCCTTACAGACTAACGGCCGGTCTCCTGTTGTCTTGCAGACCTGGAATGAATACCCATCAGGGGCCACTGAAACCTGTGGCGGAGGAGCTGGTGTGCGCTACAATGAGAGCTCCGGTGGGGCCCAGCTGGCACACAAGCTGGAGTCCTGCATTTTTCCAGTATGGGATGCATCTCTACACTCAGTACAGACTGAGGCTGGCAGTCACACTAGAGGAGAGGCCTGGAATTGCCCCAGCATGCCCTACGGCACTCAGAAGCTGCCCACTCTGGTCCCTGGAGGGGCTTCTAAGCCCTCTGCCTGTTGGTTTCTTTCTGGGGTTTCATGGTTACCAGGATATGATGATCTCAGAGGTGGGAGCCCAGGAAGGCCCTTGGATGGCTTTGGAATGGGGTGGCTTCAGCAAAGGCCCTGAGTAGCTGACAGTGGTGGTCGTGGTGTCTTTGTTCTATATTCTGAGTCTCCAGACTTGGTAAGGGCCCAGTAGATACTCAGGATGCTGTCCTGTTAGTACCACACAAAGGCTGCAGGCTAGGATCCTCAGGTCACAGCTCCAAGTGCTCAGCGTGGGCTACAGTTACTGAGCAGCCGTGGAAGGACTGAGGGCACTTCAGGTGCTCATATGTTCTGAGACCTTAGGTGCCTACCTTAACCCGAAACCCAATGTTCTCTGATCACCTTACCTTTGTTGGGCTGTGCCCTATCTGGAAGGCTGGTTTCTTTCAGACAGCCCCGAAGACGCCTCCCCCTTTTCCACGGTCCTTGTATGCTCTTGATCTCCAGAGAGTCCTGAGAGGTGAGGGAGTCTAGTAGGAGAGAAGAGCCCCAGGTCTGCCGTGTAGCTGGTTCCGCATGAGCATGAGCTGTGCTAGCATGTTAAATACCCTACAGATTGGTGTGTTGGGTTGGGTGAGGGTCTGTGTGGAGCCCCGAGGCTGCACTGGGTGGGAGTGCTAGGATGATGCAGACTCGAAGACACACAGAGAGTGTGGGACACTAGAGTGTGCTGTGAGGAGCTAGAGTGGCCCTAGCCCCTGTTGCTAGGCAGCGCATTTCCCTGGACACCAGTTGCCATGGCAGCCGCTTCCTGCCCATGTTGCCATGACACCCAGATGGCCTTGAGGAGCCTGAAGTGGTGGTAAGGGGCTAGCTATCCAGACACACTCACACCACCCTTCCCCCCAGCCCGGCTGGTGCCTAGGGGATGCTGAGGAGAGGAGAGAGGACAGGCTATGTTATCCAGAGCCGCTTGCCTACAGCTGGCCTGAGATGAAGTCAGGGGCTAAATGGGCAGATTCTACTCTCCTTACTATGGCCTTGACACTCAATGACCCATGCTCATTACAGGGCCTGAGTAGAACTCAGAGTCATAGAGCCAGCCACACCCATGAGAGATTCTCATTTCTGTATTTTTAACCTGGGCTTCTGGCCCTTACCCACCTAGTCTGTTCTCCACTTGCAGCCCCAAAGCACCCTGCGTAGGACTAGAGGATCCTACAGAACCTGGATGAATGTGTCTGGGGTTTCACAGGCATTCCTGGAGTGGCCTTGGGATTATTACCCTGTCATCCAGGACTCTGCCCAGTCCTTTCATCTCCTACCCAGGACCTAGGGTATGGCCTAGGCATGAACTCTCCTTTGCTCTGTTAGAGAGGCAAGATGACACTTGGCTCTGAGTCACAGCCTGTGACCTTCCAGGTGGCAGAGGGGCAGATGAGGGATGAAGTGGTCTGTGTGATGAAGTCACCCCAGGGCCAGAAGGTAGGGGCTGCTAGGCCTCTCTGTTCCTGGCAAAGTAGACATGAGTTTCTGAGAGCTGTGTGACCTTCTCGGCCTTCTCCAGTCTGCAGGGAGTGGGGAGTGCAGAGCAAGCAGGGTCCTGAGACCATGGTGTGGGCAAAAGAAGGTCTCAGAGCTAGGCATGCTACTTCATGCTTGTGTGTATCAGGATTTTGTAAGGCTAGAGCAGGAGGATTGCCATGAGTTTGAGGCCAACCTAGGATGCACAGTAAAATCCTGTCTCCATGTCTTATCCCCACAAAGAGGGCACTAGGTGGGCTGGGTCCTTGAGGTCTTCTAGGAATTCCCAGCTCCAGAGGTTGAAGCTCTTGGAGGAAAGGCACACCCATGGGGCGCTCAGTACTGGACATGGACTTTCTGCTCCTAGAATGTATGTGGTGACAGGCTGTTTGCTCCTCTCTTCTGTGGTCACTCTCTGGAAGCCACTGCTCATATTTTTTTTAAAAAATGATTTATCTATTTTATGTGAGTACACTGTAGCTGTCTTTAGACACACCAGAAGAGGGCACTGGATCCCATTGGAGATGGTTGTGAGCCACTGTGTGGTTGCTGGGATTTGAAGTCATGGCCTCTGGAAGAGCGGTCAGTGCTCTTGGCCACTCGTATTTTTAACTTTAACAGTCAGAAAGACAGTAAGAGTGCTAAAGACAACCCTTGTGAAAGACACAGTCCCAGTAGACAGCCATCATTTCAGGATGTCGGGGGCTCTGAGGCCTTGTACTGGGAGGTGGCCTGCTGACCGCCATGCTGTGCTCCACTAGGCTGCTGAGCGTAAGCACCCCTGCCCAAGCTGAGGACCCTCTCCTTTCTTAGGAGTCAGATCTCGTCTCTTGTTACTTCCAGATGGACAGTGGTGTCCAGAAAGTCAGCATGAATGGGCTGCCTGGCGGTCAGTACCAGTTCACCTTACTGGGGCTAGAACCTGGGTTCTTATCTTTCCTGTTGTATTCTATCTGACCCCACTCTTGATAGATACTGGCCTACCTGTCAGCGCAGGCAACAGTGCCAGGCTATAAACTCCAAAGGCCTATTTCTGTATCCTGATGACATAAAGACCCTCAGGTTAAAGTGGGACTGTGAACAAATGAGAGAGATCACTTTAAGCTGCCAAAAGCTGGCTCCTGGCTTCGATGCTGATGGCAGGCAGAGCAGGAGTAGACTGCAGTTCCCAGACTTGCCACCAGATGGTGCCTCAACCCTGCACCAGGCACAGATACTTGGGTGGGAGCCAGCACCCAGGGTCGACAGGCTAGGAAGAAATTGAAGAGTCTGCCAGGCAGAAACTTGTGCCACGGACAGATCAGACACAAAGCATCCACCCCCACTTGGATCTGTGGTTTCCATGACGGGTAGCCATGTGGTCACAGCTCTCACTGGTTTGAGGGCGCTCCTTTTTTTATTGCTTAGCACAGTGAGATCCTGTCTCTGTGTCTTATCCCCGCAAAGAGGGCACTAGGTGGGCTGGGTCCTTGAGGTCTTCTGGGAATTCTCAACTCCAGAGGTCAAAGCTCTGGGAGGAAAGCTTAGTTTGAAGCAAATTATCCTAGACTTTCCCAGCACTGTACAGCGGTATTCCATCTGTCCTATGGGCAGCTCTGGATTGACCCACGTCTGTCACAGGCACTCACCAGTAGGATAGGGAGTCCCAGAGCTATGTGATCAGGGCAGGCAGGATGGTCCCAGCCAGCATGTGTGACTGCTGTAATACCAGGTCTTCGACACATTGGAGAAGGAGAAGGTCTAGTGTAGAGCCCCGAGCCTAGCCTGACATTTTCCTGCATTTTATCAGAACTTTCAGCCTTGGCCCTCTCAGCCCAGGTGACTAGGGCTTGGTTGATGTCTTCAGGCTCTGGGCAAGGTTCAACCCCAATCCATAGGGCAGGGCCAACAGTCTGGGCTGTGCCCTTCTGGGATGGAGTGGGAGTGTAAGATAAGCCCGTCTTCATACCCAAGTAGAATGTCCCTCTCATCCACAGACTCTAGTCTATCTGTGTGCTATGATGTGGTGCTGCCATGGATCCTCATCCCAGTGTAGTGTCAGTGACAGGAAGTGGACAGGATGCACGCTGTCATAAGACTCCTTCAGAGCCTCCAGGTGAGTCTTTGGATGACAGAGCTTTGTCAAGATGAGGAAGTCCTGAGTAAAGAGAGGGCGATGGGGAGCTGGGGGGGGGGGTGGCGTGTCGGACATTTGCTGGCGTGGTACACCCGGCTCCTCAGAATGCTGCCCATATGGTAACTCCCTATTGCACTTCCCATCTCTTCCACCAGACGGTGCTGTCTGAAGGCCTCCCTGCCCACTATAAAGGAGGAAGAACAGCCTTGCTAGAGCTCCATGCTCCTGGTGACTCCAACCTTTGAGGATCTGTGTAGATGTCAAGATGGGAGACTGCTCTGAAAGCCACCCTTCCTCCCATCTAGATAGCAAATCACCTGTCCATGCTATGGCCCTGACCTCCTCTCTTGCCTCTGGGGCAGGGGGGACTTCTCTCTATGCGCCCCTGTTTAAAGCTGGTTCTGTTGAGCACAGCTGGCAAGTGAATAGAAGTTATCCCTGAGTCTGGAGCCTACAGCCTCTCTTCCCTCAGCCAGTGTGAGTTTACCTGCCAACACAGTGCCCACCACTGCTGCAAGCTCTCTCAACAATCCTACAGACTCCTTCCATCGCTAAGCACTCACTTCCTCACTCCTACCCAGTTCACCTGGCCACTCCTGAGTGGGAGCACCCTCAGCAGCCTCTCAGGCAGTGGGAGCACCCTCAGCAGCCTCTCAGGCAGTGGGAGCACCCTCAGCAGCCTCTCAGGCAGTGGGAGCACCCTCAGCAGCCTCTCAGGCAGTGGGAGCACCCTCAGCAGCCTCTCGAGCTGTGGCAGCACCCCCAGCAGTCTCTCAGCTGCCTGACTTGGAGATATCTGGGCCAGGTGGGCCTGGCTGCCTTTAACCAAAGGGAGGGTATAAGAGTAAATTCTGGTCTTGTTATGCTGTGTGTGACCCTGTTCCACCTTCTCGGTCCCTGTTTTCTGGTCCCATTCATCAGCACTCAACCACATCTTGCTCAACTGCCCTCCTTAACATACTGCCTTCCTGCCTGCGGCTCCCACCTCTGCCTGGATCCCCAGCCTCACTTCTTTCACATCCCTGGCCCATACTCCCTAGAAAGCTTTTGGGCCAGAGGCCTTGTGTTTTGGAGGGAGCATGGGATACAATGGTCTTCCTGCTGCCCCCCACAACCTCACCCAACCAGGCAGCTGAGGAGCTAGCGACCCCACAACCCACCAACCCTATGGCTGGCTGGTGGCTGCCTCACCACACAGGCTAGCCAGGAGAAGCCACCAGGCCTCCCAGCTGCATCTTCTCACTGAAGCCTGTATCAGAGATAAAGGGCACTATCAGTCCCCCGTTCGTGTGCCAGAAGCTGCTTGCAATATGAGAGAGATGTTTAATTTATCTCAGGAACTAGGCACGAGTTATAAAAATGGTAATTTCTTGAAGATTCAATTACCTGTTTTCATTGTTACCCTGGTAATCAAGGAAACGATTTTTAATGATAGGCTGGAAGATGGTACCAATCTTGGAGGGAGGATGGTGCAGGCTGGTGATTAGGGACCAGAAGGACAATATCTATAGACCAGTGGAGCCAAAGTACCCCAATGTACTCCCCACCTGCCAGTGACCCCACCTCTGGAGAACTTCAGTCATCTATCTTCTGGGGCCTCTGCAGGAGCAACCAGGGCTTCTCAGGGAGGGGCTGAGACCTGATCTCTGCACCCCCAAGTGATGTCTCAGATCTAAATAACATCTCCAGGATTAACATTGCTTGCAGCCAACAGTACCAGGTGATTGGAAAAGGGGTTTTATGGCCTCTTGGGTAAAATTGAACTTGCATCCGACCTGTGTTTCCAAGATGGGATTTTCCTCCCTGGCAAATGAAGCACGCTCACACTAATTACAACAGCCACTCCAGGCCACTCATCATACTCAGTGGGCAGGCACTCATTGAGGCGGGGCCTGTGCCACCCAGGCGTCAGGGCTGGGTCATCGACGGGAGCCCAAATCTCTTGATGACCTTGCTGCTGGCTCTAGAGGAAGGGACAATGTAGTCAGGAGAGGAGAGAGGAATGCACAGGGAGAGATGGAATGAGGGTAGGCTGACAGAGTACACCAGGGAGGACACATCTGAGGTTCCAGGCTGCTGGGGCTGCTGGGTCTCACTGGGAACGCAGGGCTCCTCAGTTGGACTCAGGGCAGAACCCTGGATATGCTCCAGCAGGACCTGGAATCTTAGTTGAGGGTGGACTTGGCACAGCTTCTCTTGGGTCCTCCTACCTGGTCTCCAGGCTGCTCTGGCTCCGGCTCCCTCAACCCAGTGACAGGTTGGGTTCTGCAGGAGCAGGCCCTGTCTCCCTCCTACTTTCAGGGGCTGTTGGCTTTGTTGTCATGCTATCAGAGGGCATGGAGTCATGAAGACACCTCCAGGGAAGCAGGGAGAGGCACGTAGGCTTAGATCCAGGTCTGGGGAAGGAAGACATGCCTATCCTTTTACATAGAGACCCAGGGACACAGCCGCTACCACTGATCCTCCCTCCCTCACCATCCACTTCACAGGCTCAGAGAGTACCGGGGTTTATCTAGGGTCACAGTGCCAATGAGCAAGAGTGGGTTGCTATGGGCATCATTGTGGGTGTGTGCCACGCCACTGCTAGGCAAATGGATTTTGTCTTGTCTTGGTTTTTTTGAGACAGGATTTCTCAGTGACATCCTGGCTGTCCTGGAACTTGCTCTGTAGACCAGGCTGGCGTCCAACTCAGAGATCTGGGATTAATGGTGTCTACCACCACTGGCTCCCTGCGAAGTTTGACTACCAGCTTCCAGAGAGGATGGCTCCCAGTGTCCTGAAAGGGAACCTTCCCGGGGTAATTACCTTCTGTTTGCTTGCAGTAAGTACTATCCTATCTCTTTCCTTTCCAATAATTGCACTTATTTATTTTTTTAACCAAGATTAAATGTTCTTTTTAAGCTCAAGCTACACTAACTGCCCTGTCACAATCTGTAGGATCCCTGCAGGAGCAGCCTGTCAGATGGAAAAAAGCCGGCTGAGCCATGCTGGAAGGCAGAGGATGTGTGCGTCTGGGATATTGAGTTGTTGGTGAATCCATCTTTACCATGATGGTTGTGTGGCCACAAACACACCCTGCCCCACCATGCAACCTCCATCCCTTCCGCCACTGCCATGACCTCCACTGTTACCACCATCACCACAATCTCTGCCTGAATCACTACCTCATCTATTACCATCCCTACCACCACAACCTCCACCATCACTTTTTGCTCTTGTTAGATAAAGTGTCTCTGTATAGCCCTGGCTGTCCTGGAACTCACTATGTAGATCAGGCTAACCTTGAACTCACAGAGATCATCCTGCCTCTGTCTCCTGAATTCTAGGCTTAAATTCATTCACCATCGCACTCAGCCCACCTCGATTATCACCATCATCACCACCATCAGCACCACCATTTCATCTACTACCACCAACTCATAGTGACCATCATCCCCCTTTCCTTCCCATCATATCTTCATGTTGACAAGTCCACGCTCAGTTTGAGGCTTGTGGTTGCTCCTATATAGGAGACTCCATGACATTGCAGTTGATGGACATCCAACACAGCCATTTGTGGGAGGAGGTAAAGCGAGTGGGGCCCGGTGGCCAGAACTGACTCAGAGACATTCCCATGTTCCTTCTGCCTCAGTCTAATGAGCTTCTCTTCCTCTCCCTCCTCTTCCTCTTCCTCCTCCTCTTCCCCCTTTTCTTCCTTCCTCTTCTTTTTCTTTCTTCTTCCTTTGAGACAGGTATCAGTCACTCTGTGGCCTGGCCTAGGCCTTCACTATGTAGCTGAGGCTGGTCTCAAGCTTGTAGCAATCCTCCTGCCTCAGACTCCCGAGTGCTGGGATTACAAGCATATGCAACCATGCCTGGCAACATTGACCCAGCTTTTGTCCCTGACCAGGTTGTGGCAGAAGAAGCTGTGGGGTAGGAAATGGGTCAAAGCAGTCTGATTTCTCTGACTGCCTGCATCCCTCAGCTGGGTTTGTCAATTCATGGCCTCTCTAGAAGGATAGGACCCTGGGGGAGGGACCCAGGTATCCCTTGAGCCTTCACTGCACTGAGCTCACATGGGAAGGCACTCAGAGCCCTGCTGCTGGCCCTGTGCTTTGCTCTTCTGGTAGACAGTGCTCATAGATAGTACACCACTCAGGCCAGAGGGCCAGGTCACTCATGGGTGGCCACCAAGTGTGTTGTAGACTGATGTCAAGGGGGACAGGGGAAAGTGAGCAGGTGGCTGGACCTCCTGTGGTGGTCCAAGCAATGCCTTCTCTTGGTGCTGGATGTCCCACTGGGCTTCCCAGCCCATAAGCCACTGGCACAGTGTGCCCTAATCTTGTAATACTGGCCAGGGCACACAGAGATGGGCAATCCTGGAAGCCAGATCTGTGCCGCTGAGGACATTGGGGACTCCAGGCAGCCCAGGTTGAGCTGGGACAGCAGGGCTGCTGATGGCACCTCTCCAGTGATGGGCATTTTGCTGTCTCTCACTCTGGCCTGCACTGGTCCCAGGTGCCTGAGCACAGCACAGTGCTGGGGAGTGGAAGACTTCAGGTTCCAAGAAAGGGATTGGCACTAGGGTTCAGGTACCCCAGGACCCTGCTGGGGCCAAAATGGGAACTCAGCCATGTAGACACTTAGCCAGGTGGCCCTACCCTACTTTACCTGAGCTGCACTAAATTCCTCTTGTGTTTGGGAAATACTATTACAATTAAAAATCTTAAATCTTGGTGACATTCCCGGTGGCCAGATAATTAATACAAGAGCAGATAATAATTACCCAATGATTAATAACTGCATTTAATAGTTTCCTAAGTAATTATAATAAAGAGAAAGTTAAATGGATGCCTATCAAAGTTGCTAATGCTCGGAGCAGTACGGGCACCTTGGTGCTGCCGTGTGGTGAGTCGGCTTCCTGGCCACATTTGCTTCTAGGCTGTGAGCCAGGGTTAGCTGGGATTCACACCTGGAGAGTGAGATAGCACACCTGTGCCCAGAAAGTTAGTTTTGAGCTACGTGATGAAACCTGTTTCTTTCCTTCCTTGTCTTTCTTGGCTGTATGTGGCCATGGGGTAGGCTCAATGAATCTTACGGGCATCTTAAATCTCAAGGCTAATAGACTGGTGCATCTTCAGACATTCATGGCTGCTCCCTGGTCCTTCCACTGGCATAGCCCTTCGAGTTCCTGCCATGCTCTGGGGGCTGTCCCAGGGCCATTCTGCCCACAGTTTCTCACTGACATGTCAACTCACTGTTGCCCTGGTCCTGTGAGCTTGTAGCCTGTGTGCTGATCCATAGGAAGCCTTCACCTGCTGGGGGAGGAGGGCAGCTCCAGTGAGAGGATGTGTAGCCTGTGCTTTGGTGATTCTGTCAGCCCTAGACAATGACTTGGGGTCTCTCTGGAGTCCACATAGGAATAAAGTATGGGGAAATGGAGCCCCTCTCATGCAGGAGGGCCTCTACTGCTCTGGCTCGTCAGACATTGCTGGGAGGTCAGTCCCTTCCATCCCCTCCCCCGCTGGACTCTGAGCAGGGCCATCCATAGTCACCCATACTTCCAAGAGGACTGAGAACCACTGCCTGCAGCTGATGTCATTATGAATCCAGACTCAACTGGCTAGCTCTGGACATGGGGACTAAGGGACCAGACTTTATACTCCAGGGACACTGGGTGCTTACCCATGATGCCTCAGAGGGGAGAAGGTGAATGGTGCAAGGCTTCTGGACCAGCAAGGGTCAGCTCTTCAGTCCTCCTAGTATATAACTCAAGGTGGCTCCATCAATATTCACATAAAGTGTGAGTGGGGTGTTCTAGAGGCCATGGCACTGCCACTTCACAGCAGTAATAACAACCTGGGCAGTCACAGGTGGGGCAGAAATCAAGAGGTAGGCCTAGAAGTTCATTCCAGTTTCAAAGAAGAGACTGTCCCCTGGGAAGGGAGCCCTTCATGTCCCCATGCACCAGGAAGGACACTGATGGTCCCTGTCCCAGCCATCACTCCTACTGTAAAGATTTATCAGGAAACAGGCCCTGATGGCAAAGGTCTACAATCACCTCCTCTCTAGCTGAGAGGCCATTGCTGCTGTAGCAATGATGGCTATGGGACGGTGACCCTGGTACCGTGTGATGGACACAAAAGGGTAGAAGAAGAGGATGCTAGGCTGCCCCTGCAGGCCTATTTTTTTGAGGGTTTAAATTTTTTCAAAGCAGAAAAGACACTGCTGGAGAAATAGAGAGCCTGGGGTGGTGATGTTGTCTTTTGGCACAGTTAGTTTCCACAACCAAGACAGTATGGGCATAAGCCTGGCCCAGATTACCATTCGGTTGAAACACCAGTTCTTTCTTTCCTCTGCCACACATCCAGTCACACATGGATGGGTAAATAGGCCTGTGAGGGTCAGAGCTACCCAAGGTTTCGAAGATCCATCCTAGGTCTCCCTAGCACTTGGTTCCTGATCCTCCTGCCTCAAATCCAGGCCCATGCATCCTCAGCAGGAATCATTTCAGCCAGTATTTCCTCATCAGCAATGGCTCCGTTCCAGGGTCTGGGGCTCAGAGGAGGTGGTGGGAGGGATGCTGGCTCCTTGGAGCCTGATTGCTCATTAAGCTTCCGATAGCCCCACCCCACCTGCGCAGATGTCCTTCTCCTACAGTTCTCAGTGTCCTTGGCTCTGACCCTGTGGGTGACACAGTGGTTCCATCTCCATCTTTCCTTGCACAGCACTGACAGGCCAGATGAGCCTCTTCCATCTGCTAGGGACCTGGAATATCCCCCTCCCAGAAGTTGGGAAGAGACCTGGTCCTAGTTCTTGCTCCAGATTGGGGCCATCTAGATTGAGGTTAGGACTGTGCTGAGGGGCATAGAGCTGAGGAGGAGAGGTTCAGAAAAGGCTATGGTGCAAAGTTCAGGCAGGAGGGATTTGACATTCTTCCCATGTGCTTTGCTTCCTGTCTGTAAAGTGAGAGGAGCCACCATCCTGAGTGCTGAGGCTTTAGTTACCACGGGTCCTAAACTCAGCCAGTCAGGCGGCTGCTCCCCTCCCTCATAGCTACCATATTACTGCTGAGTGAGGCTTGGGCAGCCCTGTGTCCAGTCCCACCCTGCATCCCAGCAGTCCCTCCAAAGTCCTGATGCCTCCCCCACACTCTTCCCCAGGGATCTGGTGAGGCTAAGTGATTTAGTGGCCTGCCTAGTTAGACCTCCTCATTAATAACACATTTCAGCTAACAACCTTCTCCTCCATGTCATTAACTGAGCCCTCCAGCTGTGGGGAGAGGGACGCTTGTGCATGAGGCAGGGCTGCCCACATATGGGATCAGGGACCATCAAGGCTCAGAAGAGCAACATGAGAAGGCAGGAGTAGGTGGGCAGAACAACCACCTGCAAAGTAGACGCCAAGGACAGCGGAGATTGGGAAGGAGTCCATGACACCCTCCTCAGCCTGTTGCTGCTGAGCTGTGTTAACTGGGGTCAGGACTGTGCTGGCGGTCATGGAGCCAGGGAGCAGACGTTCAGAAAGGGCTATAGTGCAAGGCTCAGGCAGGAGGGATTTGGGCAGCAAGTCCCTGGTGGCCCCAAGAGTAACAGGAGGGAACAAATGTAGCAAGATGTAACACCTCCAAGGAACTGATGGTGGGGCAGCTTTGTTCCAGGGGCAAGTCCCCCTCAGGCAGTTTCTCTCTCTCTCTCTCTCTCTCTCTTTTTTTTTTTTTTTTTTTTTTTGGTTTTTGTTTTTTGTTTTTCAAGACAGGGTTTCTCTGTGTAGCCCTGGCTGTCCTGGAACTCACTTTGTAGACCAGGCTGGCCTCAAACTTAGAAATCCACCTGCCTCTGCCTCTGCCTCCCAAGTGCTGGGATTAAAGGGGTGCGCCACCACTGCCCAGCTTTTTTTTTTTTTTTAAGATTTACTTATTATTATATCTAAGTACACTGTAGCTGTCTTCAGATGCACCAGAAGGGGGCGTCAGATGGTTGTGAGCCACCATGTGGTTGCTGGGATTTGAACTCAGGACCTTCGCCAGCCCGGCAGTTTCTCTTAGAAGCAGCTACCCTTCAGACCCTAACAACCACTACTGCCTCTAGGTTCCTGTCTCATTGGGCCTGAGGACATGGACCCTCCTGGGGACTGTGGGAGAGTTATAGATTAGGTCCCAAGAAGCCTTGATGGGAAGATTCAGTTCTTACCATCCCTTTGTAGCTGACCAAGAGATCTCCACAGGGCAGAGCTGCAAAACTCCTAAGACTTAATTAAAATCAATTTCAAATTACTCACACAACATTGATTGGTGTCTCCGCTGATGGGGAAAATATCTTCTTGGGAAATGCCCACACCACAGCATCCATGTTTTGCCCCAGCATAGGGAGTGTAGGGGATTTGCCAAACCTCGAGACTGGCCAGTGTCCCTGAGCAACTACCTCCTAGCTGAGACCCAGGACTTTGCAGAAAAAGGTCTTGAACCCTACCCTGAAGTGCTGGGAGGTTGGTAGCATTCTTACTTGCTTTTGACAGCTCTTCATTGCTCCAGCTGGTTGAACTTTCTATGCAGCTGAAGATCTTCCTGCCTCAGTTTCCTTGTGTTGGGGTGTCCCACCACCGGGCCCAGCAGGCCCAGCTGTTGGCAGTGTTCTTGATATATGTAAACCTGAGGATGGCTGATGGCGGGTATGCTCCATGGGGCTCCCTGCCACTGTGTGATTGGGCCTGTCTAGAGGCTGCAGTGGTCACCATGCCTCCTAGCCCAAGTCTTACCAGGGTTGTAAGACCTCATCAGCCTTGATTAAGGTCCTGAAAGAGGAAGTAGCTCAGGGTGGCAGTGGCTCTCTGCTCCTGTAGACTTTGGGGACTTAGTGGGTAGCCACTGTTAGTAACCACTGTGTATGAAGTAGCCTTTGGGTCAGTTCCCTCAGTTATACTGCTACACAGTTGCTGCTGCAGCAGCAATAGAGGTGGCACAACTGGGAGGAAGGGTGTCATAGTTCAGGAATGGCAGAGCTTAGCACTTGTCCTGGCCATCTCACTTGCTCTTAAAGCCACAGACGACCTTTCTCCCGAATGCAGCAAACACTAGGACCTTGGGTGAGCTTTCTTTGCTCATTATCATGGAGGGACAAGAGCTCAGGGGGTCTAAGGAGAATCAGGTACAGAGGACAGATGGGAACAGGCATCCTTCCCTGCTAGGCCCGTGTGTCACCTCTTGCTTTGAGGCCTTCCTTGTCTTATCACCTGTGACCTTTGCCCTTCACTACAGACTCCAGCTGCTCCTGGGCCCTTATGCTCTCTGGGGATAGCTTTCTCTGTGTAGGGAGGTGAAGGGAACAAGGAGGGCTTTGTCCCACCTGGGTGTTGCAGAAGCTGTTGGTAGCCACAGTGCTGACAAACACACAGAACCCCCTAGGATGACACTGGTGATGCTGAGGGCTTCCCCTCTGCTCCTAAGCTCAGCTCTCTTTCCAGGTAGGTCTGTGTTGTGCTGAGTCTTTTGCTATTTTAATTAATGTACTGCTTTCCAGTGCCTAATTAAACTGCAGTTGCTCCATGTCCGATAGCTGAACGTCCCATTAGATACAAGTTAATGCAACCGTCGCAGCAGCAGTGGAATGAGCTTGTCACATCCCCAAGGAGAGACACAAATGCACCCAGGGGATGACGCAGCCCAAGTATGGCTGCATAAGGACATGCGGAGCCCCTCTGGGGGCCCTCAGCAGACTAGTAGCTGAGGACTCTGAGCCTGCAAGGCCCCTTGGCTTCTGGGTCTCCACCTGGTTTCTCTTGCTGGTGCTGACCATTCTGATTTCATGAGAAAACCATGCCACCTTCAGAAAAGTTTGAAATGGCAGAAATTAGAGATAAGCAAGCAAGGCCCTTCAGTCTGGAAGTGAACTGTCTGGTGCCTTCCCTTGGGGTACTATGAGGTTAGAAGGAGCTGCAGAGGCTGGGAGGGGGCCCTTGGGCAGCAGCAAGCACAGGGGCCATGCTACAGAGCCCCGGGTCCCTCATCAATCAGCAGCTTCAGGCTGCGGTATGTGCAGGAAGCTGGCTGGGGTTGGGGGCATAGCATCCCACTGGGCGTGGTGGCCAGAGATCAGGTTGCCCCTTCTGGCCCTTTGGGCCCTTCTGGCCCCAAGGAGCCCAGCCAAGAGATGGTTCTGGTTGGTCTGTAACCCAGAGTCCCTAGTCAGCAAGGGCTGACCCCCTGTGAAGGCCCTCCCTTTGTTCTGGCAGGTATTTGATCCCTGCCTTGGCTTTCCACACTGGGGTGCCCACCCTCCAGGCAGGAGAGTCCTAAGCAGAGTCTATTTCAGGATGGCGCTTGCTGTGGGCCCAGCCTCGATCTGTCTGTACTAGGACCTCAAAGCTGGGGTGGACACACACCCAGAGCAGGCAAACCTCATTGTTACACCACTGGGTCCTGTTTTCCCCTGCTTGCTTATGTCCCTATCTTTGGTTCAGCTTGGCCCCTTGCACCCCAGTGTCCTGTCCAGACACAGCAAGCTAATCTTAGGAGAAGGTAATGAATTCCAGCACCTCCAGATGCTTCAAAATACAACCTGGCTTGGCATTTGTAGGGGGCAAGGGTATGCTGCGCTCCTACCCGGGAGGAGACCACGTCTCTAAAGCCCTGCTTGGGCCCACTGTACTCTGAGCTCCTAAGGTGCAGGAGTTGTAATTACAAAGACTCAGGCTGGGCATGAGACTCTCTGATGAGACTTCTTGGGCCAGATGGCATGGAGGGCTGAGTGTAAGGGAGGGTCCTCCCAGAGCGGTTCTGCCCACAGTCCCAGCCACCGAGGGCAGATGGGTTCATTGTGGTCAAGACCAAGATGACAGGTTCCAGCTGTCCTAAAGCTCTGCCTTTCTGGGGTTGTGCTGTGTGTCCCATGTGTCCTTCCACACCCAGGTGGCACACCAAACTGTCCTGCTTGAGTGTCCAGTGCTGAATAGTCCAACCTGCCTCTTCTGCTTCCTGTCCTCAGCCTCATGTGGCTAGGGGAGGTAGGCTATGCAGAGAAGGAGCTGCTGGGGCCCTGTAGCCATCAGGCCAAGGTTATGCACAAACAGCCTGTGTGCCCTCACAGGATCCCTGGTACCCTGCAGATTGCCCGGAGAGCAGAAGTGCCTCTTCATCCTTCCTGGGCTCCAACCCTCAGGCAGTGGTGGGCCTGGTCATCAGCACTACTTTCTCTCCTCCTGGCTGCACTCTCATAGCTTAGGAGGAGGCAACCGTGTGCTGAGGCTCCACTTCTGAGAGAAGGGCCCTTGTTGGGCAGTTCTGAGGTACAACAAAGGCCGGGTCAGCGTCTCACTCAAGCTCTATTTCTGAGTCTGACCCCTTCTAGTGTGGTGAGTCAGAGAGGTGAGAGACGAGCGCTGCTAGTTCGACTCCATAGAACCCCTGAAATCCTCCTCAGGACACCCCGCAACCTGAGTGGCCCCTTGCATGTTGCACAAGGCTTCACCTGACTGAGAGCAGGTAGGGGGTGGGTGGCTCCCCAAGTCTCTATGCTGTGTACACACAGGCCACACAGGCAAGAGTATGGAGGCAGGATAGGGGCCCACCCTCTGCCTCCCATTGTTTCAACAGCAGCCGAGGAGAAAACAAGGACTTTACGGCTGTCACAAATATTTCATCCCACACATTTTACAGTCCACAACCGCTGCGAGTGCTGGGCTCCTGTCGGAGCTGGAAGATTCATAAAATGCATGTGAATTTTTATGTCCAATTATTCCAGGTCTCCCGCTCAGGGCGCGAGAGCTGCCCTGTCTGCATTCCAGTCCCCAGCCTCTGCCTATTTAGACCCCTTCTGTGCTCAGGGGTAAATCTCCACTGTAGCCTCCTCATGGGCCCTCAGCATCACTTTGTTTTCCTCCTCCCTCCCATCCCCTAGGGAGGGGGGCTTCCAGGCCCACAAGATGGTACAAGGGAGACGCTGCTGTCTAGCCTAGAGGACCCCAGATAAGGGCTCCTGTGGGTCTGTGTACCCATCAGGAACTGTCATGGGCTCACTCTTGTTCTCCCTCAGTTTTCTCCTGAAAAAATGGGCTTGTGTTTGCCATGTTGCAAGAGGACCCTTCTGTGTGGATGCTGAGCTCCAGGTCTCTGTGGTCCAGAGGATCCAGGAGGCTGTGTCAGGCCCAGGGCAGAAGGTATGTGCTGCCTAAGGTCTGGCTGTGCAGGGGAGGGCGAGAGGGTGTGGTGGGCACTGTGGGAGCGCCTCATCGGTTGCAGCCTCACGTCCCTTCATTACGGTGCTTGCAGAAGATGTTCTCTGATTAGTCTGCTGAATTATGAATTAGGTTCCGGGTCCCTGTGCAGCTGTTCCTGGCTTGTCATCCCCACCGCTTTATTTCCCCATCTGCTTATAAAACCAGGAGCGCCGTCCTGCAATAAACACTTCAAGCACTTTTTTTAGGGGCTAATTAATTGTGTTGCATTTCTCCAACACAGTGCACAGGCTGGACCTGCCCTGAATTCCCAATGCAGTTCCAGCTCCTGTCAGGGTGCCTAGGGGGAGGGCTGAGCCCAGAGGCTAGGACAGGGCACATGGTCTCTTCAGGTGTACTCTCCTCCAAGACAGCCCAGAACCCCATGCTGGGTGCCTCTCTCCAGAGGTTCCTGTGACACTGTCTGGCCACTGGACATCCCTCCCACTCATCTGCAATGTGTCCCCTGTTGAGAGGCAGTGCTGTGCTTCCCGCTCTGCCCTCCATGTCTGCTCTTCCTCCGCATCGTTCAGCACCTGCCCCAGCTTCTTCCCGATGGCCTGCTCTCAGAGACTCCCTGAAATTACCCCAGGAGAGAGGAATTGGGGAGTCTTATGTCTGCCCTGCGCCCTGCGGCAGTACTCCTCCTGCGAAGACTCAGAACATTCTGAAGCAGGATTCTAGCCACACTGTTAGTAGAAAAGCAAAAATCACAATTACAGAGTTTCACAACAGAGCTTAGTGCTGATAAAGCTAGGCAGCTGCTGTGTGCTGCTCTCAACACTGGGACGAGGTGTTTGCTAAGCTGAGCCTCAGCATGGGTGCTATGCCAAGGCAGCGAGAGTCTGCAGTGTGGCACCCATGGGTCTGAAGCCTCAGTCCTACGGTGTCAGGACCCTTCAGGATGGAGAGGGGATCTGGGAGGCTCTGCTACTTGTGCATGGTGGGGACAGTAGACACCTATGTGCCACTATGATGTCCTTGGAACAGGCTGGCAAGGCTCCTCTAGATTCCCGTGGTTTTGTCCTCACAGGCTGAGATGTGGCAGCAGAGGGTGATCTGTTTAAAGATACTGCAGAGTCACTGACAGGGCAAGGCTGAGTGTCCACTGTGATGAGGGGCCCTAGTCAGCCTTGGTCACTTGGCTGCAGGGTCGAGAGTCACTGACTCACCTGTAGGACCTCAAGCTGGGTCCCTAGGAAGCTCCCAGCTCTATCCTTGTCCTCTGTGCACAGGAATGGCCGAACCCAAGGACACCTTGACGGTGGGGACTTCAGCGTCAGAGGCAGGAGCTACTGGGGTCAATCATGTTTCCTCACTTCTCAGAGGCCTTGCTCCCCAGCTCAGCTCCGGAGCTGGAGACCCTGTGGGGATCTGAAAGGAGGAACCTTTGTTTTCACTGCTGTCCAGGCCTGAGGCTCCCAAGCTTTGCAACTCTGAGGGCAGGTGCTAGAGAGGTCAAAAGCAGGAGCAGGAGCAGGAGTGGGCTGAACATTCTCTAAAAGAGCTCTGGACCCTGTAGGCCTCCATATGGTCCTAAGAGTGAAGCGCACGGGAGTCCTGGGGACAGCCTGCTGGCCTCTCTTAGTGTGGTTTCCTCCAAAATGACCCTGGTGTGAGGCTGAATATGAGCGCTTGTCTGAGCATGGTGACACTGGGAACAAGGGTAGGGTAGAGTAGGGTAGGGTAGATGGAGCTGTGGGAATGACTGGGTAGGGCATTGTGGGCCGCTTGGAGTTTGGCTCTTGATTTCTACCTCTGCATATGGCTGCACATGTTCACTAGTGACCTCCAAATGACTGGGGAGGGTTGGGGGGGGGCTCATAGTGCCTGTCATACCAGGAGCTGAGGGGGTGGCAGGATTAAGGATCTCTGGTTTAGGGGCCTCGCCCAAGCAGGGTGTGGGCCTGGGCAGTGCTGAATCCAGGGTGTGATTTTATCCCAGGAGTGGGAGCTGTTGGTGAGAAGAGTGAGCAGCGCTTCCCTCCTGGACATGGCCTCTGTGTGGATCCCCACCAGGGGATGGAGCCTGTTGGTAGTGCTCCCTGGCTAGCTCCGTTAGAAACACTTTTATGGGCTGTTAATTGTTATGCTCCCGTTTAATTCTGGGTGTCATTGCATGTCAGCCAAGCCCGACAGGCTGGGATTTATGCCTTGAAATTATGGGGCTTGGGTTGTTCAGAGGTAAAACAATTACCCATCAATCAGCCACCAATCGGCCTGAGTTAGGCCTGGCAGCCCTGTTAGCAAGTGTGGGTATCCACAGCCCTGAGAAGACCTTCAAGAAGAAGAACTGACTTTGAGAACAAGGTAGGCTGGGCAGGGTCCTGCCCCAGTAAGCTTGTCTGTCAGGACTCAACTCTAAGAAGGTGGCCCTGCTATGTTCTAACTGTTGGGATCAGTGACTTAGCCTCCCACTCATATGTTGTGACTGTGATCCCAGGGATGCTGATGGTAACCAGCTCAAAGATGCTGCAGAGTTGCAGAGAGGGAGAGGTGATGTGCCCAGTATGCTGAGGGGCCCTGGCTCGCTTCTGTCAGTCTTCTGCCAGCTCTGGGGTGTCACAAGGAAGACACAAGTACAAAGGGAGTGCTGGGGCTGCCAGCTGCGGGGACTATACCACCAGAGCCCCAATACCTTCCTATGGGTACAGAGGCAGATGAGGCCCTGCTAAAAGTGGGGAGGTAGTCCACAGTAGGGCATTGCCAGGAACAGCCTTTGATAAAAGTTCTGCACTTGCTCGGACCTTATTGGAGGTGCTGGAGTCCCCAAGAGGCACAGGGGAAGAGGGGACTCTGAGCAAAAGACCAAGAAGCCTCCATCTTCCTTGCTGCACTCCAGCCACAGCAGGAACAGGGCCCAGCACCTGCTCTGCAGACCCAGGTCTCCTCTCCATCAGTTCACATCCTCAGGTATTATCTTGCTACCCAGCAGTACCTGCTCTACCATCTATACCTGCCCCAGCTGCCCCTGCCCATCTCACCTCCCCAGCTGCCCTACCTGCCCCAGCTGCCCCTGCCCATCTCACCTCCCCAGCTGCCCTACCTGCCCCAGCTGCCCCTGCCCATCTCACCTCCCCAGCTGCCCCAGCTGCCCCTGCCCATCTTACCTCCCCACCTGCTCCAGCTGCCCCAGCTGCCCCTGCCCATCTCACCCCCCCCCCTTGATTTGCCCCAGCTGATGATATCACCGGGCACAATATGACTGTTAATTACTGAACTGGATGGCACTCTCCACGTGGGCTGGAGTAAACGTGAATTCCTCCCAGGCTTATGTCCTCCTGGGGTCATGTACTGGCAGGGGTCATATTCCTGGGACATGTGTACTAGGACCCAAGTGAGTCTCCTGCACAGTGTCCTCCTCACAGGCAGACTCCATTTAGCAGCAGAGCCTCCTACATTTTGTATTGAAATATTTTAACAGGAGAAAAAAGTCTTGTTTTCATTTCCTCAGTCACATGCTAATTGGCCCGCGCTGCTATGAGCAATTACCACAATCTAGGACTGGCTTCAGTCTATTCTAACTTCCTTGAAAGTCAAGGAGCTGTGACACCCGTGAGTCATTCACACTTCATCTTCCAGTCACTGTCTTTGCTTCCCCACCCTGAATGCCAACCTGCTGGTGGGTGAGGCCCTCCAGGGAACTGTGGAGCTGTGGGCGGGGCTTGGCCTCACCCACGTTTTCTTTCAATAGACTTGCCTGGGCCCATGGAGCTGGCTGTTGTCTGCTCTCCCAGTCCCAGCTGGCTGTCCAGGCTGGGCCCAGCAATGTGGTAGGAAATGCTCCCTAAAGCCCATGCTGGGACTCTTGGGGTAGCCGTGGCTTTGATTTTTAGACCGTGCAGACACCTGGGGAGAAGCAGGCTATACAGTCCAACGAGAGTTGCTGGGTGCTGAGGCCCACCCAGGGCTACGGTGGACACCTGTTATGAGAGAGGGAAGGGTGGAGCCTTGCGGGGTTTTGGCCAGAAAAGACTGGAGCTGGCTGGCTGGCAAAGATCAGCTCATTCTCCCCAGGGCAGCCCCAGGACTCCCGTCCACAGCTCTTGCACCCACGCCCAGTCCAGGCCTCATCCTGCCATGCCTGGGTAGCCACACTGGCATTTGGTATCTGGGGAGCTGCTGACAGTGCGTGTTCTGCCTGCTGACAAAGCACTGCTAGCCTATTTGGAAATGTCAGGCTGGCGGGTGGCAAGCCCAGCCAGTACCCGACTCCTGACCATGATGCTGGATGAGCTGCAGCCCCAGCAATGGAGCCAGGCAAGTGCTGAGAGGCACTACTGAGGGTTTGAGCTCTGGGTGGGCTACAGGCTGTGGGAAAGCAGCCCTGGGCTGACCCCGCCTCTGATGGATGAGGGCTCCGAGACACAGCTGCGGTGGACTGGTTGATGTGGAAGAGCAATGGTACACTGGGGACCCTACGGTATCCGAGGGAGGTTTATTGGCATCAGCTGATTTCCCAGGGGTCCTTGCTGGCAGTGGCCACTGTATTCCGAAGAACTGTGTGGGAGGGGAAGGTGTGAAGTGAGCACTGTCTCTGGCCTGCCTGAGCCTGAGCAGAGCTGTGTGACGGGCACATGGTAAACCAGGAAAGCTGGTGGATCTTCAGTGCTGGAAGCTGGCCCAGAAGGATGGGAGACAAACTCTCAGGCTGAGGGGCGCAGCTTTTGTGCTTTCTGGTCCCTTGTGCAAGGGCTGGCCTTTGCAGCCATGTTTTGGCTCTCCTGTCCTGTCTACTGGACACAGGGCTCTGTGACCCTCCATGGCAGTTACTTCCCTGGGTCCGGCAATACAGATACTTTGGGCCCCGATTCCTATGAGGACTGCCACACTGCTGTGCCTAGGCCGTGCCTTGACTTTGTGTGTAAGGACAGACACCTCCCAACTGGGGAATTTCAGTTGGATCTCCTTATAGCACCAGTTCAGGAACAAGGGGTTTCTAGTTGCCACCCCACAGTCTTTCCCACCTCTGTTCCTGTTGGGTCGGGCTCTCTGGAGACAGTCACCACACAGGACTGGACAAACACGTGGGGCAGGAGCCCTGCTGTGACCCTGGAGGCTCCTCCTCTCTTCAGGGGTGAGGTGGGAGTGGGGGTAGGGGGTGGGGGGGGGAGGGTAAGGCAATGTGGGGGGAATGGGAGTTGTGGCTCCAAGGGACACACCAGGGCTGGAGACACAGAGAGGGCTGTGTGTGCCTGTGCATGGGGTACGGTTGGTTTGGATTCCTGGAAACATGGTGTCCTCTGCATACTCTCCAGTTGCTGTGACAAAGTACCTGAGGAGAGCAACTTAAGAAAGAAATGTTTTACCGTGGCTCACAGCTTGAGGGTGCGTTCCCCCACGGCAGGAATGCGCAGGAACTGGAGGTGGCAGGCGGGTCGTCTCTCCCCAGCTAAACTCTCTGGAGCTGCACTTACAGACCCCACAATGCTGTCTCCTGCACGGCTTTATTTTCTATTTAAGACTTTCATATATGCATACACTATATTTGATGATATTTACTTCCATTCCCTGCTCCGACTTTTCCTAAAACCTGCCCCATATCCCCCTCCTGATTTCATGTCCTCTTTGTTTTTATGTATGTATGTATGTATGTATGTATGATGTATTCATGCATGTATGTATGTATGTATGTGTATGCCTGCATGAATGGATGTATTGGTCTCCTCAGAGGCCATCAGATCCCCTGGCACTGGAGTTACAGGTGATTGTGAGCTGCCATGGAGGCTGGTAACTAAATCTGGATCATGGTCTAACACCAGAGCCATCTCTCCAGCCCCCTCTTATAAAAACCTGCAAGGTTATTCTGAATCCAGTCAAGTTGACAGTGAAGTGTCAAGGTGGGTGGTGAGACCACCTCATGAATGGTGGGCCTCCATGAACAGGAGGAGGATGCCTGAGCCCACTCTGGCCACAGGCTGTCTAGGTTTTGAAATGCTTCTGTCCTTCCACTTAGATCCTCACTCTCAGGCTTTGCCTGGAGACAGCTGCCACATCCAAAGGGCACCACATACAAATACTGACCTTACAAGAGGCTTCTGGGTATGGGCTTTTATGGCTACAATGAATGCATGGGTCAGTCCCAGGACCCCTTGGGTAGGTCAGGCTTCAGAACCAGGGGTTAATAGTTTGAGATGTCTGAAGGTTGAATGACCAAGTGCTGGCTGCAGTTAGTGTTCTCCCATGCCCATGGACCCTGAGAGGTGTGTGCATCTCCCTGAGTAACATCCATTCTGCCTAGGAATCAGTTCAGGAGAGGCAAGTCTGTCTTTTAATTAAGGAAGGGCCTTTCGCAAGTCTGAACTTTTATCCTGAGCACTTTCTCCTGGTTGCTGTGCTTGAGATGGGGGGACACCCACCAAGGCACTGACAAGGCCTGCGCTGTTTAAAGGCTGAGCCACGCGGAGCCTATCTCTCCTGTTCAGGCCAGTGGGTGGGCTGGATGTCCTATGGCTTTGCTCAAAACAACAGGAAAACTGCCAGCTGTCATTTGGGTGGGAGTTGTCTTGCTATTGAAGTGAAGCTGGGATTGAGGCCTACTTACTGATGTGGATGGATGAGGCTCCTATAGGTCTATCTGGAAAAAAATCACCAGAAAAGCCTGAGCTTTTCAGTGCTTGTGGCATGTAGGTATAGGTGAGCCTAAGAGATAGATAAGCAGGTAGTGTGGGTGCGTGGTGCTAAGCTAAGCTGTCTCTTTCTCCTATGCTGCACCAGGAGAGCAGGCTGCCTGGGACCTGGAGCCAGGGTAGGTAGTGTGAGTGGGAATCTCTATCCCCAGAACTGAACCCAGAATTCACTGTGACAAGCACTAAGAAGTACAGCTAGGGTCTAAGACGGATGTGATAGGACCTTGCATTTCCTCCTGGTCTCAGAGGATCTAGGCTGCTGGGCATGGGCTTCAGCCTGCAGCAGATGGGGCCTTGTGGGATTTCATGACACCTCTGATCTGTGGTCAAGATTCAGGTATTTCATGTCCATACGTAACAGCACTCACAGGCAGGCTTCTGTAATGCTTCCCCGAGCACATTCTCGGCAAGGATGTTCTCAGCATTGTGTAAGGTGCTGTCCTTGTGAATGAAACTTTGAGGCAGGTCCTCCTCCTTCTCCTTCTCCTCCTCTTCCACCTCCTCCTCCTCCTCCTCCTCCTCCTCTTCCAAGTGTAGCCAAAGTAAAATCCAAGTATGGCCCAGTGGCTCCCAGAACCAACCTGTGAAAAACGCCCAGAGTCAAGGTAGACTCAGAAACCAGATATGACCACATGACCCAGAAACCAGATGTAATTGTGATCCAAAAAGTCAGGTGTCAATCTGGAATGGAGGTATAACCAGGGCTCAGGTCCCAGATCTGAATAGCATCTTGGATTAATGCTTTGACTAGATCCAGAATCAATGTGAAATCAAGACCCAGAAAACAAATATGAACAGGATCCATAAACCTCCAGGATTAAAGTTGTGACTGAACCCAGAATCAAGGTGTATCTAGAATCCAGAATGAAGGTGTGTCTGGGACTCAGGTCACATTTGGAATTAAGGTGTGACTAGAGCCAGAATCTAGTGTCCCGAGCACTCCAGGGTCTGCCTAAGGTCTGCCTAAGGTCTGCCTAAGGTGTCACTGGGCCCTGCAGTTTCCTCCTGGTCTGAGTGGATCTGGGCTGCTGGCCATGGGCTTCTCTGGGATTTCATAACATGCTTTGTTTTCCTTCTATTTGTGTGGATCCCTTCTATTTGCCACCCTCCGTGCTTGTTTTCCATTTCCAGCACTGCTGTAAGATTTCCTTTCAAAATATAATCACTTAAGTGAAAATCCATTTGAAACCCCTCAAGTAAACAGCAGTGAGGGGGGTGGATGGGTGGAGGCAGGGTGGGGCAGAACACGGGCCTCTGCACAGCTGTGACAGAGCATGGTTTGGAAGGGGTGAGGAAGGAAGAAGTTGGGGGTGGTGGTGGATGAAGATCTTTCAATGCAGCCAAAGCCGGTACTGGTCAACCAGGACCATCATGGCTGTGGCCTGTCTAGCCTGGGCTTTAAGTCCTTTCTTGCCTCATGGCTCTATGTGGACTTGAATTGAGGCTCAACGTCTACTTGCCTGCCTTCTCCACTCTGAGGCAGGCCCAGTACTGTCCATTCACATGAACAGTGAAGACAGTAGCCCAGAGCCCTGAGTGCTCATGCTGGCTGGCCACTCTGGCTTCCTGTGGCACCCAACGCCTTGTCATTGGCTATTCCACTCTGTGCTGTGTGAGCCTAGGGACTGGATCTGTCATGAACATGTATGACAGGGACAGGTCTGAGACCCCAAGCTCAGGATGCATGGCTGATGGAGTTGGCTGTGATGCAGGCCCATCTGCTTCCCACCCCAGCAGACAGGGGCCTTTCCCAAAGCTTACGGGCCTCAATCAGACTCCTCTTCTCTACCTGGGAACTCTGTCTAACAAGGAGTTGTAATTCCCGAATCTTCTAGAGAGGCCCCAAAAGTGCTGCAGGGAGACTAGAGTTGGGGTCAGGGTCATAGTGTGTTCTTGGCCTTGAAAATTCTTCTTCTCCTGTGTTCTGTATCCTCAGCCTCCTCTAAGGCTCTGAAAGACCCAGACTCTGTCATTTTAGATGGAAGCAGCAGTGACAGTTTTTTCCTGGAGGATGCCAGATCTGGTGAGTGAGAACTGACCATTAGGGTTTCCAGTCCTCTGAGAGCAGTGACTCCAGTTAGAACCCTAGAATTTGCTGGAATAGTCACACTTGCATCATAGGTACTGTCTTAGTTAGGGTTTCCATTGCTGTGAAGAGACACCATGACCAAGGCAACTACTATAAGGGACAGTATTTAATTGGAGCTGGTTCAGAGGTTCAGTTCATAATCGTTATGGCAGCATCAAGGTAGACAGCTGGAGAAGGAGCTGAGGGTCATCTTGATTCAACTGCAGCCAGGAGAGAGGTTGTGTCTTCTGCATTGGGCAGGGCTTGAGCACTAGGAGCCCTCAAAGCCCACCTACACAGTGACACACTTCCTCTAACAAGGCCAGACCTATCCCAACAAGGCCATACCACTTAATAATGCCTTTCCCATGGGCCAAGCATATTCAAACCACCACAGGAACACACACTCAATGAGAGAGCTCTGCCCACACCCAGTTCAGTCTATAACATCTCAAGGCTAGAGGATCCACCCTTTTATACTGGCCACTCTCCATGTCACCCTCACAGATCTTGAGGGGTAAAGGGCTGCCCTCTGCCAGGGAGGACATGGGAGCTCCTGGGGTGGGTTCTGCATGCTTGCTGAGGGCATTTACAGCTGGTCCCTGAAGGGAGCTCTGACAGACATGTGACTGTCTGGTGCCTGAATAGACAGGAAGTTGGGAAGGACTGTGTCTTAGGGTTTTATTGCTTTGTAGAGATACCATGACTGTCTAACTCAGGGTTTCTATTCCTGCACAAACATCATGACCAAGAAGCAGTTGGGGAGGAAAGGGTTTATTCAGCTTACATTTCCACATTGCTGTTCATCACTAAAGGAAGTCGGGACTGGAACTCAAGCAGGTCAGAAAGCAGGAGCTGATGCAGAGGCCATGGAAGGATGTTACTTACTGGCTTGTTTCCCCTGGCTTGCTCAGCTTGCTTTCTTATAGAACCCAGGACTCCCAGCCCAGGGATGGCATCACCCACAAGGGGCCCTTCCCCCTTGATCACTAATTGAGAAAATGCCTTACAGCTGGATCTCATGGAGGCATTTCCTCAACTGAAGCTCCTTTCTCTGTGATAACTCCAGCTTGTGTCAAGTTGACACAAAACCAGCCAGTATAATGACCAAGGCAACTCTTATAAGGACAACATTTAATTGGGTCTGGCTTACAGGTTCAGAGGTTCAGTCCATTATCATCATGGCAGGAAGCATGGCAGCCTGCAGTCAGACATGGTGCTGGAGGAGATGAGGGTTCTACATTTTGGTCCTGGATCAAGGCAGCCAGGAGGGGACTTTTCTGCCCTGGGTGGAGCTTGAGCATAGGATCTCAAAGCCCACCCCCAACAGTAACACACTTCTTCCAACAAGGTTGTGGTTTGGGTATACTTGGCTCAGGGAATGGCACTCTTTATTGGAGTAGGTGTAGCCTTGTTGGAGGAAGTGTGTCACTGTGGGGCTGGGCTTTGAGACCCTTGTCCTATCTGCCTGGAAGCCAGTCTTCTCCTAGCAGCTTTCAGATCCAGATGTAGAACTCTTAGCTCCTTCTCCAGCACCGTGTCTGACTGCAGGCTGCCATGCTTCCTGCCATGATGATAATAGACTAAACCTCTGAACCTGTAAGCCAGATCCAATTAAATGTTGTCCCTGATAAGAGTTGCCTTTGTCATGGTGTCTGCTCACAGCAACAAAACCCAAACTAAGACAAAGGTCACACCTACTCTAACAAGGCTACACTCCATAATAGTGTTGCTTCCCGTGGGCCAAGGATATTCAAACCACCACAGCCATTGTCAACTTAACATCTAGAAGACAACTGCTGGGCAACAAATGAGGGAATACTCATTGTGCGTTTGAGGAGCTGGAGTGTGGGAGAGAGGAGACAACTGAATACCAGTGTCCACTTCTCTCTGCTTCCTGACTGCTAAAACAACCCCCCATGACCAGTAGTTAGTCACTGCATCCTCCAGCCACCATGCCTTTCCAACATGATAGATTATGCTCTCAAACTGTGAGCCAAAAATAAACCCTTCTTTCATGCAGTTTCTCTAACCAGGTAATGATTGTTTTGTTTTTCTGGAAAGAGGGTTCTCTGGATAGCCTTGGCTATCCTGGAACTCCATCCATAGGCCAGGCTGGCCTCTATTTATAAGATCCACCTGTCTCTGCCTCCCAAGAGCAGGGAATAAAGGCATGAGTCACCACTGCCAGACTTGGTCAGGTAATTTTATCAGAGCGAAGAGAAAAGCAACTTGATCCTACCTAACACAGAGACCTACTTAACAAAGGGGCCTACCTAACACAGGATCTACCTAACACACTGACCTACCTAACACAGGGGTCTACCTAAAACAGAGCCCACTTAACACAGACTCTACCTAGCACACAGGCCTACCTAACTCAGAGCCTATCGAACATAAAGCCTACCTAACACATGGGCGTATCTAATACAGAGCCTTTGTAACACAGGGCCAACCTAATGCAAGGACCTACCTAATAAGTGTCCTATTGCATGCCCTCTTCACACCTCCCAACTCCCTTGATATTTTCATTGTGAATGGAATTCAGAAAGGAGAGAGAGAGAGAGGAGGCGGCTGGAGAAAATAACCCAGAAGACTTTCTGTCCTCAGAGACTTCCTCTTCCCATTACTAAACAAGTCCACAGTTTCTCTTAAGTAGGACTGCAGGCTGTCCAAAGCCAAACAGGGAGATAACCCAGCCCAGGGGTTATCACCTTCCCTGTGCCACCTTGGCTCTGTGTCTATATTTGGCAGGCTATCACTGGGGAGTTTGTTTCTGTTGGGACTGTAGTTTGGAGGTCCTGAGGCTGGAGTGTAGTCAGGAAGCTGTTGGAGGAATCCTGTAGCATGCTGGCTCCATTTATCAGCCTGTAGGCCCTCCTCAGGCCCTAGGCCTTGAAGTCGCAATAAATATTGATTTATTCAGGCAAATCGATGTGTTTCTAAGGATCTGGATCGATAGCAAAGTTACAAGGATCAGGGCAAAGTCACACACGTGTCCAGTTCTAGTGTTAAGGAAGACGCAGGCAGAGGCTGAAATGGGATCTTCCACTATCAAGGGTGCCAGGAAGTTATCAGAGAAGGGGCCTGGCAGATGCTACCGTGGGGCTTATGGGCATTATCTGGGCACATGTTCTTCTGTCTGCCTGGACTTGACATATGCTTAGCTCCCAGCTGCTTTTCTGTCTCTTGCTACTGTCTAGGCATGAGGATCTGGGTAGGTTTTCTTCGGTGGCCTTGGGTTCAGGCCAGTGCAGATCAAGCTAATAGGATAGCTTCCCTTGGGGCCTTGTTTTGGCTCCTGGTCCTTTGAGATTACAACTCTCTCACCCCTAACCCAGCAGCTCTTTACTCTGGTCCTGTACACAGAAGGCCTGTACCCCAAGCACACACCAACAGGCAGCTGCATCTCCTTGCTCAAGATTCCTCTGACTGTCCTCTGATCAAGCTCAGCTCGGGGAGGCTTAGGGACCCCACTACCTTCATCGCTCCTCTACCTTGGGGTATATATCCTGTCTTTGTCTAGAACTGTTGTCTTCATCTCTCAGTCTACATCTGCCTGTTTCTTCTCCCTGCTTTACCCTTACGAGTTCCCCTACCACCTCTAACCATTCTCCCCAAAGGGCAAGTTTGGGGACCAGGACCTTGAGAGGATGCCACCACAAACTTCCTCAGGGGTGAATGAGTGTGGTGTGCTGCAGGCATGCCATGTGGATGGTGGGTGTACTGAACCCTGCTTCCCCTTCCATTGTCTCCCCACCTCCATCACCCTTGTTTATAATTGCTTCTCATGGCTCTGGCACACTCTGCCATGCTTCCTGCCCTTGAACATCAAGGCTGGGTCTTGTGTGTTCTGCTCCGGTGGGGCCACTTTATTTATGAGAATTTGGTGAATGCAGATGTACTGTTTCCAGCTAATAGCCCCAAATCACTTGTGCTGCCCCATTAGCAGGGAAACCGGTCTGTGTACATTACACACCATCTAAGTGGGAGCCCAGGCAGCAGTTTTATGACCCTATAAAACTTTGGGAGTTTATTGCTATTGAACAAACATGTAATCCGATGCTTCAGGTTCAATATATGTAGCCAGCAGCATTCAGAGCCAGCTGTGGCTGTGGCTCCCATGGCCAGATTGAACTACGGACATTCAGGGGCTTTGGAGCCGATTGGAGATTGATCGGTTGTAGGACAAGGGGAGGATTTATGGCGGCTGTGTGGGGTTGGTACTCCAGCATATTGAACAGCCCAAGGACAGGGAAGGGGAGGGGAGCTGTCTGGGACCCAGGGTGAGAGGCTGGTCAAAGGATGCCTGCAGCAAAGAAAGCAAGCAGAGAGAATGGGCCCAGCATAGCTCCTGGAGAGAAGGGGAAAGGTACAGGCTAGAGAGGAGTCATTGGCTAACTCTCACTCATCCAAGACCTTCGCCTGTCTTCATCTATCTCCCTGTCAATCTAACTAGCCCTCAATTATTCATTCATCTGCCAACCTGTCCAACCATCCATGCATGCATGCATCCACCCATGCATGCATCCACCCAGATGTACCTCCATACTGTCCATCTGATTAGCCATCACTTTATCCCTGGTTTGTCTCTCTTTCTATCTACCCATTCACTTATTATCCACCTATTAGTTGCCCATTCACCCTTCTACCCATCCACCTGTGGAGTCATGTGTCTGCCCACCCACCCCTTCACCTCCTAGCCTCACCCATTTGGCTATCCATCCTCCCAGTTTAGAGCTTCTTACCCCACCCAAGAACAGGGTTGTCCTTCCAGTCCCAGATGACCAGAGCCTGGAAAATCCACAGTGGCTTATTCCACCATCTAGAAGATCCTGGTATCATTGTTTGATTTTGACCAGGGTATTCCCCAGAATTTCATTCTTGCGTCTACATTCCATGTATATGTATATTTTTAATGATTTATTTTTATTTTATGTGTATTGGTGTTTTGCCTGCATAAATGTCTGTATGAGGCTGTCAGATCCTCTGGAATTGGAGTTATAGACAGTTGTGAACTGCCATGTGGCTGCTGGGCATTGAACCTGGGTCCTCTGGAAGAGCAGCCAGTGCTCTTACCCACTGAGCCATCTCGCCAGTCCCATTTTAAAGAATGGAAATCCTCACTGCTGATGGCGGTTTACTTATTGCCTCCCAGCCTTGTCCTGTGCACACCCTTCCAAGTTCATGCCTCTCCCAGAATGGCCATTTTTTTGTGTTTATCTCAGGTGAGGTTTTATCAAGAATGTTTTTTAGGTGCTGTTTCCGGCTCTGACTTTCCTAGCATTGAGGCTGCTAGCCCATGAGTCCTGATCTGGCTCTCTGTGTACATGTTCGGTCAGCACAGAGCCAGGAAAGGCTGTTCCTAGGATGAAGGGTGACTGATAACCTCTATCAGTTTACAAGCTGACTGGAACCTCAGAACAAGAGAGGCTACTGCCACACAGGCAGAGAGGCCAGAATGTTGCTGTATGTGTGTGTGCTCATATTTGTGTGTGAGCACATGTGAATGTGTGTGTGTGTGCACGTGTGTGAGTGCATGTGTGTGCACACGTGTGTGAGACATGTGTGTGTACATATGTGTGTGTATGTGCATGCACGTGTGCATAAGTATCTCTGTGTGTACACAGGCCATATGCTTTGTTTCACCTGCAGTGCACACACATCTTTCTCAGTAGTTTTGCTTCAGCATAACTCACACTGTGGTAATGGTATTAATTTTTTGTCGTGTCAGTGTCAAGCATTTACCCTGCATGCTGCTCATCCTTTGCCTTGATGTTTCCTTTGGTGCTGAGAGTTTAGCTTTCACACAAAGTGTACTCATCTAGGCTTTTTTTCTTAGAAAGTTCTTTCCCACTGGGATTCGGCATCTATTTCCCTCCTTTTTTTTCCTTCCTGTTCCTTTTAATGGTGAAGTTATTTTCTGTCATCTCTGTCTTACCTGCAGCCCACACAGTGAGGTACAAACTCTGCTCTAAAGGCCTCCCTGCTTATATCCCCATCACCTGACTGTGTGTGTCCATGCCCCTGGGGCTTCAGCACATTTATTTGGGCTCCTGTCTCTAAGAGTGGCCCCAGCCTTCCTCAGTGACTACAGAGGTTTTATCCTTGTTTCCATGGCCACTCTGTGGATGAAGAAGACAGATCAGGTCCCTATGGACTCCCCCTCAACTCTACTGCTTCCCTACCTCACTAGCATCCTACCTCCATTCTCCTGAATACTGGACATGGTGCCAAAATGTATTTCCTGCAGAACAGCCTTCATGGTACCCCACTCATATACCAGCCATCACTCTGAGAATGTTCTAGAAATACCAGCTTCTCTCACCATTCCTTCTCTCACCCCCAGTGTCTGGTTTTCAACTCTGTGTCATTATCAGAAAATGCATGCCCGGGCTCCCTAGCTCAGTTGGCAGAGTGTTTGCCTAGCACACACAGAGCTCTGGGTTTTACCCTTAGAGCTGCATAAAACAGGTGTGGCAGCAGACATCTGTAATACCAGCATTTGTGAGCTGGAAGCAGGAGGTCAGAAGTTCAAGGCCATTCTTGATTCCATAACAAATTCAGGGCCAGCCTGGAATACATGAAATCCTGCAGAAAGGAAGGAAGAAGGGAAAGAAAGAAGGAAGGAAGGTAAGGAGGGAGGGAGGGAGGAGGGAGGGAGGGTCTGTAGTGCAGGTGAATATTAGCAAAATTGTGACAGGTCTGCCATCTCTCAGTAGTTTCACTTCAGGCAGAGAAGAAAGTGGGTGAAGGACATTAATAAGGAAGGCAGGTAGCATGAGTCAGGATTCCCCCAGGAAACTCTGTGTGGGAAGGCAGAAAGGACCAGGGCTAGATCTGACTCTTGAACAAAGACAGAGACAGCCTGGCTTCTGTGTCACTCATCTGTATGTTGTGATGCAGCTATGGATAAGTTGGGGACAGAGTTAAAGTTTCTGTCTCCCTACTTTTGGCCAAAACTTTAAGTAAATTAACCTTTTAATTTCTTTTGATATGTTATACTGTTTTCTCGTAATTTGGATGAGTATTTGGGTCTAGAACCAGATTTAATAGCCTGGGCTCCAGTGACGGAGCATGCCAGGACACACAGAAACAGTTATCTGGTTGGTGTCTTTTGGACGTCCCACCCCCAGAGTTTTGTTTGTGACTCACTGTTCCTGAATAGCTCCACCCTAGGACATCCCTATCTGGTGACTTGTTGCAAGTTACCGTACACGTGGTATAGCACAGAGCCTCATAATGACTGACTAGCCTTGTTTTTTGGCCACAAACCCCATGATTCCAACTTGGCCTGTCATTGGGAAGAATAGAGTCCTGTGTCTCTACTGGATCCTGGCTCAGACACCAGCACGGAACGGTTGTTTGACGGTACAATAGAATCAGAGGCCTAGAAGTAGGAAAGATACAGACTCCCTATGTGCACAGAGAGTCTGGACAGGGAGAGCCCCACAGCTAGAGTAGAAATTCCCAGAGGGTGAACTTGTGCATCACCAGGGCAGTCAAAGTCCCAGGGAAGGTACTGGAAGGTATAGGCTCCCAGCAGGGTCTGAGAACTGGGTGAGCTACCAGTCAGAATAGGGGCAGCCTAGGGTGCTTGAATCAGGCAAGCAGCAGGACCAAGCTGTAGAAACAGTGGCTACATCCAGACTAGTTGACAAGTGGAGAAAGGATCCGTCTCAATTAACACTAGAGTTGGACCCAGGGTAATGTCCCTCAACTTATTAATGGTAATTGCTGGGACATTGACCTTGCCCTGTAGAGGTTAGCAGAGTGGGAGTCAGGAGGGGGCTCTGGCTAGGAATCAGGTCAGCAGAGCTGCCACCAGCATGGCCCAGGTCTTGTCTTGTGTCTATCGAGGTTGAAGCAGGAGACACTGCAGGGATGGGGGTTGCTCCTCCTCAGAGGACAGGCCTCTGGGAGTAGGACTCAGCTCCCCTCTGCCTTTCCCCTGTCTCTGATTTTGCTTCCTAGTCCCTTTTGTCTCTGTTCCACTTCTTGCCAGAGCCATGCCAGAGTCTGTAGAGTTTGTGAAGTCAGTCAGCCACTCAACAAATGCTTCCCTGGTTATGTGGTCTGGGGAACTAATCTAGATTCTTCCAGACCTTGGATCAAGTAATCAGTTTTCCTGGGGACAAATGTCTTGCTGGAGGCTTGTAAGTGTCCCATCAGGGTGGCCTTGCAAGCAGGTGGCTTCATGCAGGATTCTAAACCAGTGGTTTTTGAAAGATGTGCTTGGAGCTACCTTTCAACAGGGTGACCAGGGATTGTTCAGCAGTTATCTGATATGACTGAAGGCATGCAGACAGCTCCCCTCTATATGTCTCGGTGTATCTCCTTGTCCCTTTGGAAGTCAGCCTGTGTGACAGGACCATGTCTGCTGGGACAGCCTCTCTTGCAGTTGTAATGGTTGGTAGGGCTCTTGCTGTCGTGGGGGTGGGAACCCGTGCAGTTTGCTCCGAAGTGTCTCTGCTGAGTTATTGGTTTAATAGCTAAGGAACGGCAGGGTGCCAGAAATGCTCCTCGCGGGCTCTGGGATCTGGGAGGGGGTCTGGGGCAGGGCCTATCATTGCCCTAGGGGTATCCTGCTCCCAGTCAGGTGCCAAGAATGCAGGCAGAGAGATTTATCTCTCTAGCTTTACGAGGCACTAACCGGAGAAGGCTGAGAGTCAGAAGCTGAATAATTGATTGTCCTGGCTTGCTGGGGGATGAGCTGGATTGAGAAGGTGGAGGCCCCACCCGTGCTGAAACCGTATTGAGAAGATGTGGTCACAGCCTGACTGGTGGACCCAAACTTGGGTACAGGGTCACAAGAGCCTTGGGTTAGTGTCAGAGGCTGTGATCCCTGGGTCACGCACAAGGATTCCACGAGTTCAAAGGACCATAGTGTTGGCTCCCCTCCAATCCCTTTACTTGCATGTATGTCCACCTTCCCAGCCTCACAACTCCATCAGCCAGGGCCAGGCTACCCTCCATCCACTCTCCCCATCACCCATCATCACAGGGAGCTTGTGCAGTCTCAGCAGGCTTTGTACTTGGCTTCCTGAGTGCTGAGAGATTAATGAAAGGCAGGGAGTGATGGGGCATTCTGCCACCTGGTCCTGCCTCCTTGGCCCTCTCCCGGGAGGACCCCAACATCTACACGGGTCTCAGCCCTCTCCCAGGAGGACCCCAACATCTACACGGGCGTGCCACCTCTTATTTTGTGCTCTTTCTTCTCTATCTTTCCCTGCCCCCTTCTCCAGCCAGGAGACTCTCAGTCTAGGACAGATTTCCTAGGGAGAGGTGGGCTGCCATGAGCCTGGGCAAGTAAGATGTACCTTAGGACCAACCTGGTGTGAGTCTGCACCCCCCCTCCCCACTGAGGGTGCCATCCCTTCCTGAGTTCTTGGTGACTATGAGCCTGTCCTGTCCTGAAGGGCTCACACCCTGTGCCCTGAAGAGGTCTTGCTCACAAGCCGGTGCCCCCTGCTCAAGCCAATGGGTTTCTCTCTGGCACAGGGCACCATTTGCTTGCTTTTTTTTGTTTTGTTTTTGTATTTTGTTTTTTGAGACAGGGTTTCTCTGTGTAGCCCTGGCTGTCCTGGAACTTACTCTGTAGACCAGGCTGGCCTCGAACTCAGAAATCCGCCTGCCTCTGCCTCCCAAGTGCTGGGATTAAAGGCGTGCACCACCATGCCCGGCTTGATTGTATTTTTATGAACAAAAATGCTATTCTCCCTCACTGGCTTTGGGAACATTACCGGGTCTGATTTGCAGTGCTTAGTGTCAGGACAGGACTGGCAAGAATGGATGTAGAGACCTTCCTGACAACCACCGATGGAAGCAGTGTTAGCCACACAATCCACTCCTAAGAGGCCCAGTGGATTCTAGCTCAGCCTGCCTTAGTCTCTCTTCCAGGACTGCCCTGCTGTTGCGGAAGGGCCGACTTGCATGCCAGCAGCCTCTGAGGTGTTCCCAGTTGCTGGACAGGTGAGACAATAAAATACTCAGGCACAAAACTTCCCACTGCTCATGCCCGGAGCTTTTGAGGGAGTCACTGGGGGGAATCTGGGTCATGGAGATACAGAGGAGGGGTTCTGTTGGGCCCCATATCCCCATGGGGGATTGCTACCCACTACCCTCCCTGGCTTCCATCATGACTTTAGTCTAGGGGCTTGGTGGCTGACCCTGATTGTTTTCCCCACTGTCTCTAGGAGGAGAGGCATTTGCTTGGCCAGGGTAACCAGGCAGATCATAGAGTTTGTTTTCAATTAATACTTGTTTAGCCAAGTTTCTCCTCCCCAAATCTCCCTGCTTGCAGGCAGGGCCGTCTCTTGGCCCGTGTGATCTGCTGAGCCCTTGCTCAAATATAAGCAGATTTGCTGCTTTCTAAACACAGCTAATCCAATTGTGCTCAAGGGCTGGGAGGAGGGCAGTCTTGGGCAGCAGGTGAGCTAGGATCTCTCTGGTTCTGAGGACTAAGGGCTGGGGACTAAGGGCAGCCAGAATCAGTCTAGTGGATTCACCATGGTGTCCCCTCCTTATTTGCCCAGAGCATCCTGTGGAGGGAGGGCAGCAGCCAGGACCCTTTAAACAAGAATTCTGGCTGCAGTCATGGAGTATGCTGTCCCTTGGATCCAGCCCAATCTGCTCTGCTGTGTCCCTGAAACCCCCCATCTCACATCTCTGGGTAATTTGATCCTAGGGATTCAGACACAAAGTCTCTTTGGTCCTCAACTCTATTTTCTATAGGACCGGGCAGGTTCCAGGAGTAAGGTGGGACCTTCACGTCCATTTCAGAAACCCGTAGCCAACTCATAGCCCTGCCCCCTGCCTAGCTTGCTTTGTTTGCAAGGGTACAGACCCAGTGGGCTTCTTATCCCAGAGCTGTTCCCTGTGACCTGGGAGAGGCTTGTGTGCCGAGTTCTGCTTGCCTGATGTAGGAGCCAAAAAGCTACCCTGAACCCGCACAGCTCCCAGCTGACGGATTCAATTCAGTTCCACAAATATTGACCCTGAGTCTAATCCACTCGTCCTCTAACACCGGCTCATTCCTCTGTGGGCCCTGTGTAGCCACTGCACATTCCATTTAATCCTGCCTGATGTTCCTGATTCCCAGTGAGGGACCTAGGCTTACTACAGCCATGGAGTAAGGGACAGCGCTGGGCTCTGACCTCTGTGTCTAGATTGGCCACTGACCTCCATGGAAAGCAATGGGGGTGTAAGGGGCCTGTGGGCCAGTTAGGGTGGGTGCTTCTGCCATCTGAGCATCAACTATGTCTGTTAGCCGAGTGGCACCGGAATCCTGCCTGTGTCCAAACTGGTTCAGCAGGCTGGTGTAGCTGGAGAACCTAGCCCCGGCTGGGGTGCTGGCTTGTGTGTGAGCTTCAATGTAGCTGTCGTGATGGGATGGAGCTGATACAAAGTTCTTCAGCGAGACCGATACAGGGAAGCTCAGGGAATAGGGCTCTAGCATGTACTCCAGGCTCTTCTGTCCCCTCCGCTTTCCTTCACCTGACCCCTCAACTCTGCCCTTAAAGGCTTTGCTTGGGAGTCTTTGTGGCTCCAAGGTCTGAACACTTGGTTCTCAGGTCAAGAGTAGACTGATAAGCACTCTGATGGACAGGGTCTGAGGCTTCGGGTGACCCTGGAGTGAGCTAGGACACTGGGTGGGAAGGGGTGTAAGGATATACACCGTGTGCTGAGGACCTGGGGCCATCCCTGGCCAGTCTATTACTGCCTTACTGACCTAGCTATTAGTATCTGTTGGACATTGCTGTCACATGGTAACCCCATAGCAGGGACCAGGACATTTATCAGAAATGGAACTGATGGATTAAGGTGGAACCGGGTGAATTGATTTTTTCCCCACGAGCACTTAAATACTGTTCTTTGTCAGATCTCAGGGTGGCAGAGACAGGGAGAGGGACTCCATGGTGAGGGAGGAGGGGACAGGTAGAGTATTATAGGACAGCTATGTGACAATGCTGAGGAACAAGGGGGTGGCTATGGCAGAAGACAGGAAGAGTGAGCTGGGTGATAATGGGGACAATAGCAAGCTTCTCTGATCTTTGTCAGAGGGACCATGACTGCAGAAACTTTTTCCCCTCTGGATTGGAGGCAAAGACTGAGCCTTCCCCGCACTGGCTGTGGGACAACAAACTACCCTTCTCCTGCTGTGTTCCAGTAGCCTTCACATAGTCCTAGGAAATGGAAAGCCTAGTGGTGTATTCATTCGCTCCTTCATGTGGCAGACACTACAATAAAGGGAGGCAAGAGGCAGCCAAGCCCAGGAAAGTGCAGACAGGGACGGTGACAATCCAGACTCATGTGTAGGGCGGTAGTCTCACTTCTTCCTACAGGAGGTCTGATGCTAGTGTGTGCAGGAGATCCACAGTCATAGTCATTCTGCAGGGCCGTCCCTGCTCAGCCTGCCCTGCTGTGCTCTGCCATTTTATTGTGGTCCCTGGTCTGCCAAGGCATAACTAGCTCTAACCTCATGTGGGCTACATGGGCAGGAAGGTCACGCTCCCATCTTAGTCCATGAATGTGCCCAGGGCTCCATAGGCATTGTAGTTCCCTGGCTGTGAGCTGTGCACAATGAATGGCTCCTAGGCAGCCAGAGTGGGGTTTCACTGTGCTCACCTTCTAGCCTGTCTCTGTGACCGTTTGCTTTAGTAGGAGACTGCAAGGAAGAGCAGGTAAGCCAGTACCAAGCCTAGTCTCTGTCAAAGGATGGCGCTCTCTACTGTAATGGGGTTCTTTTCAGGTTCATGGTGGCCCTATTTCTAATTAGACATGGAAGTGCTGAGCTGGGGAAGCAAAGGGCACCAGAGGGCTGGGGCCTGAAGCAGTTGCTAGGAGCTGTAGCTTTGGACACTGGAAAAGAGTATTCATCTCCCATGTCCACTCAAGACAGGGACTGGGCAGTGTCAGGTGGGAACTGAGGGTTGTCCAGGTATAGCCCATCTTGTCATGAGCCTCCTGTACCACCTGGGCTCTGAGCACTGATGCTGATGTCTGTGGCCAGAATGAGCAGAATGTGTGTGTGTGTGTGTGTGTGTGTGTGTGTGTGTGTGTGTGTATGTTTGTGTGTGTGTGCGTGCGTGCGTGCTGCCAACTGATGGTCTATTTTCTTTTATGTCTTCATCCACAAAACCAGCATGGCCTAGACATTAGGGCAGATGGACTCCTCTCCTGCCCCCTGCTGTTGGTGTGTTTTTGTGTGTGTGTGAGATCATGTGTCCCAGGCTGGCCTTGAGCCTGTCCTATATTGGAGGATGACATCTACTGCTTGTTATATATTGCAGGATGCTTTTACCTCGTGATTGCTAGGCATCTAGACATGTACAGCCATGCCTGGTGATGGGAGGAACTTACCTCAGGGCTTTGTGAAGGAACTAGGCAATCACTCCACCAATTGAGCTACATCCCTGCCCTCCTCGTTGCTTTGTGAGTGAGGATGAGGGTGGTATCTGGGGGCTGTGCTACAACCCCAAACCCTCCGTTCTGGAAAGCTGAGACCCCTGTCTCAGCTTTGTGTGATCCTGGGCTTCAGTCTAGGTGGAGGGTAGTCCCCAGCACTAACCGTTTCCTAACAACCTCTGGGCTGGGCTGGCCATGGCCATGCCTGGTGGGCTCAGTGCAGGGAGATGGGCTGAGTTTGCAGGTGGGCTGGGCTGGGAGGCCCAGAGGCTAAGCAAACAGCACAAACTGTAAATATGCCTGTTTGCTCTGCTAATCGATCTTGGCCTCTCCTGCCTAGCTAAGGATCTGCAGGCCTGGAGGCAGCAGGGGCTGGGCCTGGAGTCAGCTAACCCAGGAAGGGGGTGTATCCAGTAGACGATAGGTTGAGGAGCCCCCAGCACTGCAGCTGGCTTATCCAGATGCTTGTTTCCCGGGCCCAGCGGAATCCCACAGCTGCTGCTCTGATCATTCTAGGATAAGGTGGGGACAGGAACTTCTTGGCTTGCCTCTGTTCTCTTCCCCATGCCTGCTTTCCACAGACCATCTGTCCCTGTCTTCCTGTCCCTGCCCACTAAAAGTCTCTCTGCACAGGAGGCTCTGGCCTGGTGCAAGGAGAAAAACCTTAAGGTTGAGCCTCTGCTTGTGGCCAGGAGCTTCTGCAAGCCAGCCAGCAGGCTCATGCCTCCCTCGAGAGAGCTTGGGTCCAGCAACCGTCCAGGTCACATGAAGCTGGCAGCCAGCAATGCCAACCATCCAGTGCTCTGTGACTGAAGCTTGTGGGCATTGGTGAATGCACTGGCTATAGATCAAGTAACTTCCTTCCCTTCCTCTTCCTGACCTTTGTAGGAATCCTCTTCTCCTAAGCTGCCTGTGAGGCCAATGAGGCAGAGGGTAAGAATGGACAGTCTTCCCCTGCCTGGCCTCACTGGACGTTCTGATGATGCCTGAAGTCTGTGAGGGTCTGCAGGTCCCTCCACTGGATAACCAGGAAACCTGCCTGATGAACTCCTTTGTCTGGCTCTGGTGTTGGGGTCCCAGGGACCAATCATAGTTCTAAGTACTCAGTTTTGCCAGCTGGAGCCAGAGGTTGGGAGAAAGATCTCCAGAGAAACGTTTTCAGAGAGCCCAAGCCGTATCCTCCATCTATATCAGCCCCTGTCCATCTGGATGCCTGGCCTGGATTGCTCCATGAAGCCCCTCTTAATGAGGTCACCGCTATATACTTTCCAGTCCTGTGGAAATCTCAGGGATGAGTTTCCTGTCGGAGGGGACATTACTGCTGGCTTATTTCTTTCCTTCCACAGTAGAACCCACCTTGAAACCTTTCTAGCTTGTGTCTTGTCATCCTCCTGAACCAAAAATGTGCTCAGGACCAGCCAGACCCCAAGCTCTGGTTCCCGTTGCTGTGTGGCTGTCCTCCATGACTCCCACTCCATGTCCACCTCCATGTCCCACTCCACTGGGGCCCCAGCAAGGGAGGGCTGCTGAGGGCCCAGCTCCTTGGAGCCCAGTCGCTGCAGCATTGGGTAACTAGGCAGCAGAGCAGAACACTGGTCAGCTATCTTCCTCCTGTTCTTGGATCAGCTCAAGGGTCCTTTAGATAGTAAAGCAGGTTTGTATCATAGGGTGCAGGGAAGGGTCCAGAGCAGTGGCCTGACCTTGTAGGAGGAGGCGTTTGGCAGCAGCAACAGGCAAGGGCATGGCCTCTGAATGTCAGCGAGGGATCTGTGCAAATGAGAAAACAGAATGTGCAAGTACGCGTGAGTGCGAGAATTGTGAGTATGCGTATGTGTGACTGTTAGTGCTGGTACATATGTGGGTGTGTGAGAAGGTGGGGTAGTCATGTGAAAGCATATGAGTGGTCTTATGAGTGAATGTGAGTAACCAGGAGAGCATGTGAGTGGGCAGTCCGTGTATCGTGAGTGTACCAGGGTGAAATTACAGGTGTATCTGTGAGAGTGTGTTAGGAGATACATACTTTGATGGACACACAAGTGTATATGATCACGCAACTGCATGAGCATATGTTGAGTGCTTGTGCACATGTGGGGACATGTATCTGAGTGTTATGTGTGTGTGCAGATATTTGAATGTGCACATTTGTGAAGGTGTGTGGGCTTAGCAGCGAAGAAGCTCTACCGTTGGCTCTGTGCAGTTGGCCTGGGAATGCTTGCTGAACCCGGGGCAGTTTTTTATTTTTTTAAATTATGATATAATTACATCATTTCCCCCTCCCTTTCCTCGCTTCTGCTTCCCCATATATTCCACCTTCTTTCTCAAATTCATGGCCTCTTTATATATACCTCTATCCAGGGCAGTCAGGCAAGGTCCTCAGACTGGAATCTTGGACATTCTGGAAAGGTCATTCCTAGCTCAGGGACTAGACTGGAGCTCTGGGGGTAGAGGACAAGATACTTTATGGTAGCCTGCAACTTTACTGAGTCAGTAACCGGAGTGAAAATTACATGTTGCTTATGAAATGCACCCCACAGAATTTGCAACCATAATCTTCTGCAGGCCCTGACCTCTCTGCTGGTCGGTGTCCACTGTAGCCACAGCACGTGGGCTCTGTGCTGTGTCCTTGTAAGCCTGGAGGTGAGAACAGCTCACAGGATGCTGGTGTTTCACATGCACGGCACGTGTTCCTCACACCCGTGGGTGTGCAGGGCTGTTTGCAGTTCCATGAAGATTTCAGATCCAATGTGCCGAGCTGCGGCTGAGCAGTGCCTAGGAGGAGGGCCCCAGCCAGGAAAACAGGGCAAGTTTGATCTCCAGCGGGGATGGGCAGTCCCGAGCTAGTTTGATTGTTGGGAGAAGTGGATGACACATCGGGATCCTGTGTGCATGAGGCTTGGATATTTGGTACTGAGGCATCTCCCATGGCAGCCTGAAAGAATGTAAGGGTGGGGGCGATAGAGGGTGGGGAGGATTGTAACTTCTAGAGAAACATCTTACCCTTCCTGACAGCAAAAGTCTGGGCCCACCTAGCCATGCCCCTGATGCCTTTCCATTGAGGAGAACTGTTGTCTCTCTTCGACTTAGACAGCCCCCGGCACTGCACCCCAATCCACCCCCCTTACAGCTATTCCAGCATCTCTGGGTGGGAGTGGGAAGCCGGATGTAGCCAGCTCTGTTGCTGTTTTGGGAAAAGAGGGGATCAAGGCAGGGAGGGCTTGGCCCATGTTCTAGTGGGGTTGTCTGGCTGAGGGACTGCACCTCGCCCCTGCACCCCTCCCCGCCTTGTGCGCAAGGCCCTCCTTTCCTGGCAGGCCCAGCACCCCAGCCACCTCCCGCCCTGCTGTGGGTGTGATTTCACAGTGGCGTTCTCCTCGCCAGCTTGTGTCTCACATAGGGGATGTTTCCATTTTTACAGCAAAAAGAAGATGATTCCAGGCGCCTTAGCCACAGCCAGAGCACAGCGCCCTCCCCCAGCCCCCAGAGCTGTGCAATGTCAGGTGCTTTGGGGGTGTGTGCAGGCTCCTCATTGCCAGCCTTGGCACTAATTGCTGTCACTCAGAGAGCCACCTCTAGTCTGGGATGGGCAAGGGCAGGGTCTCCAGGGGAATCAGAACTTCTGTCAGAGTCTCCTAATAGCCCATCCCAGATCCAAGCAGCACCTTTGTGCCCAGCTGGGTCTGTAACAACTACAGGACAGGGCTTTTGTCTGAGGGACTTAAACTATGTGCACTGGGGCATCCAGGCTAGGCCTTAGCCCAGATAGGTCTGAAGCCCAGCATTCCTCCTTGTATAGTCTAACAGTGGAAAGGAGTGTGTATCTTACAGTGCAGCTCAGGCCCATGAGCTTGACGTCCAATACGTTCACAAACCAGCACTCGTGCAGCTCTGCCCCCAAATCTCAGGAGAACAAACAGGAAGGACAGCAGGAACACGCACAGCAATCCATAGAGAACACAACAGGAACGCTTGGGCAGCAAGACTGAATGAGACTCAGTTTGACTTCGCATCAAACACCTTGAAGAAACAGGATGTTGTTTGGCTTATCACATCTCCACCAGGGGGCGCACTGCTGTTGGGGATGGCAACGCTACAGTGACAGCTTTATGGGAAGGGTGCCCCCAGCCCCAGGAAAATGGAGCAAATTCTAGATTAGATCATCTCTTGTCCATTTGCTCACAGGCTCTAAGAGGAAGAGAGGGTAAACTGAGGCACATAGTGTCGAAGGTAGGCATGGGCTATGGGCTCAGCTGTGGAAAATCATATGATTTGAGCCCTAACAGTTTCCCATGACCTATCCCTGGGGCCCAGACTCTGTGTGAATGGCAAAAGATCTTTTCTGGTTAGGACAGTATAGACGTGGCCACAGCATGACCTGTGGACTCTGACACATAATAAGGAACAGAGGAGGCTGGGAGCCTTGGATGGGCTGTGGTACCCTCTCATGGAACCAGGATGGCAGGAATTTGGCACATGTTACATCTTCTCAGAGCCCCTATAGACCTGATGCATGTTCCCTCTCTGTCTTGGTTTCTCCCTGCCCCTGTTCTCCCTGAGCCCAGCTGTGGTAGGGTGCCCAGGCTCCTCACGATGGCAGCCTCTGTTCCTGTGTAAGGCTTCTGCTTCCGATGGACCCCCTCCTCACTCACCTGACCCTTCTCCGCTAGAAGGATATTTTTTTCCCCAGAGAGCCCTAGCAGGATGAGGTGAACAAGAGACATGACAGGGATCAAGGAACTGACAGCTTTTCCTTTCCCACGTGGGCCTAGGTGACAGGAGCTCATCTCTTCATTCACAAGAGGAGTGTGAAGGGGCAGGGCAGAGATAGAGACAAGCATAACAGGACCTCCCACACAGAGCGGCTGAAGTCTCACATAAAAGGGGCAAGGGGAGACATGACCCTGCCAGGGCCATACCATGCACCACACTTAGATTTCTTCCCATAAAACCCCCTTTGGTGTCTCCCCGCTCATCTTCATGCGGAACAAGCATCATGCCTTAAACATTGCTGTGGGCAAGGGTCCTCCGGGCCCTCTGGTCCTCACTGGAGATTCAGTGTCAGCATTCCCACTGTGGTCACTAAGTACACCTTCCAGAGACAAGCTGAAATTCTTGAAGTCTTGGCCAGAGCCTCAGTTTCTCCTTGTTAAATGGAGCTCCACCTGGGGCAGGAGATGCATGTGTTCTCCAGGCCCAGGGTTACCTACTGCCTTAGTCCTTAGCAGGCACACACTTCTCTGGCTACACTTCCCTGCTGAGCTGGCAGCTCTAAAGCCAGGTCCAGTCCTAGGGGGTCTTGGCTCTCGCTGTTGCTCATGAAACAAAGGCTCATCCTTTGTGCCTAGACTTGGGGTACTCCCTGCCTTTGGTTTCCTGAAAACCTGCTCTGGGCACAGATTTGGTGGAGGGTCAGCCTTGGCCCTGCCCACTTGGCAGTCAGTTCTCACACAAGATGACGCAAGGTTTCAAGCACAATGTCCTTCTTCGGTCCATCCTTGGGGAAACCTCCACCTACAGGCAGAAGTGCATGTGCACAGACATGCTTCATACACACCCATATGCAATGCGCACACACCAAACACAAATGTGTCACGTACATCTATACACATGAATGTGTTACAGCTGCACACACAGTCACACACACGTATGACAGTGGCACTGAGGGCAGGCAGGGCTGGGGGAAGCCTTCGCTAGCTGAGGTCCAAGCTGCTTCAGCACCCATGGGTGCTCTCTGGAGGCATGAGATCTAGATCTGAGTCAGGGATCTGAATGACACTCAGTGCCACTACCTGGACTACAGGGGTCTCGGAGGAGGTGCACCTCCCACTGAAATCAGCTTGGAGTCCCGCCTGTGCGGTACCGGTACTGCTATGGGGGCTGGCCAGAAGTCCGTGTGTGTGATTGGGTAAGCCTTGCCTGTGTCGATAACATCCATGACAATTGATGACCACATTAGAGCCCAAATGCTTCTGAACACAGGCTCAGGCCTCAGACTTTGGGTCTGTCTAGGAGTTGGTCCTGCATGAGATTCTAAGCTAGGACCACTCTAGCTCCCTTGATTCCTTGCTGATATCTACCCAGACTCCGTATCTCCAAGAGCTATCCCAGGCTCTGCCTTCCCAGCTGGGCTCCTCCCACATGGGGGGCTGATTCCAAATGTCCCACCTGCTATAAATGCCCCTCCACCAAGGACTGAGTACCAAAAATCCTCTGAGAAGCCATGGGCCGGGAGCAGGGCTGGGTTACCACTGCCCAGCTGGCCCATCCCCAAACTTCAACTGCACATTCTTGTCTTGTTGCTGGCCCCAGCCTTACTGTTGGTCTCCATCCTCTTTGGATTTGAAGCCCACTGGTGCAGCTGGAGCACATGTTTACTCTGCTCCTGCCTTACCCTGTCCTAATCCAGTCTCATGTACATCTCTGTGGCCCACCCGTTTGCTGCCTGCCACAGCCCAGCCTCCTAGCTTGCTCTCTGGACATCTGGGTAGTAGGCTGACCCTCTAACCCATATGCTTACAGTCAGTCTGATGGTCACCTTCATGGTGGTACCTACCAGCTGGCTGCAGCTATCTTTCTGCCCATCTTCTATGTAGAGACAGATTCTCCCATTTGTTGAGCCCATGTTGGAGTGATCCCTGGGAAAATTGAGACTGTAGCTATTGTCTGGCTGGTAATCACTCTTATCAGTCTACTGACATGTTTGGCCTTGGAGACAGCATCTGTCAGCTGGACAGATGTACCCAGAAGAGGGTATTATTGGTCCACAGTACATCTGGGGCTGAAGTTACAGAATTCCTGGGCCCAATGTCAAACCACAACCCAGAAAGTCCCTAGGAAGCCCAGCAGCCTGAAGCAGAAGCTTGACCACTGAAGCTGGCATGAGGCCGTTCTCTCCCTGACCACCCCATAGGTGATAAAGGGATTGGGTAGCAGGGCCCGGAAGATGGGAGGCCGCTGGTGCCTTTGCTCAGCCCTGAGTCTCACTAGCAGCATTACCTTGGAGGTGCCTCATGCTTCATCAGCCCTTTTGCTGCTCTGTGGTGTCATCCTGGGCACTTGGAGCAGGTGATGAGGTTGCCTGTTTTAAAATAGATTTTATTGTTATTCAGGTAGGAGGAGGGCAACAGATCAGAAGACAACTGCCCTTGAAAAAAATCGTTCATTCCTCACCGTTCCCAAGAGGGGCACACATACCACACAGGCACATGGACAGTGTTAGGTTCAGTCTGGAGGAAGAGGGGACGAGGGGAAAATATGGGCAAGAGCCTCTATTGTGGCATGTGTTGGCAGCAATGGAAGAGATGGGGGTGAGGGGGGGGCAAAGGGGAGGTTGAGCAATCGCACCAGGCTTGTGGCCCAGGGCCTGTTCGTAACTGCTAAGTGCTTGGCTCTGGCATGATCAGGCAGGGTCTGGTGGCCTGGGGTGTGTGAGAACCTGATGAAGAAACAGGGTTCTGGGTCAGGTGATCTACACATGCAGGAAGTGCTTCCAACGAGCCCCTTACTGTCAACCCAAGTAGTCAGCAAAGCCACAGGATAGCAGAGTGTCAGAAATAGACAAGGAAAGGTCCGTTCTGTTGCTCATTGCTTCCTGCAGAAGGGGGTGAGGGCACCACCTCAGCAGGCCTGACAGCCCAGCCTCCGAGTGGCAGGACAGCTCTGAGGCTTGCCCTTGAAGGGCCTGTGGCCAGTAGAAATCTCCAAGGTACTGAGAATTACTGGGGCGGGGTGGCCAGATCCCTACCCCACACCTAACTTTATGTGGCTTCTGGTTCTTGTGTCTTTTCTTTACCACATTTGTTTGGAGAACTCAGAAATATTAAAATAGGCATCCAAAATGGCTCTCCCACCTACAGAAATACCTGAGAGTGAGCAACACCTGTTCCCTGAGCCGCTGGGTCCCTACCTGCCTATAACCCCTGGCTGAACCTGACCGCAGTACCTGGCTCTTCAGTGGACAGGGGCAAATTGTCCTGGGTGATGGAGTTCCTTCCCAGGAAGGGCTTCTTTGACATCGGTGCTTTTCTTTGTGACTCCTGCTTCCTGTGTCTGGCTATGACCTTTGAGAACGCCAAGCCCTTTCCAGTAGCCTCTGTATACCCAGGCCCAGCACAAGCCCTGCATGTAGAGACCCTCCCTACAGTAAAGAAATGAGCATGATGCCTGTCTGCCTCCCTGTGGGCCTCACGTGGTGCTCTGACCTGGTCTTGGTTTCCAGTGAGGCCTCTCAGAGGCCTCTTGGTGCTTCAACTGGGCTGTGGCATCTGTCTTCTACAGGGTGACCAGAAACCTTTCATCACAACGGGACTGCAGCCAAGTCCTGCTTCAGTCCTTTGGTTTTGTGTGTCCCATTTTATGCTCATTTTTTTTCTTGTGTGTTTCCCCCCTTTTAACTAAAATGATCCATTTATTGTGCTAAAGGTTGTGTATTCAGGACATCGACCTGGCAGGTAAACCTGCATCATAAGCAGTTGCATGAAACAAAGAAACCAGTTTCTTTATATTCTAGAATATTTAATGGCATAAAGACTGCAGTGAATTTTGGGGGTTATCCACTCTTTAGTTGTGGTAACGTGGCCTTAATGCAAAACTTGTCATTCTAACCCTTTTAACGTATCATTGTTGTTGTGTGCCCCTGAGTTATTGTGTAGCTGTCTCTATCATCTGTCTGTCGGTCTTTTAATCTTCTCAAACTGAAACCTTGTGCCCTTCAAACATCTGTTCCCACCTCTGGCAGCCACCACTCTGCATTCTGCCCCCATGAATGTGCCTAGCTGGGGAAGGTGAGATCATACAGCCTTTGTCCTTTTGTGCCTGGCCTATTTCACCCCTCTCATCTCCCTTTCTACTGTGTGATGTTTGGGCTCTCTATGTTCTATAGCTGGGCTCATAAAGCAGATGCCCTGCTTTTAATTCTGAGAACTCACTTCTCAGTTTTCAAAAACACACTTTAATCTCTGATTCTTCAATTATCAAGCATTGGATATGAAGTGATACTGGTGGTCTCCAATAGTGTAGACCTTGTCAGGGTGCAGTCAGGTAGGTGGTCCTGAATTCCTCCCGCACTCCTGTCTTCTAGAGCCTTCAGCCTACAGGACAAGCCTGAGACTACCCCTCTTGCCGGTGGAAGGGCTAAGTGGGTGGTGCCTTGCCAAAGCCAACACTGTTGATATAAATTACCAGCATGCTGAATTCCTTATGGAGGCCCAGAGTGACTGTGGCACGCAGAGCTGGTGATTCAGGGCCCCACGAGGAAAAGCCACCCTTTGAGTTGAGAGAACTCACCAAAATGCCCCGTTACACAGATTTATGCCCATCCTTAAATATTGGAGATTAATTTTTTGAAAACATCTATAAAATAAGAAATTTATATCTAAAACAATGCCATACACAATGACAGGAAGGGATTAGAGTCAATTTATTCATGTATTAGTCAAAAAGTCGATTTCATATATTGTGTAGAAAAATTAAAATCCTTTCTGCATTTTATTACAAATTATGCATTCCCCATATATGGAGATAAATAATTGATAGCATTACAAATACTTAATCTAGAAAATATTTATTAGAAACAGACAACTCATTTTTTAATGTGTTTTGTTGAGGACGATATTGCACACTTTAAAAAATTAATGACTTTTTTTGCAAGAAAAAGAATAAACACCCTAATTCTTTTGTTTAGTCTCTTGCCCAGGCCCAGGAACTAAGCTGGGCAGAAGGACACCCACATGGTTGCTGTTGGCCTCAGATGAGCTGTAGGGCTCCTGGGACCTGGCTCCCTGACAGCCCCTTGGCTGTAGCCTAGGAGAGGCCTTGGAGTACACCACCATATTTTCGTCTTCAAACTCTCTGTGGCTTGCAATTTTAGAATAAGTGTTTCTGACTTAATCTTTGAGAAAGCACCAGGCAATCTGATTTGTGAATGTGCTCGAGGAGCCAAGAAATCAACGCTCCACAGCTCCCAGACGAGAGCTTTGTGAGGCGGTAGATGATCAGGCTGGGCTCAGTCTGTACTTGAGAGACAGGTAGCCCTGCTGCTCCTTGCCTTTGGTGGCCCTGTGAGGGGGCTCTCAGCCTCCTCTTCCAACTTGTCCATGCCCTGGGCTCACCCATGCCTCCCACCTCAGGTCTGCCTGGCATGAGGAAGGTTGAAAATGCAGCAGGGTTCTCTGCACCTCAGTCCCTTTACGCCTCTGCCATGTTTTGGAGGGGGCCCCGTCCCTGCTCCCTGAGCTCTGTGTTTGCTGTGTGTATTGGTGCCAGGCTGGCAGTTAGTGAGGCCCGATGGCAGTGCCTTGTTGCCCCATACCAGCCCACCCAGGGGAGCACCTGGGACTGAAGAAATAACTGCCATGTTTATTAAAATATAAATTTTGTGCCTAACGGAAGTGCTGCTTTCTATACATAGAAAAAAATGTTTAAAATAAAAACCAAAACAGTTTTCAAAGTCCCCATGGCATTAATTATTCATCTTTCACTAATGAAAACACGCCTTTGCAGGCGGCAGGCTCCTTTTACTCCACATGAGGACCTTAAGGGGTCCTAGGAAGGCTGGCTGGGTGAGGGGTCTCTGTATGGCAGGAGCCAGGACTCAGGAAGGCAGTAGGTGGCTTTGAGTTGCAGTGTCCTTTGAGTGAGGTGGGAGCAACCATATTGCCCTGCTTGTGTCTACTCCGTGGGTGTGGGTGCCGGGTCTGCCACGCGGTGACTGTACAGCGAGGGGCTGTTTCAGAGCCTTGGATCCAGCAGGGGTGAAGGAAATAGCCTGACCTGCCAGAGGAGCCAGCGGACACCGGTCACCAGACAGGCCAGGAAAGGGATAAAGGCTTTGGATCTGACCAGACTTTTCAGTACAGGGGCATCTCAGTGTCACACCGGGAATAGCCGTGCAGCCCAGCGTCCTGAGGGCCTGCTAACCTGGCCTAAGCAGTTACTTCTCAGACTCTCCTTTATGGGGCTCAAGTCTGCAGAAGTTGGCTGGCCTCAGCTCAGATAACTGCCCCACCCCCTCCAAGAAGGCTTTTCTGCCTGAGCATCCTCCTAGCAGTGCTACATTCTTTCTCTGGCTCCATTTCTGTGTATATTGACATCTCTTGTGTTAGTTGGGATGAGATACCTCCAAATCGGGGCTTTCAAGCAACAGAGAAAGGTCCCAGACTAACTCAGCCTTTTTGTTCTATGTCACTGAAATCCCAGAAAGTCTAGAATCTACCAGGTTCTACGTGGAAGGAGCCTGTAGCTCATATATGGAATGCCCCATCTCAGAGGACCAGCAGAGCATCCTTAAAGCTTGGAGAGTGACAGTGGATGCTTCTATGACCCTCTGCTCAGACCTTAGAGCATCCCTGGTCCACCATGAGCAGGTGCACCTGGCCATAGACATGCCAACCTGGTGCTCCATTGTCCTGTCTGCAAGGCTGGGGTTAGGGCTGCAGGGCTGCTATTCACAAGATGCTAACTCTCTTGTCTCATGCCTGGAACAGTTCTAGGGTGTGTGCAAGCTTGGGACATTTGTTCTCATTCATTCATTCATTCATTCATTCATTCACTTATTTCTACACCCATTCATTTCCAAACAATCCCTAACACCCCAGACATACTCTGGCAAGTGGGTCTCCTGGGGAGGAAAGATGCTGAGCCTATCAGTCATTCTCAGCTAAGGGGCCCGGGGAGCCAGAGGAAGCCTCTCTGATCTGTACTGACAGCCAAGGGTGGGGGTGCAGGTGGTATCCAGGGCAACGGATCCCCTGGGAAGAAGATGAGCTGTGCCCTCAGGCAGCAGCAGCAGGGAAGGGCCCCAGTAAGGGGTCTTTGAAGCCCTGTCTGCCTGTGGGGTGAGGGGCATGGAGGGGCAACTCTGGGTAAGGGCCAAAAGGGGTGACTCTCCTTGGTTAGGGAAGTGTCCCTTGGTATAGCCTCCTATGCTAATGCCTGCCAGGATGTGGATAGAGCCTGAATTTCTTCCAGCTCCAGCCAAGGCCTGAGCTCATGGTTCTGTGCCAGGTGTCTCTTGGGAGTGAAAGGAGTCAGGAAGAGCCTGGGCATGTGTTGGCCCAGCATAGCTCACACAGAGCTATATGGGTCTAGGTTCAAGCTCCCCTTGTCTCCCCCTCCCACCCACTGGCAGGTCTGACCTCTCTTGAAGCACCCCTTGGCCTGGTATGGATTTCCTGTCTTACTGAGGCAGCTGCACCAGCCAGGCATTGGCCAGTCCTGGGTGAGGGTGGAGGTTTCGTGGACCCTTCTAGACTCCTGGGTATAGTGTGTAGTATGTTGTCTGCTCTACAGCATGTGTATTTGTCTAGCCCAGATTCCACCCTTCACCACAAGCTAGGAGCCTCTACTCACCTCCAGAACAAGATAGGAATGACCCAGCACCACCTCAGATCCCCTTTCAAGGCCAAAGTGATAGAAACGTAACCTCTGAGCTCAGCTGCTGTGTCAGGCACAAGTGGTTTCACTCAGCATGGTCATCCAGCCAGATGACAGAGACACGTTCATTGCTTCTCTGTCTTCCACTAGTACTGAGTCAGATGAACACAGATCTGTGATTCTCTAGGCGGAAAGGGGGAAGATGCTGGACAGAAGGGGAAAGCTTGGACCACAGGCCAATCTGGAAATGAAGGTGCAGATGTGGAACGGCAGGCAGTTGTGCACATACATGCTCACATGCATTCACTTGTACAAGTGTAGCATCCTTATAGACACATGTGCCCATAAGCATCAAAGCAGTATAAATAGATACATATGTAATACATATGTATTTAAAATCAGCCTGTTCACAGACACACTGTGAGCATGCTTCCCTACACATGTATGCTTAGAACACGATGTAGAACCCTCAGCAGCACTGTTAGGCAGGCAGGGCTGGCTATGGAATACTAACAAACTGGTTCCTGGGAGACGGACCTGACTCATCTTCTCTAGAGCCAAAAGGTGGCTGCTAGTCCCTGGCTCTGGGAAGGGGTCTATGAGTTCCCACACCCAATATGTAGTTGGCAGGAGGTGTGGGACACAGTGGAGCTCTGCAGTGTGGGCCTCAGCTTGGCTGGGGGAGCCCCAACTTCCCACAGTGATGACACATGGGTCCAGATACTTGAGCTGTAAGTAGAAGATGGGCTTAAGTACCCCAGGTCTGTGTGGGGTTCCAGCACCTTTACTGGATTGAGTGGGACTTGTCATGCCCTGGAGGAAAACCCCTCCTATTTCACTGTGACGCTTTATTTCAAGACTCTATGTCTACAGCTTGTGGTTTCTACAGCTGTCCAGGCTGGAAGAGCTTCAGGCTCTCTAGCATGGTGTGGGAGCTCCTGGTGTGCAGCCTCTGGCTGTACACAGAAGGAATCGGCTTTGCTGTTTACAGTCAGCATCGCATCGGGAGCTGCCTCTGGGTTGATGGACACAGCCAGCCTTTGGTTGCCAGTGAGGAAGGACCAGTGTAGGGCAGGCAGAGCAGGCTACTGGGGCAGGGCCACAATCTTCCTAGCCACATCTGTGTCCCATCAGCCTCTATCACCACCACTCTGGGAGAGAACAGAAATTTGCAAAATATGAAGGAATCTTATGAGGCTGCAGCAGAGTGAGCTGGGACGGCAGGGTGAGGACCACTGTTAGGAGGAAATAGAGGAGAAAATGCTGAGGAGGCCTTGTGGAGATGAACTGAGGGAGCAGGTAGAAAGGATAGGGAGGCCCAGATGTGGGTGCTGGAGATGCCAATGGAGACAAGGTTCAGGCTCCCTGGCCTGCTCCAGCTCAGATCTGTTCCAGGAAGACAGCATAAAGTCTCCCTTAGCTGAATGTATATGCAGTAAGCATTAAACACTTGCTCCATTTGGAAAATGTCACTGGGGACTGCAAGATGGTTCAGCTGGTAACAGCATTGTTCCTAAGCCTTAGAGCCTGAGTTTGCTCCCTAGGACCCACATGGTGGCAAAAGAGAAACAACTATTTCAAATTGTCCTCCACACATATGCACACACACACAGGAGAGGGAGAGGGAAGGGGAGGGGAAGAGGGGAGGGGAGAGGAAGGAGAAGGGGAGGGGGAGAGGGAAGGGGGAAGGAGTGGGGGAGGAGGAAGGGAAGGGGGAGAAGGAAGGGGGAAGGGGAGGGGGAGGAGGAAGGGGAAGGGGGAAGGGAGGGGGAGGAGGAAGGGGAGGGGGAGGGGGAGGGGCAGTGGGAGGAGGAGAGGAGAGGAGAGGAGAGGAGAGGGGAGGGGAGGGGAGGGGAGAGAGAGAGAGAGAGAGAGAGAGAGAGAGAGAGAGAGAGAACATGAATGGTATGGTGCAGTAGAGCCCAGAACACTGAGGCCCAGGTCATGCACACAGGGGGCTCTCCTGCAATTTTTCCAGCTGTGGGGTGGTTTCCAAGTACAGAAGGAAGGATTTCCAGGAGTGTAGCTCAAAGATCCCAAAAGTATGGGCAGAGGGAAAGACACCCACTTCAGGCTACCTCTGAGATCCAAAGTCCCCAGCCTTCTACAGAGCTCCAGAGGGGCTGGATGTAAGTAGTCTTTGTTTTCCTGGTCCCTCTACCCTCAGAGTTCCTGGATTTCAGGGGAGGCCAAAGTCAGGGAGCAAGATTTGGCTTGGGGTGTCATCCAGGCAGGCATGATCTGGGTGGCTCGTGCCAGGATATCCAAAGATTTTCTAAGGGATCTTTTGGAGTCAGAAAGACTAGAGTGTGGCAAAAGGACCAGTCAGAGATTCTCTTCAAAGTCCCACCATTGAGAATCCAGCTGTTTTCTCCTAGCCAGCATATTACCTGGAAGTCCCAGCCAGGCCATTGTGCTGACTTTAAAAAGTTCCCGGGGCCTGAGCCTGGGGGTTGGAAGGATGGAAGCCAGGGTCTTCAGCTGCCCATTGCACCAAGATTCAACTTTCTGTAAAAAGAAGTCAGGTTCTTGCTTTGGATGGGAGAAATAGAAACTGCCAGGAAGGACAGCTGTGGCCCCTGACCTGACATTCTCCACTGTGCACACGTGTCTTATCCCAAGGAGCCCATGGGGTTAGAAAGACAGCCAGACTTCTGTGAATCCCTTGTGGCACAGCTGTTCTGTCTGAGTCCTAGATACCCTGTAGATCTTCATGACTACAGCTGGTCCCTTCCTGCTACACCACTGTGCCCATCTCCAGGATGGCTATTTCTGGATGGTTTTGCCCCTAATCCCAGCAGGGTCCCCCTTGGGGCAGGAACCTTGTTTCTAGGTTCCTTCTCATTGTGTTATGGGGCCAGCATGGGGTTACTGTCCACTTCCCAAGTCTGCTTCAATCTGACTGCTCCTCCAGGCCAGGCCTGCACTCCTCTCAAGTCCACAGTTTGAGGAAGGTACTGTCTAGTAGGCTGGGATTTGCCAAACAGTGACTGAGTCACACAGGAAATGATGTTTGAGGCTGGGGCTGCAGGGGCTCTGCTGCCTGAGCCTTCTGCTTGTAGGGATCCCAAGACCAGAATGGGTCCTGCCAGGAAAGATGGCTGAAGTCACTGCTTCCTCATCAGAACGTGGCAGGGTGCTGGGGTGAAACTCACCCATAGCCCTGTAGATGGGAGGCTACAAAGGCAGGGTCTGCCCTCTGCTCCATCTTTACGGAGGTGAAGACCAGCAGTATGTGGGAGAGAACAATACAGGCTGATGTGAGGTGGCTTTCTGGAAATGGCATGCCAGGAATGCCTTCTCACGCAGCTAGGTACCACAAAAGACAGTGAGGTCCTAAAATTGGGACACATCATAGGGATCCTAGCAAGGAGTTATGCCGAAATGAGGGTCCCTGGGTTTAGTACAGATTGCTTGACATGAATGAAGCCTGGCCAGGGGACACAGGCTGGGAGAAACCTCAAAATAAGTAAAATATGTTGAAATTGAGCTGCAGGGTCTGGCCAAGTCTTAGCCTGAGCTAGTGAGGCCGAATCCATCTGCCTAGGAGCAATCCTTACTGTACCTACTGGAGGACTCCCAGGGGCTGGGAGCGATTCCAGATGCTCCAGCCTCTGTAACCACTAGGATTCAAAGAGTAGATTGTGCCAACGTCAACAGAATAAGAATGAGAACAAGACAGCTTTGTGGTACTCTGTCAGGGAGAATGCCCAATTAGGAGGGTAGCTGTGGGGGCAGGGCATGCTGGGCCTATGACACAGGGAGTGCTTGGGTTCAGGAAGGTTCCACACAGCCGTCAGCCACTGGCTGCAGCGCTTGGGTTCCACAGCCCTGCACCGTGAGGGCAGTGAGGAGTGACCCAGGAGGTCCAGTGACGCAGGTGCGCTGGATGCGGAACTCAGCACATAGAGAACTTGTAGCCAGCAACATTGGTGTCGCCAGCAGTGTACACAGGCGGCTGCTCCTCACCTTGGGCTCTGAAGGGAAGCACATGGGTGAGTGTTAAGTGAAGATCCACACAGTTGCAGAGTTTGACAGACTCTGCCACAGTCCAGGTAACCGTGGGGTTCTAGGGCACAAGTAAACCCCAGAGATTTAGGATTGATGATGTGTGTGTTGTCCTAGGAGGCCTGGGAGCCCCTCCACTCACACCCCAATTATAGGTACATTTCACTCTCTTTTCAGGCTGAGTGTACCGAGGAGAGACTGTATATAGCCTGCAGCTTGGGACCTAGAAAGAAGACTTTAAGCAGATCACTCAGTGACTACTCTCCCCTTCTGCCAGTTCAGTTTTCTAGAACTATGTGGAGATGCAGTGTAGTGAGGTGGGGGAAGGAAGCTACTTAGACATCGTCTAAACCCAGACTTTGCATTTCCCTGCCAGAGCTGGTCCCTAGGGTCTGAAGATCTGGCATGGGTCCCAGGAAGCAGGCTGTGGGTCCTCAAGAAACAGAACAGACCATAGGACCTTGTGGACCTCCTCTTCTGTAGGGATTAACATCTGGTCTGGGTGCTAGCAAATAGCCAGTGGAGCTGCTGGGGAGTATGTCCCTGGAGGACATGGCAAATCCTACAAGTGGCTACATGGAAAGGTTCTACATGCAAAGGTTCTAACAGGTAGCTGCATGCCTGGGCCTGTCTAGATCAGAGCCAGCTACAGAGAGGCAGTGGTAATGGGCAGAGACAAGGGCCAAAGTTAACGTGTGGACAGTGGGGTCTAAGGAGCAGAGGCGTCTGCTGCTCCAAATCAGAGGTCAGGTGTGTAGGAGCGAGCCTGGCAGACATCAGTCCCTGGAGAATGTGAAGCTCTCCTCGGGTTATCTCTCTGATATCGCAGAGCTGGAACTGGGTGCTTCCTGCCTCGGTGGACAGCTCTTGGTCTGTGGTCTCCAGGAGGAAGCAGAGGCAAGACACTGATAGGTGCTGCTGGTGATGAAATTCAGACAAGAGGCAACGGAAGGAAGGAAGAGAGTGGCTGAGACCCGAGGCCAGTGAATGTAGACTTTATGGGTTGTGGGGTCCTTCAAGGAGGTCCTCACAGTAGATAGCTCCACACAGAGAAGATGCTCACCACAGGGTGTCACCTCCACAGGCTTCAGGAGGGCAGGTCCACAGGGTCCCATGGTCTGTTCTGTTTCTTGAGGACCCACAGCCTGCTTCCTGGCTCTGCCCTGTTTCAGAGTCTGTCCAATGAACTGGGTCTGCTCCACTCCTAATGTAGCACCCTGTCCCTACATGTCACCCTGGGGCCACCCTACTACAGAATGAGCTCAGCTCCTCCTAGTCCAGAGTCCTCAGCTAGCTCTGGAGCCTGGCAGCCCTAGGGAGATGAGGGACTGAAGGGCTGATGACCTGCCTTGCTTGGAGCTGAAGACCAGCAACAGCAACACATGGAGTCCCTGTGATGAAGGACAGCTGAGGCAGGAGGGGATGGAAGACAAGCTGGTGTTGAGGAAGGTCCAAGTGCTATGAAGGCTCAGGGAAGAGAGAGGTGGTGTGGACTATCTGGATGGTTCTAACTACTCCACCTAAAGCTACGGCACTGACATGGGGACTGTGCCAGAGGCCTCACGAAGCTGTATCCTCTCATGATAAGTGAGGAGTGACTGTGGCCCAGGGTGATGGGATCAGGGTCTCTAAGCCCTGCCTCCTTTGCTCCTCTTTATATTGACCAGCCCCAGGTTGTTCCCCATTGTTCCTACAGCTCTATCCCCAGCCCTTATGGGCCATCATTAGTACCACTGTTTTCCACCGCCTTTGTAAGGAAAATCCTCCATCTCCGAGCTGCTTCTTCTTCATGAATGGTGATCCAGGGCTGGTGGGAGGCAGAGAAGGTGCTCTGGTGTCTGGCACAACTTCTGGGCAAGGAGATCCTCGGTCACAGACCCTGAACCACGGCCATGCAAGATCCTGCCTTTCCACCTGGCCCTGCACATGCTTCTGTTCCACTGTCACCAAGAGCCCACTAATGGTAAATGGTGTCACCATCAGCTCTCCTAGGATGCAGAAAATTCTCTGTCAAACCCACCTCTTGGAGCCTCCCCAATGCCAATGCTGGCTAGGACACGAAGACTACCTGGTTCCAGCACCATGACCTGGTGAGCCTTGCTTTCAACATTCAGCTTTGACAGAACTGAGTGGGCTGGGACAGGCCTGACTCCTCACCAGCCCTCGGGTGGGGGTGGGAGTCTGTGTCAGTGAAGTGCAACAGCCTGAGGAAGGGGCTTTACCAGTCTGTTGCCCCTCACATTTCCTACTGTCTGTCCCTGTAGCCTCTGAGCCAGTGGTGTTTCTGTCCCTCTGCTGATCTAGGAGGGCTTGTGGGTAGGCAAATGGGTTAGTGAAGGACTCCTTAAGGTCCTTGATGGAGGGGAGGGCTGAGGGTGGGGGTGATGACTCTGGGGGGTGTTTATATTGATTCTTCCATGCTGGCCAAGATTCAGGGATGCCTTAGTAGTAAGTGGTGGGCATACTATGTGTGGCCTACTTCCATTGTGTAGTGCTGAGCTCGAAGGTGTTTGCTCTCTGGGACTAGCTGTTCAGAGCAAACCCACTGTAGTGGTGACAGCTGATGACCTGAATTTGTGAGTGGCTGGGCACCGCTCTTCTCTTCTCATCTAACCCCCAAGCACAGCTGCCCTCTCTCCCCTATGCAGGTGGCTAGCATTGGCCTCCCTTGGGTACATGAACAGGCTAGACCCAAATGTGAAGTCAAGAGGGACCCAGGGAACTAATGTCATAGGTTTTTGGAGGGTGGCAGTAGAGACCACAGCACAAGTGTCTAGGCTGGACTCATGGCCAACTTGTCCCTCTGCAGGTCTTGGGGTTTGGGGTTTCTTGGGTGGAATTGGGTAGGACAGAGTCCCAGAAGGTATTGGCTGAGGATGAGGTGGTAGGGAGGTCACAGTTGCTCCAGGTGAGCAGAGCCTTTGAGGGAGAAATAGGAAAGGCCTAGTGGATGGACAGCAGGTAGGCAGATGGACAGGCCACCAGCTTACACGTGCTAGTCAGAGGTAGCAGAGGGAGTACTCCCTCAGTCTGTACCTAGACTGACAGGGGAAAGCAGTGGGATCCAGGGTAGAGGGGATGACACTGGGAGCCAGGGAGGGCTGGCCGGAAAGCCTCAAGGAATAGGTCTGGGAAAGCAACCCCAGAGAGGACACCTAAGAAGAGTCCTGTAAGCATCTGCTGCTCAAACCTCACTCTGCCTAGCAGCACACAGACTGCTACCCAGAATCCCACAGTCTGACCAGAGGCACAAGTTTCACCCTCTTATCTCTCCCTCCCTCTCTTCCCCTCCTCCTTTCCCTCCCCCATCATTTTTCAGAAATAATTGTGAGGCAACTGTATCAGACAGTGGCTGGACCTTGCCCCAGAGCCTGAGCCCCAGATCCTCACAGGGTGGCCTGCCTGGTGGCTGGGTGTAGTTTCTGTGTGAATTCTTCATCCTTCTCTAATTGTCCACACTCACTTCTCTCCTTTGTCAGCAGAGCTGCAAGCCTTGGCGGCATCATTAATGCAACTCTAGCACTCTGGTGTGAGGAGGGGGCCGCCCGGCTGCCGCTCCTCTTCCCGCCCTGAGATGGATGTTCCTTTATTGCCCATAAATCTACGCACAGACTCTGTAAAGACAAACCGGAGGCCTGCTAGTCCCTTGTGTTTGTTGGGCTGGTAGGCTGTGGGTTTAATTAGGCCTCAGCACTCGCAGGAGCAGCTCTGGAGAGTTGAGGGGCAGGCCACGCCATGCTAGGTCTTCAAGAGAGCAGGATCTGCGCAGGAGCAGGGTCCAACCCCTCGCTTTGTCTGGGGGAATTCAGGTTGGTCCATGTGAAGGAATCATATATCACTCACTCCTCCTTCAAACGTCTGTCTGTGTGGGTACACATGCTGAGCCCTGCAATGTGGTCTGCTCTTGCCCATGTAACTCTGCAATAGCCCAGGCCCAGGCTCGTCTGGGCAACCTTCAAGCAGTGACTGTCCGCCCTTAAGAGGTCTTCCTTTCTGTGCCTTCTGTTGGAACAGAGTAGGCACCTAATGGATACATGCAGCAGATGAGTGGGGCCCTACCTCTTCCTACCTGTGCTGAAGAATGAAGCATTTCTCCAGGCCCAGCCATAGTACTGGCCCTGAGGGCAGGGTACAAATGCTGATACGCACAGCCTGCCAGCCTTCTGAGCCAGGAGGCTATCTAAGCCAGGAAGGTAGGTAGGTAGGTAGGTAGGTAGGTAGGTAGGTGTAGCTTGTCCCCCACCACCCCTGTGTGTGCATGTGCATGTGAGTGTGTGTGTGTGCCTCAGGATGTCAAGTGGATTGCTTTGTTGGTGTGCTCACAGAAGTGAGGTTCAGTCCAGTTCCCTTCTACCATTTGCTATATGGCCTTGGGGACCTCTTGTCCGACCCAAACCTAAAGTGGGCCTTGTAGATGGCCTTGGTGTGTGTATGGTTCAAGAGAGAGGGCTTAGGTGCCATGAGACAGTAAAATCCACAGTGGCTGGAAATGACTTGGGACCATCTGACCAGACAAGTAATTTCAATGTTCACACATTTACCATGGACTACCGTGTTGTCTTCCCTCCTAGATGACATCCCTGGCTGCCTGGCACAGGAGAGAGGTCAGCATCTAGAATCCTGTGACATTCCTGTGTTCCAGGGTACCCCAGGCAAGCCTCAGCTCATAGCCAGTTATGTGACCTCAGGTCCATCCCTGTTCAGACAAGTCTCTGCCTCACATCAGGGACATCAGTAGTGTCCCGATAGGCCCTTGGATGTCAGACACACCCCATGCTGAGGACACTAGCTGAGGTCCGGGGCATGGCTCATGGCTAATTCTCCTACTGTGAGGAGGGGTTCTCCACCTTGTTTCAGCTGTGAGTATCCTCTGAAAAATTCTCACTTTTCTGCAAACATGTTTCTGGCATGTTCTCAGTCTCCCTAGACATCTACTGCTGGACATTCTGCTGCTTCTATTATTTTAGAACTAATTTAAAGATTAAAAAATAATAATTCACCCAATTACTGTGCAAAGCCCCACCAGCAAGATAAATGGGGCAGATGTTCCTTTAAGCCAAGATGTGAAGCCCTGAAGCAGCTTCTGAGACATGAGGACCTGCAAGGGGTCCTGAGTGACCTTAGGAGATGCCAGCTGTGAGCCAGTGCCTCAAGGGCTACTTGCTCCAGACTTGTTTCCCAGGGTACCTACCCACTGTGAGTCAGGTTCCAGCTGTCAATCTCCAGAAATTATGCTCAATGGTGTGGCCTTGGCAGGGCATGGGATACTGGGCCAGGCCTGTGAACAGGGAAGGATTATATCACAGGGAGCCCTGTGGTTGGCCTAGAATCCTTGGAAGAGAGCCAGGTGTGTCCATGGTAAACCAGCAGTGGACACCCAACGGGGGCGCTGACATACTCCACAGTGCTTTGTATAGCTTTAATTAGCTTCCTGCACAGCCTCAGGGTCCCAGAGACCCAGGTTGGACACTAGCCAGAGGCCAAACTGATGTCCAGAATCTGACCTAAGGGAGCCTGCTGAGCCAAAACTAGGTGGGTAGAGATTAAGAGGGGTTAGGACAGGCCAGATTGGAGTCCTGGGGCTTTGGCCCAACCCCCAAGCCTTCCAGGTCCCTCCCCATCACAGGCCGGTGATCTCATCCATTCCTGGGCTGTAAATATCACCCAAATGCTCACGACTCCCAAATGTGTCCTCCAGCCGGGCCCCTCTCCCGAGCTCAGCCTGCACAGCCCACGCGACACCCCCGCCCAGATGTCTCCTGGGCCTCAACAAGCCGCTCCTCCTGGCACCCCCTCCTTGGGGACAGGCGCCCCTTGCCGGCTGCTTAGGGCAGACGCCTGGGAGCCCTGCCCACCGCCTCCAACCATCCTGTCAAGTCCAACTTGAAACACATCCCCTGCCTTCTGGATCTGCCACCCCTAGGGTCTGGCCAGAAAGTGGCAATTCCATAGTGCCTGCCTGTGTGCAGACCCCACACTGTGCACCAGTGCCAGGAGAGCCTTCTCTGAAAATAAGACCCTGCCCATTCCAAGATGCATGCTCTCTCACACAGGTACCAATGGCCATTGCTTCTGCACCCTGCCCCCCTTAGCTTCTACACCACCTTCACAGGCACCCTGGACAGACCATTATCTCCACTCTCTAACATGCTCCCAGACTTCTCTCTCTGGAGAGGGGAGTGTGCAGAGCCTCAAGGGACAGGGCAGGGTCTGTAGGACCCAAGGCGCATAACTTAGGCTGTTAGCCTGGTTACAAGACAGCCTGTGGCCCGGAAGCCTTCTTTGCCATCACCAGGGGCTGACATCCAGTCCTCACCTGTGAGCCAGCTGTTGGTGACAGAAACAGAAAGTGGCCTGAGGCCAGATAGTGCCTATCCATGAGGAGCAAGCTCAGCATATGTAGTGGACTCCCTGTTCCAAAGGCATGTGGACTAAGATAGGACCCTCTGTCCCGTAAGCCACAGAAAGCGCCAGTATCTGCTGCAGATGGCCAGCTCAGGACCCTGTAAGGTTCTTTGTCATGGAAGCTTTTTGGTCCTGACTTATATTTAGGAAGACTTAGCCTTACCCCTCAACACTGCCCCTCCCACAGACTCAGCAGGCTGCCTTGGTCTTCCCAAATAGGCAGGAGCTCCTTGCTGTTAGTGATGAGGGGGTGGATGAAGACCCCTGTCCCGTCCACCAGGTGCAGGCCAGCAGCCTTCCAGGATTCTGCAGCAGGCTGTCTTCTTCACGGGCCTCCTCAGCTAGGGCTACGAGGGTGAACAGGGCGTTGGAGACTAGCTCCTAAGAGGAAGGGGCTGGGCAAGCAGTGCTCTCTCACCCATGAGACCTGCTCTAATTGCAGCATCCCCAGATTAGGGACCAGCAATGACGTCCTGGCTTGGAGCATAGGCTAGAGTCCACTCTGCAGAAGAACAAACTGCAGGTGTAAATGTGGACAGCCATGTGGGTATGTGTGGTAGCACCAGCAGGCCCAGGCCCAGGCCCAGAGGCAAGCCCAGGGGTTTCCTGGAAGTGATTCCCTGGTAAGGAAGAGAAGCCCAGACCAGGACCTCAGACTCCAACTCTGCCCTGGGTCCCTCCTCCATGGTTGCTGAGCACATTCCTCCACCCAGCCTCCTCCCCAAGCTTCTGGATCCCTGGCCGCCCCCATGGCCATCTGGCTCCCCCAATTCCCTCCCCCCAGGTCCCTGCATTTTTTTCCTTTCTCCTAGCTCTTGCCCTGGGGGAGGGAGACAGACCCATTCCTGGTCCCTCACAACCACTTCCTCACTCTTTTCTGGTTCTTTTCCTTCTGTGTCTGAGGCCTTTTCAGCCCAGGCCTCAGAGAGTCACACATGCATCTTCTTGCCTGTGCTGTTTTAAGCACATGCACACACACGTGTGGTCTGTGTGGCTCCTGCTCTGCCACGTGCGATTGTTCCGTGCTCACGTGTATTCGTGGCCACATGTATCCTCAGGGCCGTGGGGTGGTCTGAGGCACCTAGGCATGGGGCTCGTGACCTGGAGCAGTGATCTGAGGGTGCACACAGCCCTTGTGTGAGCTTGAGCCTCCTTTGGGGCTACCCCATTTCTGGCCACTCCCAAGCAGGGGAGCCAGGTCTTTACACCTCACTCTCAGCCTCCCCTTGGGCTGGACGACCCCAGAGTAGATGTCCTCACAAAGCCGAGCTTGTTTAGAACCATATATTGCTGAGCTTAAAGTCGGCCCAGCTCACAGAGAAGCTGGCTGAGCTCATGGATGTCAGCTCTGGGGCAAGCTGGTGCGGCCGGAGGGTGGTGGGAATGTCACCTCACTTCCATATGTGAACCCCCACCCCCACCCCACTGCCCGCTCAGCCCAAACTGCCCTACCAATGGGGGTGGGCAGTTCTATCTCTTCTCAGGCCTTCTGTGCCAGTGTCTGAAGGAGATGCTATGCTGGGACCCACCCTCGGTTCGCACCACCCACAGTACCGCAGCCCAAGAGGCCACAGCTTAAGAAAAGAGCTCTTTATTCCACGTCATCCGATATTTTACACAAGTAAAATAAAATTCATATCTCTATATACCGCGATCCGGGTGGGAGGTGGCGTTCTGGAACAAACGCCACCCCCGGAACCCTGTAAACATGATGGGGTGGAGATGGGGGTGGGCTGGTGGGGAGGCATCTGTCAGGGAGGGCCTGGCCTGCCCCTCAGAGCCTGTCCCTGGCTCTGGCTGGCGGCGTGGAGGGAGACCCCATATGTACACACACCTGGTGGCTGGTGGCTGGTCAGCAGGGCCCAAGCACTGTCCAAAGTACCAGTGCAAGGCCCAGAGGAGCAAGGCTGCAGGCCAGAGCAGGCAGAGCCCCTGAACCCTCTGCGTCCCCTGTTCCACTGGCCCCACTTCCCGCCTGGCCCAGACGGCAGTGGCTGCGGGTGCGATTCTTCCGGGAACAACCTGGCCTCCTGCGGGGACCAGTGGTGGGAAGTCCTGGTGGCTCGGAACCCCCAGGCCGCAGGGCAGTCAGTGGGGGCTCTGCAGAGCTGGGCAAAGTTCCAAATGGAGAGTCATTGATGTGCCGAGGGCCTGAGCCATTGCCTGGTGGAGTGTCACCGGGAGGCACACGTCCCTTGAGGGCGTTTCCGGCAGAAGCTGGCCTCCCGGGTTCCAGTACTGAGGCTTTGTCTGCAGCATCTGGCTGGCAGCACTTGGGGAGGCTCAGCAGCTCCTCATCAGTGAGCTGACTGGTCTGGATGGGACGGAAGGGTCCTGAAGCCACAGCACAGCCCTCTAGGTCACTGGCAGCGAGGCGCTTAAGATCACGGTCTGCCAGGCGTTGGGGCAGGTTGCAGGGCACCTCTGATGAGGAACCTCGGAACTTCTGCAGCCAGGCCCAGAGTGGACGTGCCCGGCAGTCACACACCCAGGGGTTGTCATTGAGTCGCAGGTACTGCAGAGACCTCAGGGGCATTAGGACCTCTGCAGGCAGCATGGAGAGGTTGTTGGCAAACAGGTAGAGGGTCATGAGGCGGCCAAGGTCCCGGAAGGCATGTGGGTGCACACGAGCCACATGGTTCTGGTGCAAGAGGAGGCGGTCAAGACTGTGCAGGCCACGGAAAGCGTGCTCAGGCACACTGGGGATACGGTTGCCATGCAGAAAGAGATGCGTGAGGTTGCCCAGGTCTCGAAAGGTGTTGTCAGGGAGTGCCTGCAGATTGTTGTCTTGTAGGTAGAGGTACTGCAGAGCTGCTAGTCCACGGAATAGGCCGGGACCCAGCTCCCGCAGGCCACATCGGTCTAGGTGCAGTGTGTGCAGGTGGCCCAGGCCGTGGAACGTGGTAGGGTCCACGACATGAAGCTGTGCATTATCACTAAGATCTAGTTGCTCCAGGAGGGTCAGACCAGTGAAGGCAGCAGCATCGATCCGAGCCAGCGCATTAGAGTGCAGCCACAGGATAGTGAGATTTCGGCATGACTGGAAGCTCGCAGCTGGCACGTGAGAGATTCGGTTGCCATGCAGGAAGATTCGCTGGCTAGAGGCTGGGATGCCAGTGGGCACAGCCTGCAGACCCTGCTGGGGGCAGCTTGTTGTTACCTTGGGCTCATTGTAGCACACACAAGCACCAGGGCATGGTGTTGCTACCCTCCAGGCCTGTAGCCATAACACCCATGCCAGCAGCCTGCTTCCTGTGGGCAGAGAAAAAGATGATCAGACAGGAGTCCTAAGAGCTGAGAGTTGATGCTGGAACCAATTCTCCTCGAGTGGGGTCTCCAGGGGACTGGGCAGAGTCCAAGGCTGCCAGCCCTGGGGATGGGGATGGAGGACATCTGCTTTCTACTCCATATAGACAATACTGGGTTGTAAGTTGTCTTCACATTCCGCACTGGTGATCATGTCTAAACCCCCAACCCCCATGCCACCCTACCTCATACACCTGCTGACATGACTGCTGCTCTACCCCACAGGGCTAGCCCAATTGGTCACCAAAACCACACATCTGAAGGCCTTCTGGAGTAGTACATATACCAGCTCAGGACTCCAACACACTGAAGAGCCCCTGGGACCTGCCTGCTGTTTGCCTCCACCAGCCATAGCTTTATTTATCCTTAGCCTGCCCAATTCAACTCCATCAGGGTACAGGTTAAGATGGAAGAGGGGGAGTCTGGCTTGGAAAAACCACTGTAGGAGCAGCCTGAGATGCATCCCTAGACCTGCTTTGTCCCTTGGCCCAGGCTGCAGGGGAGGGGCTGAGGCTAACAATCCATGACCAGCCCAGTCCTCTACAGCTCTTGAGGACCTCTTGACAACTGGGATTCTAGGGACCCCCTCATGCTAAAATAGGAGATATGCTTGAATGGAGACTGTGTAGCCCCTGGAGGGCTTCCTTTGCCTGTAGAGGTCTCCTGAGGCTGGGGGCTGGGGGGGGGGGTAGGTCTTCTCACTAGCACCTCTGCTAACCAAGGAAGAGAAGCCTGGGGAAGGTGAGGAGGAAGAGAGGGAGGGAGGGCACAGGATCCCACCCCAGCAGCCTCTCCCAGGCCCCCAGGGCAGGCTGCTCCTCCTCCACACAGCCTCCCTTTTAAGCACTTCCTGACTTGGCTGTGAACACCTTCACAGCCTCCTCCCCTGGCCTCATTCTCAGCCCCATCCAGTCCCAGTCTTCCTGCCCATCCCAGTTGCCACCCCACTTCTCTTAGTGGTCCCAAGGCACTATGCCCCATCCTAGTCTCAGGGCCAGATATACCTGGGTGTGGCCAAGGACCCAGACAAGCTGCCGCAGAGCAGACTGCAGCTAGGGCTGGGGTGCCACATCCCTAGGAAAAAGCTCCTTGGCCTGTCACTAGAGCCCCATCCCTTTGAGTGCCGAAGGCTCTTTCAGGAGTGAGTCTATTAAAATGTGAATCCCCCTGGGAGGGTTATGGCTTATCAGCTAACACCTCCATTGACAGCTAACACCTGTGTTGGCAGCTAGCTAAGAGCAGGATTCTGCAGACAGGAGGCCAAGGCTGGCTAACTGCTTGGAGTAGGCGACGCAAGAGGGAGGAGGGGCAGGCTAGGAGCTAGCTTTCCTCACCGAGCCTTGGCTTCTGGGGACTTCTCACTGGACCCCTTACCATAAAGGGTCCTCTTTCGAGTGTTGCTCTAAATCCTGAGCTGCACAGGCCAGGCAAGCCTGACAGCTGAGCAAGCTTTCAGGCCCCCGGAGCTTCACTGCTAATACTCAGTGGCTTTCTCTGAAGAGCTTGGGTTTGCTGGGCCTCGGGTCATTTGTTGGCAACCATGGTGGCAAGCCAGGCCCAGAAGCTCCCAACCCATGGATGCCCCTCCCTGGGCTGGCCATGTGTGGGTTGCACATGGGTTTGAGGCTCTATCTAAGCAGCTAGCTTCTTCTCATATTCTCTTCTTACATGTCCTTCCTGGGACAGTGGGACCTGGCCTTGTCAGCACCCCATGATGCTCTATCTGCCACACCATGTGTACAGCATTTCCTGGTCTTGAACTCAGGAACCAAGACTGGGCAAGTGGGGGGAGAGGTTTCATGTCCCCATGGCCAGGCTGGAGAGTTTACTGCCATGGGTGACAGGTAGGTCACTTTGTCAGCCCAGTCCTGCTAAAGGCTGCCTGTCACCCACAATGCCATGCTCCTGACTGGACCTCACATACACTCAAGGCACCACCAATCTCTCTGTGCCACCCACCACATCAGTGGTGGACTGAGACAGGCTATAGCCACCAGGCCTGAGGTTACCCAATGCTAACTCGGCTGTGGTCAGGGTTCCCAGGGCTGAGCCACAATAGGGAGGTGGGCAACCAGAGGAGTTGCCATGGAGTGTTCTGCCTTGCCAGGCAGAAGGTAAAAGACACAGCTGTGTTTCTGTTGGAAATCAACTTCTGAGAGGCGGCCCTTCTCACCTACCCTGTCAGCACAGGGGCTGGGGTAGGCTCTTCTGCCGTAGCCACAGTAATTGGCTCCAGCCTGGGCCCCCCTTGGGGCCTGCCCGCTGGTCTCCATGGCAACTCCTGCGCTGAGCAAGCATGAGGGGGCATCTTTTCATGAGCTAATCAAACCCAACTTTGCAGCATTGCTTATGTTCACAGCAGGGGCTTGGGGAAATACCCAGACACCTGACCAGGCGTGTGAGGATGTTCCCTGACCCCACCCCTGGGCTGCCCTATTCAGTCTCTCTGTCTGCCACCTTGCAGACCTTGATGGCTCATTCTGTGCTTTCTGCAGTGCCCAGAGCCACAAAGCTTCTGAACTTCAGGTCTGGACCCCTCCATTCCCATTTCTTTTCCATTCCCAAACCTGCCCAACGATTCTCATGGGCAAGGGCCTTCCTTCTACGGGGCAGCCTAGCCCTCTGGCCTCCCTGTAGCCTCTGCCTGACACTCCCAACCAGTCTCATTCACGTGCCCATTCTCAGAAAGCACCTGGCATGCACACGTGGGCAGAAAGTGGTCCTGGGAGGTCCATCTCTCACACGGCATCCACGCAGAGACATCTTCCGAACCCTACATCCACTTGAGCCAGCCTTGTAAGCTATGCATATAGCTTTTTATATTTCTCTAGCTACACTTAAGTCAGTTTTCATCAGACCTGTGTGTGGGTCTCCTCCAGGGCTTTTCCATGGGGAACTAACTGGCTGTTGGAACTAGGTCATGGCCAGTGGCTTCTGGCTCAGCTCAGGTCATCTAGGGAGCCACAGGGACATGCAGGTGATAGTGGGGAAGGATTGGCTTCCTGGTGCACATGGCTCTGAGATTCCCCAGGGAGGACATAACTGGATATAGACCCAGGCTCCTTTTCCACCTGGGGCAGCCAGATCAGGCAGGATACAGCTACTGGGCTATTCATCTGGCACCTGCAGCTCTTTTGAGTCAAGAACCCATATTCACATTCATTGATGAGGGAATGGGGAGAGGGAAGAAGAGAGAGATGGAAGAGAAAGGAGACTAGGGATGGGAAATGGAAGAGGAGGAAAGAGGAAGGGAGAGGAAATAGGAGGCAAGAAGAGGGCAGGGGCAGAGGAAAGGAAGCCAGGAAACCAGGGGGTGTGAACAGGGAGAAAAAGAGGGGAGGGGTCAGGTAGGTGAGAGGCTTCCGGGACCTCTCCCAGCAGCCACTTGAGCCAGCAGGCAGGCACTGCTGAGGTCAGCAGCTCACCTCAGCAGCCCAGTGAACTGCCGAGCTGAGACTGCCTTCTTTAGCATCTTCCTATCCCACTGCGGTCTTGCATACCTTCCATCTAGCCAAGTTTGACATCCTATGGGGATGGCCTCTTGTCCTCACATGATGAGACCAAGAAACAGTGCAGCCTCACAGGCTCACAGACCTGGGCACTGGCTTTTATCCTTCTACCAGCTGGGTGCCCTTGGGGCTGATGGGTGTCTGAAAGTACAAATATCTACCCCATGGACTTTGGAAGAGCCTACCAGATAGACTACTTGAGGTATAAAAGCCTCAGTGTCACAAAGGAATTCATTCCTTACCATCAGCAGCAGTCCGTTTCACATATCAGGAAACCGAGGCAGTGGGTAGTGAAGCTCTGCTCACATACTGAGACAGTTTATAAGGAAGTGGGGAGTGGGAGACAGGGCATGTGCTACCCGAAGTGCTGTCAAGTACAGTCTAGCTAGTTCATGAAGGACAATTGCTACATGGGCAGTGCAGCTAATGGGTGCTAGACTGCTGGTCTGTTGGATAGGCACTGGGGCATGGGATCCCCCATGCTGTTTAGGGCTGGGAGGATATCTCCATGGATATACAAAGCTGGGGTCAGAAGGCTGTGGAAGGGGCTGGACTGCTGCTGAAGCATTTCAGAAGAGACCACAGTTACAAGGCAGAACAGCTCAGCATACAAGACCAGAAATAGCTCCGGGAGAGATTGGCCGGACCAAGTCATCCCACTCTGCAGTCATCCTCTCCTTCCCTGGGTCCAGTGCATCTCTACCCCACCCCATCTGTACCCCCACATTCACTCACCCCCCCCCCCACACACACGCACAGCACACCTTCCATCCATCATTAACCGCAGACATGCACAGTGACAGCTTGTATCTACACTGTGCTGCCTGGGCCCTCTCCAAAGCACAGTAAGGGGAGCAGGAAGGTGGCAGCAGCTTCCAGAGGACAGCCCACCCTGTGTCTCCTGAGGGTGTGGTCACCAGCCTCTTCTGCCCTGCCCTGATCCCTTGAGGCCTTGTTCCTTATTGATCCTGACAATCGAGCAGAACAAGCCAGGTCGATAATGGGCAAGGTCACTTGCCATGATAGGCAGATACAAGACCCATGATGATGCACCTAGGGCCGGGACATAGTAGTGGGGAAACTGAGGCCTGGTATGTGTTCTGGCTGCTTGACGTATTGCAACTGGAGCAGAGTTGTTGGAAGTGGCTTTTGACTGTGTCAGGCCATCCTCCAGTCCTCAAAGAACCCACAGAAACCCACCTGCCTCTGCCTCTTGAGTGCTGTAATTAAAGGCATGTGCCACCATGCTCAGCTCTTTCATTTTCAGTTTCACAGAGGGGTCTGAAGATGCCCAAGCTGGCCTTTAACTTGCAGTGCTTCTATCTCAGCATCCCGGCTAGCTGGGATTACAAGTGTGTGTCTCTCCTAGGAATCCATTTTCTGTTCCTGTCCAATGCTTACTTAAGAGCTCCTGAGCCTTATGGGATACTTACCTCCTGGGCCCCGCCCTGAGAACCCTGCTCTGCGGGCCTATGGTGGAGTACCTAGAGGTTCTGCCTGGCTGAAGCCCATCCAACTCAGTGTCCCCCTCCCTGAGGCAGCTGCTAGCCAACAAACACCTGCTGCCTAATTACCTGCCTCTCACCCCCAGGCCTCCTCTGTGGTCCTGCTGCTAATTCAATCCATCTTCCAGTCTCGGCTTCAGTCCCCAGGGACACTAATGTGGAACTAAGCAATGACTGGCATATCCCTACCAGAGGCATCCCAANAAANCAAAAACCCCCAAGGACTGCCACACAAAAAANNNCCCCCCCCCCCCCCGACACACACACACACACACACACACACACACACACACACACATACTCTTGCCGTCCTGATGCTGTCCAGGATGGAGGGCTCTGCCTGGCAGGGTCTATAGTACTGGATTCTGCCTTCTGCGCCTCTTATCTACTTCTGGGATAAGTATCCTAGACAGAGCCCTGGATCACCCATCCTATCCCTGAATCTGCTGTTGATCCCTGAGGCCCTGAGTATCAACACAAATAAGTACAGGTCTTGGGGGTGCATGTGATACGCTTATATACTAGGCCTCGACTGGGAGATAAGAACATATACTAGGGGCAAGCAATTGGGGTGGGGAGGGCAGACACAGGATTGTGTTGCCAATATGTCACTTGTAGTATGCAAAACAGAGTGAACATCTTATAAAAGCCTTGAGCAAAGGGGCAGAAATGGACTGGGACAGAGGGCTGTGCAGATGTCAGGGCCTAGAGAAGGGTCTGCTACCCTGCGGTGGGAGGAGGTAGGTGACGCCTTTCCAAGGTTCTTGCATTTGTAAAACATGATCAACCAAGCAAGCAGTGGCCTCTGCCCAGGCTGAACTTATTCTGCTATAAGAAGGCAATGCAGGCCTTGAGGCTGTCATCAGCTTGCACCTTCTGGCTTCCACCTTCTGGGACCCACTGATGGTGCCTCTTGGCCACTCCTCAGGATGAAAGAAAGCAGACAGGACTCCGCTAGAAATGGCCAGCCTCAGCATGCCATCCTAAGCTGGGCCGCCCCAGCCTCCAGAGACTTCTGTCACAGAGCAGCAGACAGGCAGGGAGTGCCGGTGGGCACGAGGGATCCAAGAGGGAGTATATGCCCGCTGGAATCACCCTCCAAGGCCAAAGCACTGAGTCCATGGAGCTAGAAGAAAGGCTGAGGGGCCCAGGCACTCAAGAGCCCAAGAGCGGGCTTTTCCATTAGCAATAAGCTGTTTCCTTGGCATGCAGCCACATCTATGTGCTCACCCACGATCCAGGGCTGCTTTCGGCACAGTGACGCTGGCACCGCACATGGTGTGGCCCACAATGCAGGGCTCTCTTACAGGAAGTTTGCCGACCTGCTTTGTGACTGAACACCTGCTGTGTGCAGTGTGGTTATCTTAACACATACAAAGACTCAGTCAAGGGCACTGGACCTCCTGCCTAAGGAAAAGGAACTCTGCAGTCAGAGAAGGCTATTTATTGCTCCTGCCAAGCCGACATGGCTGGATGGGCTGATCACAGTGGTCTCTCACCTTAGTGTAGAGTTAGCATAGGGGAACACTGGGCAAGACCAACACTCGAGGGGACTGGAGGTAGCATGTGGAAGTAGCGTATAATAGAACGCAACTTGGAAATCAAAGTGGGAAGCTGCGGCAGGAGGATTCTGAGCTGAAGGCCACTCATAGCAAGACCTTGTCTCAAAAACCCCAAACCAGGCTGGGTGCCGTAGAGAACCCTTTATTCTTGAATTGGGGGGTGGAGGCAAGGAGATGAGGAGTTGGAGGCCATCCTGTCAAGAACAATCCTAGAGAGGCCACGTTGGGTCCCAGCACTCACATAGCAGCTCACAGTGATTCTTAAATGTAGTTCCTGGGGGAGCATGATCATGTCCTTCTGAGGGCATGAGCCAGGCACACAGCTCACACATATACATGTAGGCTTAAATTTTTTTAATCTTTAAAAAGAAGAAGAAGGAGGAGGAGGAGGAGGAGGAGGAGGAGGAGGAGGAGAAGAAGAAGAAGAAGAAGAAGAAGAAGAAGAAGAAGAAGAAGAAGAAGAAGAAGAAGAAGAAGAAGAAGAAGAAGAAGAAGAAGAAACAAGCCGAAAGACCAAAACTGTTTTTAAGAAAGAGATGAATGGCTGTCCCCAGGTATCAGGAGGAAGTAGTAAGGGTCACTCCTCTTCTGGGAGGGAAGGAAAAACACCCTGACAGGGAAACAAACCTGGGGGAGGTGGGTTTGGGGTTGGTAGTGGCTCGGCTCAGGTGGGGGTCTGCTGGGATGCTGGTCCTGCCGTGCCAGTATAATCACCCCCCAGATTCTGCAGGGCCTTGATGACCCTTTGCTGCAAACTGCTTTAGAAGATCTGGTCAGGCTCCACGGAGCTGGTTCTCTGACTCATAACCATTAGTTCTTGGTCTGGGTGGAAATGGGAGCATGGGACATGGGAGCAAGCCAGCACTGATAAACTTCCCAAGATGACAAGAGTCTAGCCTTGGCTAACAGACCAGACATTCACAGTTAAGAAAACAGGATTTATTACGAGTAAGGAGACTTAGCCCAGGAAAGGGAAAGGAAGTACTTTTTGATAAACAGGAAGGTCTGGACCACTTCTGATGACCTCAGAGCTAGCTACTCATGCAGACCCATGGCCAGGATCACAAACTGAAAGTGGGCATTGGGTATCTTCTGCTGTCATCATCACATGGATATCTCCATTGTTATTGCCGTCACTGTCACCACCACCATGGCCATCACCGTCACCACTGTTGCTGTCATTAGCATCAGCACTATCATAATCACCATCATTGCTGGACCTCAACCATCACTTAACAGTCACGGTCATGTGTTAGTCAGCTTTCTGTGACAAAATCTGAGTCAGCTTTTTAGGGAGGAAAGGTTCCTTTTGGATCATAGTTTGAGGTTCCAGCCCATGGTGCGCCCTTGTTGAAGGAAGTGTGTCACCTGGGGTGGGCTTTGAGGTGAGCCCATGCCAGGCCTAGTCACTCTTTCTGCTAGGGGATCAGGATGTAGCTCTCAGCTACTGTCCAGCACCATGCCTGCCTGCCACCATGCTCCCTGCCATGATGATAATGGACTAAGCTCTGAAACTGAAAGCAAGCCCCCAATTAAATGCCTTCTTTCATGCAAGTTGCCTTGGTCATGGCGTCTCTTCATAGCAATAGCACAGTGACCAAGACACCACGTTACACAGTGAGTAGGTAGCCATTACTTCTAGTCCACACATGAAGGCCCTAGGCACACACCTTGGTCCCAGGATTCCTGCAAGCTTACCTAAGTCCCCAAGGACCACAGGGCAGGAAGAGACAGCTATTCTGGCCTCCTTGATCCCCCACAGCACCTCATTCTTGGTCCAAGCCTTCTTCCTTAGGCTGGCTGAGGATTGAGGCTCAAATGAATGTTCTACTCACTTTTAGAGTAGCTAGAGAAGAAGCCAGGTCCCCTGAGCCTGTCACCACACCAGCAATGTGAGGATCATGCTGGCCCAGCACCACCTCTTGGGACCCTATAGATTGCCTACAGCCTTGAATTCGCACTGAAGTGTTCCTAGCCAGGTCTGGGCTGGAGTTAGTGTCCTGCCTCCCCAGAAGTTAGCCTACGTCTTGACACCCAGGACTGGTACATGGAGCCTCTATGCCTGACCTTGGTCACTGTGATTCAGATGAGGAGCCGGAGAAGGCAAGGTACAGATCAACACATAAGAGCCATGAGAACCCTTTGCTGTAGCAGTCACAAAGCCACTCTACCATGGCCTGACTGTGGTCCCTGCTCTATGCAGAGAATACTGTGCCTGTACCAAAGGACAGTGGCAGTTAGGCTGTGCCTTTAGTATATCTGGAGCTGTGTGCTGGCTTCCTGAAAATCATCTTAGCAGGCTTGCTGGCCTGTGGGGGTAGGTGGGCTACACACCACAGCCTGCCACACTCTTCAAGAGACCTGAACTCAGGCAGCAGCAGCTGCAGCAGCTTAATCACCAGGTCGAACTGTTCTTTCTGCTCCACCCAACCACCACCATCACACTCTATGAACTACATACAGACCCTTGCTCACTCTCCTCTGAAATGATGGTGACCAAGGAGCATGCCCTGTGGAGTCAGGAATAGAGAGATATGCAGAGAAAGGGTCTCTGCTCTTGGCATATGGGGAAGCCCAGGGCAGCTCCTACTTGATGGCTTGGAACCTGCCAATTCACTCCCATCTCAGCATGGTTGAAAAGTTGACCAGCAACCATCACAGCTGTGAAAAGGCACAGAGGTGGACAACAAAGGAATTCAAGAGGTGGCAGGTGGAAGGTCAGGAAGAGTCAGAAATTAGGGGGAAATTCTAACTGGTCCACCCAGGGACAGAAGTGGATTTAAAGCAAGAACAGGGTGCTATGTCCAAGGAGTCACCAGAGAACAAGAAAGAGTGTCTAGAAATTAAAAATAGAATTGCTAAAATTAAAAGAATCAATAGAAGGGTTGGAAAACAAGGTCAAGGAAATCTTCCAGAAAGAAAAACAAAAAGAAAAACTGAATGAGATTCAGTGGGCAAATGTAGGTCAACTGTGTTTTAGGGCAATTGTATGAAGGGAGAACAGAAAATGGAGGTAAAAAAATATCCAAGAAATAATACCACTCCTAGAGCCAAGGACCTGGATCGTCACTGGGCATTCACAGCTAACTTCAAGCTCCTGGGAACTGGGAGATTCCAGGAGGAAAAGCTGGTCATAAACAATGCAAGGTAGTACTAAAGCTTCCCAAAGCACCCTGCATGCCAGGAAACTGCAATACTGCAAGACTCAGAAAGGCTTTAAAATATGGGATTCTGGTCCCAGCCAGTCCAGCCTGAACACATTTGTAAACAAGGGAGGGCTTGGATGGCTCTTCGCTGTACGGTCCTTACAGGTGCTTCAGCCGAAACAAAACACAGTCACAGAAGTTAGTGTGCATCCCACGAAGGGAGAACGTCCCAGGGCAGCAGGACAAGGGCCTGGGAGGGGACCCAGGGGACAATGGAATGACACTGTGAAGAGTTTGCTTTCCCATGAGGTGTGACAAGAGGAGAAGGAAATCCTCTATAGTCAACTGTAAGCCGAGGGAAACAGGAGGACAGGTGAGAGAGAAGAGAATGGAAGTCCTGAGAGCTGGAAAGCTGGCATCCTGAGCAGGGCATGCTAGTCTCTGGGGCAGCCCTGACCAGCCAAGGGTGGCTGAGAATGGACCTGGGTCTCCGATCCACTCTATGTTCTGTTATGGGAATTCTGTAACTCAGACCCTTGAAGGGATGCTCACAGGTCCTGCTCTGTAGTCACTGTCCCTCGGCCAACCCTGATGCCCCTCCACATCTGCTTTGCTCTGGTTCTATGTCCCTGACCGGCCCTGACTGAGACTCTTCTCACTGTGGACACCACTGCCACGCCCTGCCATCTCAGGTTGTCTTGGGGTTGGGGAAGCAGTTGAAAGTCAGTAAGGGCCACCTTGTATTGTGGAACTCAACCCCTGGGCCTCAGCTTCTCTATTTCTCAGAGCTCCAACCTGCAACAAAGCCCACAGCACACGGGCAGGGGCAATGAGAATAAGTAATTGCTCTTTTATTAACGAGTGATAAATTATTCCTATATGATTGTGTGTGATAACGCTCGCTTATTTGAAATCAATTTGGAATAGAAATTGTTGGCGGCTTCTCACCTGCGCAGGTGGAAGCCAGCCACTACTGCCTCCTACAGAAAAGGAGGTCACTGTATTCTGGCTACATCCTGATGCTGCTGCGGCAGGCATGGGGAGAGGGAGCCATGGGGCTGTGAAGCTGGGGAGACCAGGTACCTCTAACCTCACTTCTGGGCAGTGCCTCAGCCTCTCTGTGGCCTTCCTGCTGCCCCTAACTCCAGCTCTTAAAAATGCAAAACTCCATCGATAAAGTGCTTGCTGTGCAAATGTGAGGACCTGAGTTAGGACACCCAGCACCCACAGAATAGCCAAATGCTACCAGATGTCTGAACCTCTAACTTCAGAACTGGAAACACAGGAAGGACAAGGCCAGGAAGCCGGGATCCCGCTGGCCAGGCAGGCTAGACAAATTAGCAGGTTTGATGAGAGACCCTATCTCAAAAGAAAGGTGAAAAGCTCCCACTACCAGCCAAGGTCCCAGGCTCCTTTTGAGCTGAGGAAGGACCAGACTCATGGAGTCCTCTCCCTAACACACCCTAGGCCCCACTGAGGACTTCTCCAATGACCACAGCACAGTCAGCAGTGTCAGGGGCCACACCTGGACCTGTCTGCATCCATCTCTCCCATGTGATTCTTGGGGATCTGGGAGCCCTGACTTTTACCTCACACCTAGTGTCCAGTTCAGGCACTGCTCAGGCCCTTCATAGCTCTCACTGGCAAGCTTCAAAAAGCACTTACCTCTTTCCTGGCCATAGTCGCCATGATTCCACAAAACATAGCTCTATTTCCTTTCCTCCTCGAAGCCCAATGCAAGATCCTTAGACAGCCTACGTCTATAGTGCTCCTATTCCAACACATGAAGGCCCAGTAACCAGGACCTATGACAGTCAGCACCTCTTCCTGAGAATGAGTATTTAAAACCTTGTATCCAGCAGGCCAGACAGACCCTCCCCCCCACCCCGCAACTAGGCCCCACCTACTCCTCAGCTGTTTTGGGTGGCTACTGCAGGCATGGGTGGTCATGACTTGGCCAGTGGGTTAGTCCCATGTGACCCTTGAGGATTTGGAAGCCAGAAATGAGGCTGGGTCACCCTTAAGTCCAGCTATCCAGGGCAGTTCTCTCAAGACTGATGCTCCAGAAACCTGGGTTTCTTAGCTGTGAGTCAGGAGAGCTGGTCCCAGGGTGTCACACGTGAAGCACACCCCAGAATCCCTCAGTGCCAGGGTTCCCATCAGCCCCACAGGGACTGGACAGAGACTTAGCCAATGCCTCTGCAGCCTATTTCTGTCATGGGCTGTGGGCACCATGGGGAAGAACCATGCCTTATGACAAGCATACACTAGACGCCCACTATAGGCAAATGGCAGACTTTGTGTGGCTGTAGAGATGGCTTCTGGAGGATGCCCAGGGCTAGAGCAACATTGATCCTCTCCTGCCTGGGGGAGGCTTGTGTGCCCAAGTTCTGAGTTTCTGTGAGTGGCCCTCAAGAGTGACTTTATGTCCGTTATAGATGGGCGTTTGTACTGTCCCTTCCCACCACCACCTTTTTGTGTGTGTGTGTGTGTGTGTGTGTGAAACAGTGTTTTACTGTAGGACACCCCAGGCTAGAATTTATTATGTAACCTAGACTGGCCTCAAACTCTAGAGGACGCCCTGCTTCAGCCTTCAAAGTAGTGGGAGTACAGCATGAGCTACTATGCTCAACTTCCCCCAAAACATATGCCCAAAGTCCCAATCCCCAGTGTGATTTTATTATTTATTCATTCGCTTCATTCATTTGTTCATTCATTTGGAGAGCACCAGAGACTCAGGTTCTCTAGAACCTTCCTGTACAAGGCTTCAGGGAGGAAAGAGAATGGGGCCCAGTTTTTCAGAATCATTAAGACTATGGCCAGGAAAGAGGTAAGCGCTTCATGAAGCTTGCTGGTGAGAGCCATGAATGGCCTGAGCAGTACCCGACCTGGACCCTGGGTGTGACCTCTGTGAGGTGAGAGCCTAGAAGAGCCTGGAACTCTTCATTTTATTTTCCTGTTTGTGTGTACGGGTGTTATGTTGCCTGTATACCATGAGGGTACCATGCCCCCAGAGCTAGAAGAGGGCATTAGATTCCCTTGGGACCAAAGTTACAGAAGGTTATAAGGTATCATGTAGATTCTGGGTACTGGGCACCAAACATGAATTCTTTGGGAAGGACAGCCTGTGCCTTTACCTGCTGAGCCAGGCCTGGAACTGTTGATTGTTCTGCCTTGGCCCCCAAATGTTGGGCCTTTAGGTGTGTAACTAGTATACCCTACCCCTGATATGAAAGTATTTGAAGGGAGTTAGTGGGAGGTGGTTAGGGTTGGATAAGGTCTTAAGGATGAGGCTTTGAGATGGATCAGTGGCCTAGAAGAAACCCCAGAGAGGCCATTTCCTACAGCAAGAAAACCATTTGCCAGACAGGAACAAGTAGCTCACAAGAATTTGACTCTGATCCTGGAGTTCCAGCCTCTAGAACGGAGAGAAAATTAATTTCTGCTGTGTGTGATGCCCAGTTCACGGTATTTTGTTACGGCAGTGTGAGCTAGTACAACCTCCTTCTCAAGACTTTGGGAGTATTCTTTTCAGGTTTTCAGACATGAGTATGATCTGGTAAAATCCAAAATGTTTCCTGCTTGTTCTGTTTGGTGTCACGTTGATGCCAGAGCAGGCAGAAAGAAATACATCAGTAGCCTTGTGCCCTGAGGTCCTGCACACCACAGTCTACCTGATCTATCAGGGCTTGGGAGCCCTGGATTCACTTGTATTGGGGGTACTGAGAGCCCCCAACCTGAATTTATTCTTTCATCTGGATCGAGAACCATGATGGGGTTCACACCTGGCTCATGAGGAACATTTGCACTGATGCTGCATAAGAAATGTCCTGTCCACCAGCTCAGAACTGCCAGGCACACTCGGTCGCTCCCTGAACAGATGTCCCCACCCTGTGGAGGAGAAAGCCCAACTCTGTCCATGGGGCTGTAGGGTCCAGGGCATCAGCTAGGGCAGGGCAGGTCTTCACCACAGATGTTCCCAGGTGACACAGGGACAATGAGTGCCCACACACAACCTGACCTCAAGTGAGGCTCTGGGCTGAGAGCCTTTCCTTCCCTGACTATCTGCCACCACAGAACCACATTAGCAAACCCTGCCCTCCATAGGGCTGTGGTCACAGCTGATAAAGATGGCCATATGACCCAAGGGCCTGGGGATTCCTGGGAATTCACCCCCTGAGGCTTTGGGTCTGGGTAGCTGTCTTGGGAGCGGGGAGTGTGGTAGAGATGCTGGGGCCACCGGGGACTCAAGTGTATGTGCCACTGCTCCTGGAGTTGCTGGATGTCACTGAGGCCCTATGGGAGAGCTGAGAATGAAGTAGCCTTCGGTGGTAGGAGGTCTCTGAAGAGGTCTGATGGCCCACCACCACCACCCACCTCGAGGACACCTTGAGCCACCTTGTAGCCAGGCTGTGGCTCCCGCAGCAGGTGAAGGATGGAGTGCGTTAGGGCCGCCATCTGTCTCGGCTGTGACGGGCTCTCTACTGACATCCAGGAGGGATGTAGATGGAATATCTTTATGGGAAGAGTTTTTCTTTTGCCAATTTTTGAACAGGAAGCCAGACACTTGTCACACCTGTCCTCGTGTCAGCCTTGCCTGACATAAATTGGGGCCGAGGCTGGGAGATGAAAGACAGCCCGGACACGGCTCAGTGTGCAGAGACCACGTGTCAGGCCACAGAACACACACAGCCAGGAGGGCATCCTGCTGGGGCTGTGCGCAGTGAGTTCCTCCCCTGACTCCTTTCTCCCCCTGTCCAAAGGCCAGCCTGCTCTGGTAGCCCTGCCTCCCATGGAGCAGAAGGACATCTGCTCTGACACCATAGCAGCCAGGGCCCCTCCCCTTGGCCAAAGGGCCAGTTTGGCTAGAGAGTGAGAAACCCCATGGAGAGGGTGGGCCTTGAGGGGGCGGGCCTTGAGAGGACTGACCTGGGGGTCCTCTTGCCACTCTGTTGACGCCCACACTACACCATTCTGTCTTGAGATTTGAAGACATCTTCTTGGAACCCCGAACGGCTTGGGGAGAAAAGATGTTACAAAGATCTCAAGATCTTCACTGCCCAGGGATGGCTGCCCGTAACTGGTGGTACCAGGAAGACTACTGAGAGGAAGGAGGGAGAGGCCAGTGCCACCTGAGGGCGTCCTGCAGTGAAAACCCACCCAAAGTCCAACCTCCTCACAGTGGGAGGCTTGCTCAGTGCCCATCAGCCTTACAAAGGGTGGGACTATGGTCTGCTCAGAGGATGGGGCACACCCAGGGCCGTACAGGCAGGCCAGGGACGCTTAGTGGGGAACACCAGCAGTCCTGCTACTTTCTCAGACAGAGCTGAAGGATTGTGTCTACAGCTCTCCAGGAGACCTAAGGGGGCAGCTTTGCCAGGCTCCATGCCACCATCATGCCCACTTTGTACACTCTGAGGACGGGGACACATCTCAACTAGGGCAGATGAAGACTGAGAGCCCAACAGGGGCACAGGGCAGAGAGCCATGGAAGGATTCACTGTGGGGTAGTGTGGAGGCAGAAGCAGGCATGGGCACTGCAAGCGGCACACTCTGGGCGACCTTGGGCTGGCCCGCAGCCCTCCCTGGACTGCTCTTCTGGAGGCTGGCCAGGCTCAGGACAGCAGCTACCCTGTCTCTCTATGGAATTCTGTTTCTAGCTACAGTTTTAGGATCCTGCCTGAACTGCTTCCATCGACTAGGTATGAATCCAGTCAGCCCCTCTCATGATCCTGCAAGCTGAACAGAGGGACAAAGGTCTCCAAGCACCTAGATTAGCCACGTTCATGAGGCCAGGCTTCCTCCCAGGGGTCAAGCAACACCTCACATTTCTCAAAGCTATGGAGATCTAGCTTCCTGTCTGCATCCCCCAGCTGCTGGGCCTGCCTGGAGCCGGTACACCCTCCCTCACCCTCCATGAGAACATTGCTCCACTCGAGACAGCGGGCAAAGACTCTCTCAGCAGAAAGGCTGCTGGAGGAGAGGGGCAGCTCCAGCTCGGGCTTTTCCTGTACCCTCAGTGCTTCTCAGGGCCCTCCACACCTACCCCCATTTTTCTGTCCAGAGGTGGGAGGGTAGGTGGGACTGACCAAGAGTTAGAGGAAGTACAGGAATTGGGGGCTTTGTCTCCCACCAAGGGCTCCAAAGCCATTTCAGCCTCAGTTTCCATAGCCTGCTGGGAAGAGTCCCGTTATCTGGATGACCAGGAACTGGCCAGCATGGCTCAATCAAGCTCCCCATGGCCAGTTGGCCTTCACCACCACGTCCACCTTCACAACATTCATCCCAACAGGGAAACTCAGGAGCCAGCATCCGCCTTTGGGTTCTGAAGCTCTCACCTGCACTATCTCGGCCAACAAGGCTGCCCAGGCCGCTAGTCCTGAGAGCCATAAGCTTGGGTATTTCCCAACAGATATAGGGGCAAGTGGGTGGCAGAGGAGAACGTTTCTCTTTGTTGATATGCAGCAGCTTTCTGGACCTCCCTCTGCAGCTATCTGCTGGTGTGGCTGCCCACTGCTCAATGTTCCCTAAAGCTTCATGCCAGGATGGGGCTGCTCAGAGGATGCAGAGATGGGGAGGGAGGCTCTGAAGCCCAGAGATGGGGCAAGAGGTTCCCCCACCAAGGGTGAAAGGGACAGCAGTTCCTACACAAGATCTTCTAGCCCACCCTGAGAGAAAGTGAACAAGGCTTTACTCCTTGGATGGGCAGCCAGGGTGGACTTCAGGCAGGCTCAGAGGCTAACAGGGAAGATGATATAGCAGGCAAGAGCCTGGGTGGTATGGAGGGCATTAGTGCCTATGGGCCAGGGACCGGTGGCTCTGATGTGTTTGCAGTGAGGGCTAGAGGGGTTAGCCAAGAGGTCAGAATGGACACTGGACTTTCTTCAGGGGTGAGAGGGAGAGGCACAGACTCCAGACTCGGGGAATGGGTGCAGAGGGTATGATACCATCTGGCTGAATCTGGGGAACCCAGGATGCTTAGTGGAACACAGCTGGGGAGCTGTGGCATCCGTGGAGAAGTGGCTGGGTATCAGTAAAGACAAGAGACTTCACTGGTGTGTGTGAGCAGCATCCAGGTGCCTGTCTACCCCTGCATTACCTGAGAGATGCTCAAGCTGGTGACATGAAGGGGCATCCTAGCTAGCTAAGATGGGTGCAGGTTGAATGGTCTTGGGAACCAAAGACCTCTAATTGGCCACACTAGCCTGGCACTTGGCACTTGGTAGTTATTGTTCATTAACCACTGCCAGGTCAGGTGGAGCTGGACATACCAAAGGGACATACTGGTAGGGGTTGTGGATTCTTAAAAGGATGAAACCTCCTTTTGTGCTCTCCATCCATGTTTCCTGTGTACCTACAAGGCCTGCTTCTGGCTCATGTGCCAAAGGCACCCCCACTGTTGCCATGTGTGGTCCCCCACAATCTTTCTTGGAGAACAGCACCCTAAATCTTGAAAACCCCGTCTTTTTCTGGTTCTCGGGGCACTAAGATGGAAGCACCGGATTACAGGTAACCAGGATTACAGATGACACCTTCAGTGACCAGCAAAGGCTGGCGAGGTCCAAGGTCACACAGCAAGTCAGTACTGCATGAGCTGATCCTATGGCTGGCTGGACTCAGGGGAGGGGGAACTTCTGGCAGGTTCCCAAGCCGGCCCCATCTGGGGCCTGTCAGGAGGGTGAAGAAAGCCAACATCTTAACAAGGTCATAATAGCTGGGACAAATTGAGGACACTGTGTAGGGGATTGCAGGTTGGACAGGGACAATCCAAGAGGCCTCCCAGGAGGCAGTGAGCACCCTAGAGCCTCACTCTGGTTTGAGAACCTGGGCACTCTAACATGTTCAGCCCCACTCCCTACCTCAGTGGGCCCCTCACCCAGCTTCAGCCTTTGCCTGACATTTCCCGTGACATTTGCTGCAAAGAAATAGAGTCATAAATTCAAAGGTTAAATTTGCACATTGCCTTACAACACCAGGAGAAACCTGTCCCTCCAACCACCAGGTGCCCCATGGGTGCAGCATGGTGTGGGATGGCTTGCCCATCCCCTGACCTGACACCCCATCACTACTTCCTAAAATGGCATCGTGAGCACACCAGGCCATGGAGTTTGTTGCATAGTTCAGAGATGCCCGCCCCATCTGAAACCAAGGCTCTGAGGTGCCCTGTGGGAAAGATGCTGTGTCAGCAGCTTAACCCAGCTCACCCCAAAGTTGATCATAAGACCTCTGTTTGATATCCAACAATAGCCAGGCAGTGGCAGGATACACCTTTATCCCCAGTACTCAGGAGGCAGAGGCAGGCAGATCTCTATGTTCACAGCCAGCCTGTTCTACAGAACGAGTTCTAGGACAGCCAGGGCTACACAGAGAAACCCTGTCTCAAAAATCAAGAAAGAGGAAGAGGAGGAGGAAGAGGAAGAGGAAGAGGAGGAAAATAAAAAAGGAAAGGAAAGAAATCCAACTGTAGTCTATGAAACTCCAATTCCCAATTCCCAGGAGGGTCAAAGAGCATCCCAGGCAACCTGTTCCCCGTGAGGCTGGGGAGCTCCTGAGATGTCTACACCCCACCTCTGCCAACCTCCATGTGACAGGGTACTACATGAGCCTTACTGCCTGCCAGGCCCACCTGGGACACCACAGGGAGGCTGCTGGCTTCTGCCTGCTCAGTTCCTCCCCAAGGACACTTGGGAAACTGTACCAATAGCCCTTGCCTCATGGCTCTACTTCCTTGGGTCTGGCTCCCCTGGGGAAAGACTGTGGGGACTGCCATGGGGAGCACTCAAGGTACCCAGGAACTCTGGGAACAGGGCTGGAGAGAGGGTCTCCAAAGGGCCAGCTGAACAGATGGCCCTCCTTACAGCTGGAGTCCTGGTCCACTTACCATGTCACCCACCTGATGTGTATAAAAAGACTCAAATGGCTGGTGGTGGGGTGGAGCCGCAGTAGGCCCTGGCTGGAAGTTGGCCCAAGTGTATAGGAAGGGGTACACATCCTGGCCCTGATGCCCTTCACTGAGGACTTGTGGGGATGTACACGGGGGCACTGCATGGCTGAAGGCAACGCAAAAGGCCAAGGTAGGTTTAAACAAGTACATCTTGGTGCTTTCTCAGGAAGGGATTCCACACTCACCAGTTAAGCATGATTCACAAGAATAGTTCCCGATGTGCAAAGTGTTTAAAATACAGTGACAAAAGAAGAAATCGCAGTACCAAACACCGGGTGTGATGGGACCTAGCCAGGCCCACGCACTCTGGGGACAGGCAGGGAGATGGGAGGCCTGTCCCCTACATTCACTGCTAGGCTCCCACTACTGGCTGTGTGGTCAGTCACCTGTCCCTTAATACATTTAACCCTGGAATCACTGAGGTAAGGATTCACCCCCTTCATCGTCTGTTCAGAGGAGGTCTGCAGGCCATAAAGGAGCGGGTGAGCGACAGAGGCTAGTGAGCAAATACAGGATCTGGGGTTTAGCCACGTGGCTGGCACAGGTGACCTTGACTGGGTGTAGCCAGGCCACAGGGCAGGCACATAGAATGGTGCAGAGGGTGCCAGGCCCTGAAGAGACACAAAAACAGCCACCCCGGCTCTTAGGGATGTGAGGGTCCAGGGTCTGGGTGGCTGCTGAGAGTCAGGCAGCCCTGCCTGGGGTTGGAAGTCAAAACTCACAGAATGGGGGGCAGGACAGCATCAACTTCACTAACCAGGCACAACCCAGTGCCAGGAGCATTGTAACTCTATGACAGCGTTAGGTTCTTCTCACATACTCCTTCCATTGCATGTGTGTGTGCACGTGTACACACACACACTCACACTCACATACACACACAGAGAGAAAGTGGGAGGGAGGGAGGGAGTGAGTGAGAGAGAGAGAGAGAGAGAGAGAGAGACTGAGAGACCCCTTTCTTGAATGCACAGCTTGAGATTTCTGGGAGACTTTCTGGGCCCCAGGCCCAGGATTGCAGAAGGGCTCTCTCTGCCTCCACTTCCAGATGGACCCTTTCTCTCCAAAGGAAGGCATGGTGCCAGTAGCTTGGCAAGTAAAGGGTGCTAAAGCCAGGCCTGGTTGGCAAGCAAGAGGGAGGCATGATACTAAAGACCCTGCCCTTCACAGACAACTTACCACTTGCAACAAACAGCAGCAACAAACCTGGGCTTCTTCACAGCCAAGGAGTCAGCCCTTAGCCCTCCAAGGTAACAGGCTATTGAGCACTTCCCCCTTTGAGGGGTTCTCTTTCTCTTGATTGCTGCCCTAATAAAAGATGTCTCCCACTAGTGACTCTTACTCTGTAACCACAGGTCAGTCTTGCCTTAAGGAAACAGGAGCAGAGGGGCTAACAGGGCCCTGTTGGTCCAGGGCAGAGCCACAGACTCAGCTCTCGTCCCTCTCCAGGTTCACCACCTCTTTAAGTTCCCCAATATATCCTCCAAGAGGAAGGAGGAAGGGGGGAGCAGGGAGGAGGAAGGAGGGGCCTCTATTGGCAGGAGTCCCAGGAAAACCCCTACAGAAGAGGAGTTGAGAAAGCACATGTGAGGGATTTTAAAGCAGAAATGCTGGGGGCCAAACCTTGGAAGCAAAGTTCCGTGGCTTAGACGGGTAATTCCAACGCTGGGGAGGCTGAGCAGGATTCCAAGTTTAAGGCCAGCCTAGGCTATGTGGTTACACCTGCCCGAAAACAAAACAATCAAAACCACTTGGGAGCCAGGCATGGCTAATCCCAGACCTCAGGCAGGTCTCTGAGATCAAGGACATCTGTGCCAGGGCCTCAGTGAGACCCTGTCTCAATCCAGGAAATGCCCCATGCCCAGGAGTACCTGACCAACACAAAATGGATCTTTTTGTTCCGTTCATTTTTTTTTTCTTTTAGTTTGTCTGTTTTGATTTTTTGGGTTTTTTTTTGTTTTGTTTTTTTTTTTTTTTTTTTTTTGGTTTTGCTATTTTTCTTGGCTTTTGTCTTATTTTGTTTGAGAGAGAACATGGAGTTGGTTGTTAGGGAGGAGGATCCGGGAGGAGTTGAGGAGGGGAAAGAATATGATCAGAACATATTGTATGAAAAATTAAAACAAACAGAGCCACCTCCTTGGGAAAATTGGACTGACCCCAGTGGGCATCAGCTTAGAAATGCCGCCAACAACCCAGACTGCTGGCCTAACCACAGATGAGGAAAGCTGAGACGGGGAGACTCTAAGAAAACACAGCCTCAGGCTCTGTGGGCTCCCCTTTGCCAGGTGGGATCTGGTGCAGACCACACCTGGCTGCTGAGGTCTTGCCTTAGACGTGCATCTTCCTCCCCTGACTGCAGTAGGACAAGAGACAATGCAGCGTCAGAGATGGGAAGACAGGCCTGGGGCTTAGTGAAGGGAGTGGCCAGGTGTGACCCCATACAACACCTGAGCTAGGTGAGCAGCACAGAGCTGCTAACCAGAAGGTCACCCCCGGGGAATAGCTAATGTGCTAAAGGCAGGGCCTCTCGGGGGACCATGCTGGGTTGGATGCCCTAGTTGGTGGAACTGCAGAGGCAGCCAAGTGTGTCCAGGGTCAGACCCTTTATCACAGTGGTGACCTCAAGCTGGGAAATAGATTTTCCCTGCCCAGGTAGATTCCAGCCCACCATAGACCACCATTGCCCCAACTCTGGCTGGTGGGAGAGCAGCTGGTAGACTCTGCATCTCACAGCCTGGGCTGGAGACACTGAACAAAACCCCTAAATACATTCTGAAGGCTTTTGATCCAGATTTGGGTATAGGCATAGCCCACCTATGTACACAAGGGCACCCACACTCTGAGACAAACGGAAACATGAAGATATGTTTAAAGGCACCCATGGTCATGCACACAATCATGTATGTGCAGATATATACCACATTACACACACGTACTTGCACACACAGACTCAAGCACTGTGAAGGAGACTCCAGGACTTGTCCCTCTGTCTGGGTCCAGCTGCCCGGAGCATCCCTAATCAAAATCCAAGTGTGTCTCCATGGGAGTGGGTCTTGTTAAGGGGCCCCACCATGTGCTAAGCATGAAGATCGCAGCAGGCAGGCTGCATAAATGCATGTATGGTCATAGGTGTGTAGGCAGGAGTGAGGACAGAGCTATGCACCCGAGTACAGGGATGTGCTTATAGCATTTATGTGCATGTGCACACTAGGGCAGATTTGGTATGCATGTGCACTGGAGGTGTGCAAGGCTGTATGTAGCCCATGTAGACACGTGCAAAGAAACGTGTGTGCAGCCTGCGGCACCATGGACATCAGCAGGGTAGATAGGGTGGGCACCTGGGGAAGGCAATGTGTTCACCCCAGATTCTCCAGGTAAGGCATGTCCAACCTGCATGAAGCCCATCCTCCCTTGCCCCTACTGTGGGGGCTTTGCAACCGGATGGGAGGAGGGAATCCCACAGGGCTGCCAAGGAGGGGGTGTTTCGAGCACCAACGCCCCTCAATGGAGCCGCTCACTCTCAGGAGCTCTCCCGATCTCCGAGGAGGAGACATTGCCTTGCGTGTGTGTGTGTGTGTGTGTGTGTGTGTGTGTGTGTTCTCCTCTCTACCTGCTCCAGAGATAGCTCTGGGATCGCCCTGTCCCCCACGCCCTCTGCTGCTGCTGACACCCGTATTCATCCCTACTCCGTTTGACCCCAAAGAAACAGCTTCTGAGCAGGGTTCGCTGGGCAGACCCCATCTCGGTCCGGTGCCCACGTTTCTGCAAACCCGCTCATTAACCCATTCGCCGCCTTTGCGCTCTCAGGTGGGACCCCGCCCTTCCAGCCCTCAGTCTCCACCCGGCCCTGGTCCAACATCTGGAACCTCGTACCCTCCATCCCTGGCCCCGCCGTCGCTGTCAACTTTCCCGCAAAGCCGCAACTTTTGCGGCTGCCGCGGGCTCCGCCCTCCCAGGGCCCAGTTGCTAGCGGCCAGCGCGCGGCGTGGCACTGCGGTGGCCCTCGGGAGCGACCGGCGACCCGGCTCCATCTCTGGCAGCGTGAGCCATGCCCTGCGTCCCCCCCGCCCCGCCCCGCTGCAGCCTGTCTCCGGAGCGGCGCTGACACTCACCTCCGGAGGACGCCCTCTTCATCTTCGGGGTCGAGCGGGGCGCGTCGGGCACTGGAAGCGGCTTCGGGGCGGGCGCCCGTCTGCGCGCGGCCGGGTCCGCATCCAGGCGCCGCTGCTCCGGCCCGGTCCCGGCCCGGCCGCGGGACGAGGCTCCGGCGCTCCGCTCTACCGGGCCGGGCTGGGCTCGCGGGCTGCGGGCGCACAGGGTGAGGGCGGCGGCGCGGACTGGCGGGGCGCTCGCAGCGCGGGCCAGGAGAGGATGAATGTTTTATGGGATCATGTGGTTTGACGCGCGGAATCCGCCCGGTCTCCCCGCCGGTCCGGGCGGGGCGGGGCCGGGGCGGGGCCTGGCGCCGGGCGGGGCGCTCACCTGGGCGCGCCGCGCTGGGGCGGACCGGTGGGTACGGGGTGTAGGGCAAGCGGGCGGGCGACGGGAGGGGAGGCGAGGGTGTCCGGAGCGCGGTGCAAGTGGCAGGACGCGCTCAGCCACCCGGTGCACGGGCCACGCGCGGTCCCAGACAAAGGCGGCGCATTCCTGAAGAGGCGGCGGCCCCTGCAGGCGGCCGCGGGCACCGCGTCCCGGAACCGGCCGTGGGCGCGGGCTCGAGGGCGTGGCGGCACAGGCTGAGTCCCGAAGGGAGTCCTGGGCATCGGACAGATGCAGCAGGCCTTTGCATGGCCCGCCTCCGCTTGCCCCTTAAAGCCCTTTGCTCGAAACTGTCCTAGGCGACTGGGTAAGAAAACTGAGAGGCAAGGTGTAATAGCGCAGTAGTGCTCTCTCCAGCTTTGTAGTTCCCTGTCCCAGGAAGGACACTCAGGCTTTGTCTGCACCTGCCTCTGCACAAGCTCCTATCATTTCCCCTTTGCAATGGAGATTACAAAGTCCGAAGAATCCTCTGGACCCACCCTCCACCAAGCCAGATCAATATAAGGCCAATGTTCCTAATGGCAACCCCCCCCCCCAACATGTCCCATCTCCCATTCCTGCTTGGGTGCTCTATCTGGAGTTCTTAGGTGCATTCTGGGGTGGGGTGGTGGTAGAGGTGCTTCGGCTGGCTGCCAGGTCGTTGTCTGTATCTGTCCTGCACATTATCTAGCCAGAGAGCTGGATAGGGCCCATGGTCCGCCTGTCTCAGTAGAGAAAGAGAACACCCAGTATGGCATAAGCTTCAGGGGTGGAGAGCGCTGAAGAGCCTGCAATGGAATGGCTTTCTGGCCATATATGGAAGCTACACTGCTCGGTCCTGCCCTGGCTGTGTCCCCAACCACACCTCTGTGTGCTTTGTCCCAGTTGTCCTTGTTCATTTGACTTGGATTTTTCAGGTCACTGAAATGTGTGAGATGAGGTTAAGGCAGGGCAGGCACTCACGGCCACTTCTTCATTGGATACTGGTCACCAAGTGCCACCAGATTGACCCCTATGTGACTCAGTAAGTTCTCATTTCCACTCCCCACCACATGGGAGGCTGGCCACCCAGTGACAGATGAATAACCCAAAGCCAACTTCAAAGAGCCAGCAGAAGGCCATGGCCTATAGCCTAGACCAACACCTTTCTCCCAGTGTCCTCGAATCCAGCAGTGCCCACACCAGTGGCTGGTGTGGCTCCAACCACCTCATGTCGTGGGACATGGCTGAAAATCTGAAGACCAGGCTAGAGTCCTGGGCTACCATCTTTGCTCAGTGGCTTAGAGAGGGCACTTCCCCCATCGACTATTTTTAACGATGGCCAGGCTGCCCGTTAGAGAGGTAATGACTATGACCCCTTCTCCCATTGCTGGGGCATAGTTTAGGTGTGGGAAGGAAAGGAGAGCCATTGCTACCATGGAGGTTCCTGGTGCCACAATTCTCTCCAGCTCAAAGATACTGGATACTCTGGAAAGAGAGCTCCTGGATACCCTGGTGTTTTCCCGCGGCTTACATGAACTGGGTATTTCTGGAAGGCAGGCTGGGGCTGAAAGAGACTTAGACTGCGAGAAAAGATAATGAAGCCAAGACAAATGTTCTGATCAAGGCCTTCGAGTTTATTAAGAGAGTGTGCTTATAAGGGGGAAGGCCCATTCCCACCCCCAGCCCATTCTTGGTGCCTGGAGCCAGCCCGTAGGCAATCTACAGTTTGTGTCTTCAGAACGTGGCTAGGAAGAGCAAATAGAGCCATCAAGGTCAGAAGGCTCTATCCTAGGTAATCTCCTTCTTAGTGGCAGCAAGGTCAAAGTCTGGATCTGCCTGCTTCAAGGCTGAGGGAAACTACACTTGGATACACTACACCCCTACCAGCTCACAAGGTACGGCAGGGCTGAGATCTGTAGTGTGAGCTGGGCATCTATTGTCTTAGGCAGTTTTGCTGTGGTCTGCAAACCCACCCTGTCGTTTGTATACCCATTCCCATCTGCACTTTGGTGCTCCTCTCTAGAAGTTGAACCTGCAGGACACTTGGATGCAGCCTAAGGTACAGGCCAGCTCTGGCGGGGACCAGATAGGGAGCAAAGAGAGCTGCATGCTGGCCATTCTGCCCCCAGGAGGACATGGCTCTCTTCTGAGGCAGGAGATGTGGGAGGTCTGGAAGGCATATTTATCAGGGTGTGGGCAGGTATCGGGCAATTTGAGGACCAAAGCCCTTCCCCAGTGAGCATCATCACCACCCAGGGCCCAAGGATGAGGGAGGGAGGGCAGCTGACAGAGAATGAGTGGAAGACTTACTAGGGCCTGAAGTGAGCCTGAGACACACAGCCTTAGCTGGTCCCTGGGTGGGGGTGGGGTGGGGTGGGAAGGATCAGAGACCCAGATGAGGAAGCCAGGCCACTCACTGTCCTTTTCAGGAAGTCTATAAGGATTGGTTTGCGGGAAGCCCCAGCAGAAGTGCTGAGATGGTGGCCCACTTGGACTGGCAGATACGAATTCTCCCAGCCTTGTGTACATATGGCCCTGGGAATCAAAAGAGGGTGTGGAGTCTGCAGACCGTTCTCCCTAGTCTTGAATACATCAGTCATTCCTACTGGGCTGGGCTTGTAGGACCAGACTGAAGGCCTGTCTGAATTGCTCCCCACCCCCACGGGCCACTTGCCCAGGCACTGCCTCCTGCAGTGAGGCCTGACAACACTGCAGTGCCCCAGAACTGCATCGACTTCCTCCACTGGCCCCAGATTCAGCTCGGTGATCTGTATGTGGCATGAGAGTGCCCTATCTTTCTGTGTGACTTCAGCCCAGCTTTTTGTGATTGTGGATAGATGCTTTGGGGTGTGGTCAGATCATTGTCCCTTCTGTGTCTGCCTCTTCTGTCTCCTGAGAGAACTATGTGGGATCCTAGCAGGGAATACAGGGATGACCAAACCTCCAGGTCCAATCAGAATCCAGTGTAAGGCCAGCCAGGGCTGACAGGGATGTGGTGCAGCCTTGGAAAGTGGTCACTGTTGCAAGGCCTTGAGGAACTTATGGGCACCAGCCCTACTGGGGCATCTTTGTAGGATACCCCCACACCCTCCCTCAGGCTGTTGGTGCTCTAGGGAGGGAGGAAGAGATTAGGGGACTTGGTTTTTTGCTGTACAGGCTCTGGGCCACTCTGGGACAGTGTGAGGAGGAACTAGGAAAGGAAGAAGAAGGTCAGGCTGTACTCTGCACCTGCTGCCTAAGCATGCCAAGGCCACCAACCTGAGTGGGTGGCTGGGGATGAGATCTCAGTGCCAGAGAGCTGGGGGGCCATCTGCTCTCACCACAGAAGGTGGCATCGTGCCCGAGGCCCTAGAGGACTCTGCACAGGGCCTGCTAAATGCATGGTGCTGTTGTTGGTCCTGCGATGGCAACACTACTGCCTATTTTTTCCAGACAGGAAAACAGGGCTGGAGGGTTTAGACAGACGAACACTGGCAGCCCCTCTTGTGCCACTCACACCTCTGCTCCTACAAAAGCTGCTTGCCACCTCCACCTTGGGTTCCGGACCTTCTGCCTCATCAGCTCTGAACCTCTGAGGAACCCCACCCTGAGTCTCCTGTCCAACTTTGGTGCATATTAAGCCATAATTAAACAGCTTCCTCATCTCTTATTCATCAAAGACTCACACAGAAGCAACCAGGGCTGGTGCAGGGAAGGGACCTAGCACTCCCCAGAATCCCACTGGGCCTGCCCACCTCTCAACACTGCTGGACTCTGCTCTGAGCCAGGGCCTCCTACAGGGCACCATCCTGGATTCTGCTGTGCTGAACACACCTCCTGAAACATCACGTGTGCACCCCACCTCTAAGAGGTTGCTGGGGATATTGGGTAGGGTTTGTACAGTGTAGGATCAGCTGTGGTCACTGTGGCCTGTCTCTAGGATATGAGCCTGCACAGGGAGGGAGGTAGAGCCTCAGGCCAGGTGACATGCAGACACTGGGCCCAAAGGCTGGCTCTGTTCCTGTTTCCATTTCCCATAAAGATGGAGTTCCTGGAACTTCCAGGTCTTGGACATGCTTGAGACACTTTGATAGTTACTGTAGGACAGAGTCACAGGATTGTCTCCTCAGGAATGCTGCTGAGCTGGTGATCTTGGCGTAGGCACAGCTAGCCCACTTGAGAGCTGGATATGAATCCTATGTCCCAGGGGTCCAAAGTCTAGTACAGGGATGGGGCCCAAAAAAGCACAGTCCCAGGGCTACCCCACATCATCACTGTGGCTTCTGGCCCCTCCTGGACCCCTGTGGGAAATGTAGAGTCTTCTCTAGAACCATTCATCAAGAGTGATAGTTAAACTGGGAGCTACTGCTCAGGCTAGTAGCCCAGAGGGCAGTCAAAACTGGGTCAGAACACTGTCTAAATGGAATCCTGAGCTTGCAGCTGTATGTGCTGGGGTTGGAAGGCACCGCTGAGCCCTTTTTTAGGCTCTCAGTGGGGGGTTTCTACTGGACCACCTTACTGTTACCCATGTTCAGTACAGCACTCCCAACACTCCCAGGGCCCAAAGGTTGGCTCTGTCCCTGTTCAGGCCACTGCCACCCACAGGGAGTGCAAATATGCTTTGTTTTCCAGATGGGGAGGACACAGATGGACTAGCTTGACCCAGAGCCCAGTGACCCCATCCAAAGGATAGGGAAACCACCTTCTTTTCCTTAGTGACTTCAACATTTAGCCATTCGATCCTCTGGGAGGTCAGTTCATCCTTTTGCTGGATCTTGGCTCTTCTCACCCCTCATCCCTGGGATCCTCATCAAGGTACATATGGGGAACCTAAGCCCAAGGGAGAAAGGTCTTGCTCTGAATTTCTCAGATAATACAGAGCAAAGAGTCTGTCCATAGCATGTGGTCAACTGGAGGCTCAAAGGGACAAGACAGACTGCCTAGCCTTGCCTAGCTGCACCCTCATGGTTCCTTCCTTCCTTCCTTCCTTCCTTCCTTCCTTCCTTCCTTCCTTCCTTCCTTCCTTCCTTCCTTCCTTCCTTCTCTCTCTCTCTCTCTCTCTCTCTCTCTCTCTCTCTCTCTCCTCTCTCCTCTCTCTCTCTCTCTCTCTCTCTCCTCTCTCCTCTCTCCTCTCTCTCTCTCTCTCTCTCTCTCTCTCTCTCTCTCTCTCTCTCTCTCTCTCGTTTTTTTTTGTTGTTGTTGTTTTGTGTTTTCCAGATAGAGTTTCTTTATGTAGCCCTGGATGCCCTGGAACTCACTCTGTAGACTAGGCTGGCCTCTAGCTCAGAGATCTGCCTGCCTCTGCCTCTAGAGTACTAGGATTAAATGTGTGGCCAGCCATGCACCCTCATATTCTGTTTCACTTTCCACAGCAGTTCTGTGTCCTAAGAACCATGAGACACCCCCACTACCAAGATTGCTCAAGACCAAATTTCTCCCAGTTTCTTCCCATGGTCACTAGACCTGGCTTTCATGTAAGACAGAGGTCCCAAAAGCTGGTTTTGGAGCTGGGGCCTGGGTTTGGTAATCACTGAATATAGAGCATGAAGTTTTTCACATTCCCTGTCTCCTGTCAGGGAAGTCAGTCCTATGTGAAGACAGTTCTTAGTGGTGGAAGCCACAGACAGGCTTCTGAATCTAGAGTGGTTTTAGCCAGAATTCTGTTGACAGTCCAAGATGACCAAGGTTTGCTGTCAGTCTTGTATTGGACATACATGGTCTGCCCATCCCATCTACCCAGTCCAAGTGTTAAGTTTCTAGAGGACTTCCATGCTCAGTTGGAATGCCCACAGGCTACTGTGTTCTAGATGTCAGAAATACTGCTTTGTACTGAAAAGCTCATCAGGAAGCCTAGAACCATCTTTCCTTAGCTTGGATCCTTTCTGTGACACTGTCGTCCAGGGCCATCCATGGCTCTGGCAACTAGGCTTGGCATAGCCAGGTTGACTGTACCCAGACTCATGCATATATGCAACAGAGGCCAAACCTCAACCCACAGAGCTTACAGGTTAACCTTCTGCCCCTGCCTCCCCAGTGCTGGGATTAAAGCTGTGCCAGACATACGCTTATAATATTTTTTATTTGCAACTTTTTTTTTAAATAAAATTTTATTTTGTTTGTTTGTTTTAAGAAAGGGCCAGAGAGACATCTCAGTGATTAAAAGCACTGACCGGTCTTCCAGAGGACCCAGGTTCAATTCCCAGCACCCACATGGTAGCTCACAACCATCTGTAACTCCAGTCTCACAGGCTCTGACACCTTCTTCTGGCCTCTGCGGTCACCAGGCATGCATGTGGTACACTGACATACATGCAGGCCCAACACTGATACACATAAAATATTTTTTTTTGTTTTTTGTTTGTTTGTTTTTCGAGACAGGGTTTCTCTGTATAGCCCTGGCTGTCCTGGAACTCACTTTGTAGACCAAGTTGGCCTCAGAACTGAGAAATCTGCCTGCCTCTGCCTCCCGAGTGCTGGGATTAAAGGTGTGCGCCACCACCACCCAGCAATAATTTTTAAAAAATGGAAAAAAAAGTTAAGAAGAAGGGGAGAGAGGGAAGGGGGAGAAGGAGAGGAGAGATGGGCTGTTTTGAATCCTGGAACACATTGCATTTCTTAATTATTTTACTTATTTACATTTCAAATGTTGTACCCCCTTCCCAGTCTTCCCTCTGAAAACTCCCCTTCTCATCATCCCTCCCCTTTGCCTCTAAGAAGGTGCTCACCCGCCCACCCACCCACTCCATTCTTACTCTTCCAGCATCCCCCTTCTTTGGGGCAACAAGCCTCCACAGGACCAAGTATCTCCCCTCCCACTGATGCCAGATAAGGCTATCCTCTGCTGCATATGCAGTAGGGGCCACGGACCCATCCATGTCTTTGGTTGCTGGCTTAGTCCTTGGGAGCTCTGTGGGGTCCAGTTAGTTGGTACTGTTCTTCCTATGGGGTTGCAATCCCCTTCTGCTTCTTCATTCCTCCCCCTAACTCTTCCATTGGGGTCCCTGGGCTCAGTCCAGTGATTGGCTGTGAGTATCTGCATTTGTCTTAGGTGCTGGCAGAGCCTCTCAGAGGACAGCTATACCAGGCTCCTGTCTGCAAGCACTTCTTGGCATCAGCAATAGTGTCAGGGTTTGGTGTCTACAGATGGGATGGATCCCAAGGTGGGGCAGTCTCTGGATGGCCTTTCCTTCAGTCTCTGCTCCATTTTTTGTTTTTGTGTTTCTGATCTATGAGCATGGGGCACATTGCATTTAAGGCTACAATGATTAACACAGTTCATAGGCATCAGATGATGGGAAAGAAAATCCAGGGGAAAAAGATCAACTACAAGTATGAGAAAGAGAAAAATCCGGGAAGAAAGGAGTTGTTCAAAGACTAAACACACAATCAGTACAAGGGTTTGGGACAACTCAATAAGCCAACTGGAAAATTTGGGTCCCTACCTCAGTCCTTCATATTAAAATAAATACCCAAAGGACCAAAGGTTTAAGAAGTAAAAACAAAACAATAAAACAAACTACAATGCCTGTGGTATGGAGGCAAAGGTAAGTGGGTCTTTGTGCTAGCCTGGTCTACATAGTTCCAGGACAGCCAGAGCTACACAAGGAGACCCTGCCTCAAACAAACAAACAAACAAGCAAATCATTAAAAAAAAACCCTATCACTTTAAATCACTCTTAGGAATTATACAAAACTTGAAGCCATAAAGTGAGAGAGAAACATATTCAACCTCATAAAGATAAAATGTAGCTGCACAGGAGAAACAAAATCAACAGATAAATGATAAAATGGGAAAGTATCAGCAATTCATTTCACAAAGGACTGTTCTGGGGGTATACAGAGAAAAATAGGCACAAGATATCAAAGAATCCCATCAGTACACATCATGCCTCACCCAAACTAACATGCACGTTCACAGTACAGTAAGATGCAGTTTACATCTCTCGAGATGCTAACCCCTCCCCTCGCACACAGGGAGGGGAGGGTGGGGCTCATCCTGCTGGGTTGCTCCCTCTGGTGGTTGGCTAGGGATGCTAGAGAGATGCTGGAGGGGACGTCTACAAAAGGAGAGGCACCTGCAGATCCAAGTGGCAGGACCAGGAGATTTCTGTGGTGAGACAGGCTGTGAGGTGACTGCAGCAAGCTGGGGGAGAGTGTCCACCCACAGCAAGGAACATTTAAACAGGAGACACAGGCATTTGGCCCTTGGTGCTACTACCAGTGAAGCTGCAGTGACAGGGGACCCCTCGGCTGTCCCATCTGCTCACAGGTCCATACTAAGCACTCACAGCTGCCTCTTTGTCTTCATTAGCGCCCTGTTAGCAATGGCCTATGTTAATTAATTAGCTCTTGTCCCGCTGTTCAGGAGCAGTGCCAGATTCAGCTGAGGCCTTGCCTGGTCCCAGCTCTGACTGTGAACACCTCTGTCCTTCCTGATGTCCCAGTTACTCCTCTTCAGACCCCATATGTGTCTCCCAAAGACATGGCCTGGGCGGGGTCTGTCTTTCTAGCCTCAGTTTCTCTGGTAGTGAAATGAGATGTATTATGTTTGCAGGCTGTGACAAAGATACCTAACAGAACGTGTGTGTGTGTGTGTGTGTGTGTGTGTGTGTGTGTGTGTGTGTGTGTGTGTGTGTGTGTGTGTGTGTTGAGACAAGATCTCACTTGGTAGCCCAGGCTGGTATTGTACTCCTAGCAATCCTCCTGCTTCAGCCTTCCAAGTGCTGAGATTATAGCATGTGCCATCATGCCTGGCTCTGAAACTCCAGCTTCAGTAAGAACGAGGATCTTGAGAGGATCTTGGTCTTGGTGGACCATGTACAGCCTCTATAAAATATTTTTGCTTTACAGGTGCTGGGGCTTGAACCCATACCTTGCATGCTAATCAAGTGTCTACCACTGAGCTCTGTCCCCAGCCCTAACAGAACTTAAAAAGAGGAAAGGTTTGCTTTGGTTCAGGGTCTCATTCTTCACGTCAGGGAGAGAATGGTAAAGCAGTTTATGAAGACAGGAGACAGAGAAGTACGAAATACAGGAAGTAGGCCGGGCAAGATATAGCCTCAAGGTCATGTCCCAGGATATACTTCCTCCAACCATGCCCCATCCTATGCCTTTCACCTCCCAGGAGTACTGTACTGTGAATCTATCCCACAGGCATATCTAGCTTGTGAACATCACAGTGTGGTGCTGTCATCTACAAAGTTCACACAAAAATAGTGAAAGAACTTATAACATTTTAACTAACTTTACAGTTTTTGTTAGGCTACGTATCGCTGTGATACCATCTCCTTTGGGATACACACACACACACACACACACACCTAACGAAGAGTCACAGGTGACTAGGAAATCTTTCATTGGTCCTTTAGGTGGTCCATAGAGTGAGATCTACTTCCTGTGAAGGAGATTCTTAAAAATGGAGAGGTCCAGAGGAGGGATTCAAGAGAGGGGACTCAGAGGGGCTAAGGCTGGTAGGCATTGGTTAAGAGAAGCTCATTGGTTGGGATAGCTGACCCATGGTGACCAATGCCACTTTTCCACCAGTGTGAGGGACAGGCCTCGTCTTAGCTTTATCCATAAGCCCATCTTGCTGGGCTTCATGGCAGGTACCTTCCACAGTGGCATAGGGTCCTGTGTGACTGGGACCTGGCTGAGGTCATCCCCCAGCCCCGTGACTAACCTTATACACAAACAGACTTTACTATCTAGGTAGAAGACAATGTGCCTGACAGGCCGGAATGCTGGGCGGCTGCTGGAGCTGAGCCCCAGAGACTTAGCAAGTTGAAGCTGTTCTTCTAGACCCATCAGTCATATGGCCTTGCCCATTCTGTATCTCAAGTTCTGAGTAAAGGTCACATTTTCACCTGAGGTTAATCTGGAGGCAGGAGGATTGCTGTGAGCACAGGAGGTGACAGTTGGGCATGAGGATTCGGGCTTTCACTTCTAGAAGCCACAACATCCCTGAGGGAGCAGGCTCTGCCCTCAACCTCATCATATCTGGATGTAGAAAAAGGAGACAACACTGAGGGTCTCTCAGGTTCCTGGGAAGGGGAGCCTGCCCCATGATCACAGCACAAGGAAGAAAAGATCTCAGGGTGCGGGCGGGCGGGCCACATGCGGTGATGTCATAGCAGCAATCCAGACTCATGGCGCAGATGAAGAAACAAGCTTGGAAGGATGTCTGCAGTACCTCTGGAGAAAAGGAGGCACACTGGTGTGAACTGGGCTTCTTTACCATCTTAGCAGGTTTGGCCCCCCAGAGAAGACCCTGCAACGCTCAGGGGAAGAGTTTCAGAGTGTTCGTAGAAGGTCCAGCTAGTCAGATATGCGTTTGTGACCAACAGTGAAAAAAGAAAACAAGAGACATTGGGTCAGAACTTAGAGAATCTGGAGAAGGATGGTTCTGTTGCTAGGATTCTCAGTGTTGGCTCATCAGCAATGGCAGGAGTGTGGTATTAACAGCAGGAAACTGGGTATGTGGCATATGGGAGCTTTCTGTACTGTCTTTGCTGCAAATCTAGACCTAGTCTCAAAGAAAAGCTTATTTTAAAATGATGTCTTTATTAGCAAGACCAAGCAGAATCTGCCCAGCCTCTGTCCAGGGAAGGTTTTGCCCCCAGCTCAGGTAGTCTGTGACCATTGCCTCCTGAGTCCTCTATACCTCTCGGGGGAGCACTGATCCCAGCCTCAAGTACCCTGAAGTGCTATCCTTGGTGGTGAGAGACCTGGTGGGTTGAATCCATATGTCTGCCTTGCTGGGTTCCATGTCAGATGCCTTTCACGCTGCTGTCAGTCCCTGTGTGTCTGGAACCTGGCTGAGGACAGTCCCGTTATGCGCAGACAGCAAATGCATGACCACAACTTCCCCTGAGCTCCTGGGAGGTCCAGGGCTTGAGGGTGGGCTGTGTGGGTGTGGCTGTGTCTTAGACTTCTGGCCTCACTGGCTTCACTCCATTTCTTTAGCACAAAGCAGAGAGGGATGATGTCCGAAGATCAGAAAGGCTGAGTTCAACCCTCCCTGGGCCCAGCTGGAGCCCTGCCTGGACTTGATGCTCTAGGTGGGGGCTTCCCTCAATAGTGTAGCTACCCCTCTAACTCCCTCACAGGTGTGGGCAAGCCATGTAGGCAGCAGGACTTATCCAGTTATGCTGACCCAACGAGAGCCCAGATAGGGCCCCATCTACGGCAGTGGTTTCCCCTCCAGGCCCTGTTAACATCTGGGAACTTGTTTGTGAAAGTGCAGGGTGGAAGGGCAGGGAGGCTGCTGAGTTCCTGAATTGCTGTATGATGAACCTCGGGGATTAGCCTGTTAGGTTTGGGGGGGAGGTGAGTCCCAGCCTCCAGACCTCCAGAGAGGTCCATGTAGGCCTGCTGGAGTCTCACACAGCAAGTGACAACCAGGCCTGTAATTTGGAGCCCCAAAGATGCCACAGAGGCTGGGGAGTGGGTGACCAACACATTGTTTCTCCTAGCAGAGGAACCAGAGTTTGACCTAGTCCAGGCTACACATCCACTCAGATCTCCTAGAGTTTGTAGCTTCTTGTGGTGTTTTGACAGCCCTGCCCTGCAGTGAGAGGCCCTTCCACTAGAAAGGGACAATAGTCCATCTCCAGGATCCTTCCACAAGTGAGAACCAACTGCTAGGGGATTTAGTGTAAAACACCAACCCAACCGCTAGGCCTGTGCAACCATATCTCTCTGGGTCAACTTTTCATCTTTGCTCCTGGAGCCCAGGCTCAGGTCTGTCCTGGACCTGCCTGCTGAGGTGGGACAGGCGTCTAAGATAGGTAAGAACTAGGCATGGAGCTCAGATGCTGCCTGGCTGCGCTTTGTGCTGCTGCCTCTGCTCCTGGCTTCCTTCTTTGCATGTGAACTTACAGGAAGTCTTAGATGGTCTCAGTGGAATGGTAGGCCTACCTTGGGACTGAAAAACTCCTGGCTTGGAGCAAGAGAGTTAGACATCCCTAAAGAAACACCCTGTTTCTTGGCACATCTCAGAGCTTAGGTCCCCAGACAGCCACGGGGATGGACTGAAGGATGAGAGAATCACTGTCATCACCGGAGAGGAAACTGAGGCTGGGTGATCCACTGGGAGAAGGCGACCCACCCCTCTTCCCCTGCTACTTTAGGGAGAGGGTGGGGTGCGGAGGATCCAGCAGCAATCAGAAAATCCTGCTGTAGACTTTTTCCTAGGGGCAGGAGTTGAGATGGTTAAAGGGTAGCTCATGGGGAGATGAAAGGCTGTGAGCAACATCAGGATGGGAAGATGGAGCAGAAGAGCCTCAAAGGCCCTGCTAGGCTCTCTACAGTGACTCAGAGACACATGGAGAGGGGTAGCAACTGGCTCTGTTGCCAAGTTTAGGTGTCTCTATGCAGAGCCGCTCACCCCCAAATCCTCCACATGTCAGCAGTCTGGTTCTAGAACCTGGAAGAAGGACATCAAGACCCCGGGGCCATGTCCTGAAGCCCAGGGGCCCACCTGTTCCTAAGGTAGGGCTCAGAGTCAGCCACCCACACCAGGGTGAGAATTCCTGGGTGCAATATACTTGCCCTGGCAGGGTGTGGTGTTCAAATGGACAAAGGGAAGACTTTTCTGCTGGGAACGCAGACCTTCATCCCAGCTCTCACTCTCTAGCCCACCAGGAGAGGTGGGAAGCCTTGAAGTACCAGGCTTGTGAATGGCCCATCTCCATGACAACACATGGGCACAAAGGGCTGGGCCAGTGAGCAGGCAGTGGCTGTGCAAGGGTGGGGAGAGGAGGAAAATCTTCTCTCTGGGAAGGGAGCAGGTGAAACCTGGCTGTACTCTGGCCATGCTCTGGAGGTTATAGCCCCACACTATAGAGCCCAGGATCTGAGCCAGGCACAGCACTGACCCATGGGAAGAACATAGACAGGCGGAAGAACAGGGCTGGTACTCAGTAGTACTCAGACAGCAACTCTAAATGAAGGAGACTATACATACCATCAACCACACCCGTGTCTATGCATGTGAACCAGGACAGGGGCCATGATGGTTACCTACTTGACCAGGGGTGAGGGGATGAGACCTCCCCAACCACAGGCTGGCGCAGCAATGGCACCTCGTAAGGACCTGAGTGTGGTTCCCAGCACATATTAGGCAGATCCTAATGGTCTATAGTTCCATCTCCAAGGACTCTAACACCTCTTCTGGGTCTGTTAGCACCTATGCACATGAAGTATACTAGCACTTAAGCACACACACACACACACACACACCATACATACAGCCACACACATACACATGAACACACACACTCAGGTGTACACATACATACACACTCGAAATCACAGAGCATACACACAGATAAAACTAATAATTCTAAAAAGAAGGCTCTAAGAAAAAAATCTGAAACAAGAGAGCAATATGGGGGAGAGGGATGGATCTGGGAGGAGTTAGAGGGATGAGTGGGGTGGATATAATAAATAAAAACCATTGTGTGCATACATAAAATTATCAAAAAAATTAATAAAATGTTTTTAAAGAGAGAGACTGGGAATAGCCAGACATGGACAGAAAGAGACACTTGTGCATGCAGACACGAGGGGGATGAGAGCTGGGAGGATCTGGGATGTCTGGGAATGAGAGGCTCAAGGGCAGAGATGGGCCAGCAGAGGCATGCTCGCCTCTTTATGCCACCCTAGCAACGCATACAAGGGACCTTGAGCATTGGCTGCAACGACCCTGCTGTTGTGGTGAGGCTGGAACCCACTCTTGCTTCTATTCTAAGTCTTGGCCTCACCATCCCCCCACGATCCTCTTCTCAAGGCTCACACCCTATTCTCTGAAACCCCACAATATGGGAAATATCAACTCCTGGAGCAGGTACCACATATGAGAAGGAGGTCTCACCCCAGATACAGAAGGCAGTGAGAACTGCCACCCTGGAGTAGAAATGCTATTTCAGCCTTTAAACCAATCTACTCCAGATCGGAGGGAGGGAGGGAGGGAGGGAGGGAGGGAGGGAGGGAGGGAGGGAGGGAGGGGGAGGGGGGAGGGGGGAGGGAGGGGGGAGGGAGAGAAGAGAGGGAGAGTGAGTGGAGAGAGGGAGAGCAATCCAGCACCTTTATCCACCTGCTAAACTCCCTCATCTCTATCTCCTTTCCTCAAATGTGCATGAAGTAGAACTTTGTGAGAGGGAACCAACCATACTGGCAAGTCAAAGCCAGCGCTGTACTGAGCCATTGCTTTGTTCTGTGTGTTCCGAGGAGGGGGACAGAGTGTTGGAGGTGACCCACTCTCAGGGTCCTGAGACTTGTGGAAAACTCAGTCACTGGAGCTCTGGGGACAGATAAAAGATATGGAATTCTTTCCACTCCAGGCCAGAGCTCTAGAGCCTTGGAAGTCCCCAAGCCTTTGAGGAGCCTAGAGCGGGAGCGGGAGAGCCCCAAGCATCTCAGCTCACCAGACTGCATCCTGCACTACCCCTCACCCCATGCTTGGCTTCACTGGTGTGGATGCCTCTCTTTGGTCTTTGACATACTAAGTTTTGGGATCTGAGGGCGGGCTCAGAGGATCAGGGAGGGCTGAGAGGAGGGGACCTGAAGAGGCGGGCAGCAAACAGGAAACAGCAGGAGAGAGCTACACACAGAGGGAGTTGCCAGGCAGGGCATTCAGAATTCCTTCTGTGTGGTCACTGTTCAGGAATGGTTCTGGTCTCTCTGTTCCATGAGAACCTGTCTGTTCTCTCTCTCTCTCTCTCTCTCTCTCTCTCTCTCTCTCTCTCTCTCTCTCTCTCTCCTCTCTCTCTCTCCCTCTCTCTCCCTGCCTCCTCTCTCTCACACACAAAAACACACACCACATAGATCGCCAGTGCCCGCAGCTGTGGGGTGTGAGCTCTGATAGGACCCTGGCTCCTGGAAGCTTATGTTTCCTGTTGCTCATAGTCGAAGGCTATGCCTGCCTTTGCCCTGCCCCACTCATGGCTCCCCCACCCCAACCCCCATCCCATTCACGGCCGAGGATGTCATTTTCATTTCATCTCACTTCAACTCATTCCAAAAATGAGGAAGCCATAAAGCTGGGGCCAGAGAGGTAGTCTAGCCAGCCTTCAGATTACCAGACCATGTTTCCCACAGAAACAATCAGAAACCCCCTGAATCACCAAAGGCTTCCGTGCCTTCATTGTCTGTGTGGATAGACAGTCCCCCTGTACAAGCACAGACCCAGAACTACATCTACAGGAACCTATGGGATTTCTCCATAACTGTAGTGGTATCTAGTGGTGCAAGAGCTCTGAGCTTCTTCCCCACCTCCCTGCAGCCTTCCTGCTCCAAACAGCTCCCCTTGGATGTAGGTGGTGGCTCTGTGCATAGCCCAGATAGGAAGCAGACAGGGATCCCCTGAGAGTGTCTTATACTTGAAAGAGGATACAATGTCTCCTTCCAGGACAGTGGAGACCAGGAAGCTCACCCAGCTCATGCAGGAGGAGTGGAGGGAACCACAATGAACCACCACAAACATAGCCAGGATCACCTTCTGTAAGTTACCAGAAGCCAAGCTAAGACCATAAAACCCTGGCATGCCTCCCATTGCTGCACAGGACCACTCAGACCTCACCCAGCCTGCCTGGTACACCCTGGCAGAGGGAACTGTAGACAGCCAGTGCAAGCTCTCAAATGTTGAGAAAAGGGGCCCTGAGGACTGCAGGCATTGGGGACAGGCTGGGGATGCTCTGCCCTGCTCAGCTAGATTTCTAGTTCAGCCAGCCTTTCCTCCTGTGGCCCGGGGCTGAGCCAAGCTGCAGGGAGCCAATTATCCCCAAGGCAAAACCATTGCAGATAATTGGAAAGACAGCTTTTGACTATGGAGCCAAGCTCTGGGGGTACCTCTGCTACACTGGGACCTGCAGACTTGGAGGCCCACAGAACTGCGGCTTAATTGGGGGCCCCTTGTGCCACCGTCTGTCTCGTGAGTGGTGACTTTTTCTTAGTAGTGGATTGGGGGAAGCCAGGACTTTAGAAGCGAAATCTGGGTTCTTCACCTTGTTTGCTGCTTCCCTTTTAAAAAACCACAAGGTAGTTTACCACAAGTTTACTGCAAGTGCCTAGGCCAGCCCTTCTTAGTGAAAGAAAATTTAATTCAAGGTCCATGACTCATGTGGCTTGCTAATTAGGAGGGCTTTTTGGGCCTAGGGCAAAGAACAAAGGCTGTTTATGTTAAGTCATTCCAGGAACTGGATAGCCATAAAGATAGGAGAGACCTGCAAGGATGTCCGGACTATCTCAGCTGAGTGAGTCCGGACCATCTGGCCCGGTGCCTCCCTGTCTCCAGCCCTCCTGATATGGGTTAGATGTTAACCAGATGCTCTGCTGACATAGATAAGCACCTGCCCCTCAGAATTGCGGTTACCTCGCTCTGCTTGTACAATCTGCTGATGTTTAAACTGCCCAATTATGTGTAACCGTGCCAATTCTTCCCCTGCCCCCAACTTTTTCGTATATAAACCCCTAGCTTCTGAGCCTCTTGGTTGACTCCTCTGTCTCCTGCGTGAGACACGTGTCGGCCCGGAGCTCCACCATTAAACTACCTCGTGTGTTTGCATCAAGACGGTCTCTTGTGATTCCTTGGGTGTACGCTCCATCTCGGGACTTGAGTGGGGGTCTCCCCACTGGGGTCTTTCATTAAGAGAGGAGATATTGGCACCTTGCCCTGCTAGGGTAGGGCAGTGGCTACACCACAACCCAGACTGCTGTCTCTGAATGAGGCAAAACAAACAAACAAACAAACAAACAAGGAGAAAGAAAAACAAAGAGTGTTTCTTGGGACTGGAGAGATGGCTCTTCAATCAGTTAAGAGCACTAACTACTCTTTCCGAGGGCCCAGATTGGTTCCCAGAACCAGAGTAGCAGCTCACAAGGGATCTGATGCCCTCTTCTGATTACAACAAGCACCAGGCACACATACAGCACAGCCATACCTTCAGGCAAAACACTCATATATATAAAATAAAGGTATTGTTGTAAAATGTGTTTTTCATTAAAATAGGTAGATGCTGCTATCCATAGTCGCCAACATAATGCCCCAGAATTGTCACAATGTCCTCTACACCACAGATGTGAGAAAGACAGAGAGAGAAACACAAACAGCCAGAACACTCATGGGCACAGAGCTGGCAAATCCTATGTTAGAATCTCCTTCTAGCCCTGGGTCAGGAGATTGGTGTAGCTTGGGAATAAGATATGCAGAATAAGCTATGAAGCTCTGGCTTCAAGCCTGGGTCTTTGAGGCAAGCAAAACTTCCCTATGTGGGTTTCTCTGGAGTGGGGCAGCCAGAGGGAGGCAAGTAGACGCAGCTGACTGCATCACCCAAACAAGAATTCCCAGACTGAAAGGAACGTGGCCTGTGCTCAGCAGAGGGCATGTCTGGGGTTGGGAGCATCAGGGGATAGGAGTAGAGCCCTAGAGTGGGGGTGTGAGCATTCTTGAGACAAAATAGCAGTGGTTCTAGGAAGTTGCCTCAGTGCCCCATGGAAGCAGGAAGACACTTTGGACTGGGGTTAGAAGTGAGCTATGACACATCAGTGTCTCTAAGCAACAGAACTAAGTGAAGTAACTCATGGGAAGAGCCTGCATAGTGGGTTTCAGGAGCACATTTTTCAGGGTTCAGCTCTGCTCTTCAAAGTTTCCTTGACCATACCTCCCATGGGTCAGGCACATCTCTGGGTAACCCCCAACTATCTTTTTCCCTAGTTGTCCATCAGCCACCCCTGTGCTCCAATATCCTTGTGCTGCAACCTTCCTGGCCTGGGCTCTACACTATGCACCAAGCTCTCCAGGCCTGGACAGGACCGGACACTGCAAGTAAGGGAGCCAGGCAGAGTAGGGAGCAGGTCGGGTTTTCAGTGCAGCATGGAGTTCCAGAAGTGTTCTGGTTAGTCTCTTTTCAACTTGACAAAAGCTAGAGCCATGTGAGAAGAGGGGGGACCCTCAGCTGAGAAAATATCCCCACAGCCTGTTGGAAAACCAGAGGAACATTTTGTTTTGCTTTATTTTCTTCTTCCTTCCTTTCTTTTGTATTTATGATTGATGTTGGGAGACATGGGTCACCAGGGCACTCTCCATGGTCCTGGATAATATAAGAAAGCAGGCTGAGCAAGCCATGGGGAGCAAGGCAGTAAGCAGCATTCCTCCATGGCCTCTGCATCAGCTCCTGCCTCTGTGTTTCTGCCTTGAGGTCCTGCCCTGGTTTCCTCTGAAAATACACTATGATGTAGAAGTGTAAGTGAAATAAACTCTTTCCTCCCTAAGTTGCTTATGGTCATGGTGTTTCATCACAGCAACAGAAACCCTAACTAAGAAAAGAAGTCTGGGAATGGGACAGTTAAGGTCTTCAGTGTAGGAGGTTGTTGGGAAAGGTAGAAACAGGCAGAGTCACAGGGGCGCGAGTATGGCCAGTGGTGAGGATTGGGTGTGTGTGCTCTAGCCAGAGTGTGTGGGTCTGGGTGAGGGAGCAGGGCTGAGGTGTGATCAGTCCGGAGCAAGGACTTGTTATACAGAGAACAATGGACAATGGCTTATGGGAGGTCTCAGTGACAGATTGCGAGACCTCATCCTGGAGGCCAATGGGAAGGAAGCTTGTATCAGAGTGAGATCCTCATCTCTGGGTAACAGCGAGAGCTCAGGCCACAGTGTTCATGATCCTGAGTTCAAGGTAACATGGGGGAGTGCCCACCCTATAAGGGCCCCAGGGGGAAGGTGGCCTAAAGGCTTGCACCACACCACCACACTGGAGGAGTCATGCTGTGACCTGCACACATGTTGCCATCCAGGTCTCATGCTACACACTGTGGGGGATACGTGTTTGGGAAGGTTGGGGCTGAGCCCTGGAGCTCACCTGTACTTAAAGTGACCTGAGGGTGCCGGAGAGCCCACATGGAACTCTGAACCAGCCAGGAGTTTAGAAAGCAGTGAGAAGGTACTGCTACTGGAGTAGGTATTGGAGTGTGAGGCTTGATACTCCTCTGTACCAGCTGGACCAGAGTCTAAGGCATCCTAGACTTGGGACCAAGTTCCAGGGTCAGTGACAGAGCTGCTCAGATAGACAGGAGCTGATGGGTCCGTGGCTTACTGCTGCTCTCTGCTGGCCATCTCTGTCACTTCAGGCCTGGTCATCTGTGGGATTGCCCAATATCAGGGTTGACCCATCTGATGTTATCTAAAGGTCAAGAGCCTAGGCTAATGCCTGTATCTAGCCTTGCCCGGCCAGAAGGGCCTAGTGGGCAGCTTTGTGGTCTCCAGTGGCTGCAGATGAGAGAGGGCCAGAGGCTCAGCTGCCACCCAAGGTTAGCAGTTGGTGGTAGGAGCTTCATTCCTTCCCCAGTGGGGAGCAACCAAGGCAGGATAGTGCCCTGCATGGGGAGTTTTTTTTTTTTTTTGAGACAGGAAACCCCACTGAGTCCGCAAAGAGGTTCCCATTGTAATAACTTCAGGAGTCTGAGGTGATACCAAAGACAAGCCCCACCCACCACCACCACCACCACCACCACCACCACCAACAACAACAACAACAACAACAAAACCAAGACAAAACAAAACAAAACAAAACAAAAAAACCCCTTCCTTGTCTCCTGCCCTTCAACTGCCGGAGGGAGGTCCTTTCACAACATGCTCACCCAGTGTGTCAGAGATCTCTGGACATAAAAATGGATTCCATTCATCTTGTCGTTCAGTACAGTTCAAGCTGCGCAGCCTCAGCTGCGGGCGGGACACAGGGATGTACTTAAAGTGAGGCCAACACCAGGAATATATCAGGCCGAACTGAAGCCTAGACCTTACTCGAGGTTGTAGTCGGGGGCCCTGTTCACAAGTGACACTCCTAGAGTGGGGATCCAAGGAGGCTAGAACCAGAGCAGGGGTGGGATGTGGGGAGATAGGGGTTGAGAGAGGGTTAGGGACTTAGGAGAGCTGAGGCCCAGAGTAGGTCACAGGATTTATGGAGGCTGGGAAGGCTGGGAGTAGGGGGCTGCAGGACTCTTGAGGCCATAGGACTGGGGAGGCTGGAACCTGGTAGACCAGGATAGGAAAGACCTGTCTGTACGCTGGCCTCCTTGGCCCAGTGTATACTGGAGAAAGTCCTGTATTCCCCATGCTCACACCTGCTGAGAACAACGCATAACTGAGACCTCCTTGGAGACTCCCTTGGAGACTAGCATCATGCCATGCTGGCAAAGCACTCAGTGAATGGTGACTACTGTCACTGAGCCATCATTACTGTCATAATAATATGGGTACAACTCTCCACCAGTTTGTGTGAGACTGATGACCCCAACTTGCAGGGCTGTCCACCTGGCCCAGATTGCTGCTGCTCACAGCATCCTGGTGTCTGCACAGAGCAGTGGCTGGGCCTGAGTGAAGGCTGGGCTGTTTGTTCTTCATGGGTAGGAGGCCATACAGGGTGCCAGAGGAGGACACTGTGGGTCAGTAGATCTGTTGAACAGAAACAGGCTCTCCCAAGCTTGACTACCTCCCTGCCTCCCTCTCTCTGTCCCTCTATCTCTCCCCCTCTCCCCTTTTTTCTCTCATGTTAGGGCACATGTCAGGGCATCTCCCAATTGTTGCTGCTCCACCATCCCTTGCAGGATTGTGGAGAAGGCTACTAAAGTTTCCTAATTTGCCCCAGGGCCCCTCAGCAAATGGAGAGCCATGTCCCTGATATAGCCTGTCCAGCACCTGGCACTTGGAGCTGTTCCAGGCTTATTCTGGGATATTTAGGCCCCTGTGGAGATATGGGTGAATGCTGATTTGGAACACCAGTGATATAAAAACAGGACAAGTGAGAATTCCAAGGAAAGAAAGAAGAAAGAGGACATGGCAGGTGACAGACAGGTAAGGCCCTGGGCAAATGCAGACATGGAGGTCATGCACAGTGATTGGGGTCATACAGAAGGGTTCAAAGTGACAGTGCCCTCCCTCTATTGTGTGTGCATGTCTCTTTTTCCTAGAGGTGGATGTGCATATGACTCACAAGCATGGCCTGGGCCAACAACCCTCCCTTGAGGGCTTCCATACATGTGCATGCATGGGCCCAGGGAAGGAGGCTGAGGAGAAATATGCCCAACATTCTATGTGGCTTCTTTCTGGTTTTGTTTTTCTTCTTGTTCCGTTTCTTTTTAGGATTTATTTATTTTTACATATACGAGTGTTCTATCTGCATGCATACCTGCATGCCAGAAGAAGGCATCAGATCACATTACAGATGGTTGTGAGCCATCATGTGGTTGCTGGGAATTGAACTCAGGACCTCTGGAAAAGCAGTCAGTGCCCTTAACCACTGAGGCATCTCTCCAGCCCACTCTCCTCCTCCTCCTCCTCCTCCTCCTCCTCCTCCTCCTCCTCCTCCTCCTCCTCCTCCTCCTCCTCCTCCTCCTCCATCTTTTGTTTTTCGAGACAGGGTTTCTCTGTGTAGCTCTGGCTGTCCTGGAACTCACTCAGTAGACCAGGCTGGCCCCAAACTCAGAAATTCGCTGCCTCTGCCTCCCAAGTGTTGGGATTAAAGGCGTGCGCCACCATGCCTGTTTCCACTCTGACTTCTTGATGGTGTTGAGGTTTTAGAGCAGCGTCCATGTTATCCTCCTTCCTCTCTTTGTCGGCGTCCACCAAAGCCTGCTGCTGCTTTACAGCCAGACAGGTACAACAGTGTTTGGAACAGGTGTTGGTCTGGCGAAGCAAGGCTCTCTCTATTTGCGGATCTTTTAAAGTTTTATTTATAATCAATGCATAATTATTGTGCATATTTGTGGGGCATAATGGGTGTTTAGATATATCGTGTCATGATCAAATCAGGGTAATTAGCATATCCACAAGCTCAAACAGTTATCATGTTTTTGCAGCAAAAACATCTAGACTCTTTTCTTGCAGCTATTTTGAAAGCCATGTTGTGGTCTCGCTGACCTTGCTCATCCTGCTGTGAAATAGAACCCCAGAAGTTCTTCTAATGTGGCTGCCACTAATACCCACAGACACCCCCATAACTATGATTCTACTCTCTGCATCTAGGGGACTGTTTTTTAGCCTCCATGTGTGAGGGGCAAACAGCATTTATCTTTCCATACCAGGCTTATCTCCTTTAATAGAACATTCTCCGGGTTCATCCAAGTTGTTGCAAATGATAGGATTTCATTTTTTAAAATGTCCAAATAGTATTACAAACTGCATGTGCCTTATCTCTATACCCTGGCTCTTGTGAATAGTGTCATAGTAAACAGGAATAGGCCGTTGTCATTTCTATCAGATATAGGTCCAGTAACGGATGAATCTAGACTTTAAATTCCTATGGAACCACAAAGGACCAAAAGACCAAAGCTGCAGGCATCACACTGTGATATATATATATTGAAGTCTCAGTAGCCGACACATTATTCTGGCCTCAAAATAACACATAGACCCATGGAGCAGAATTGAGATCCCAGAAATACGTTCATACAACTACAGCCAAGGGTCTTAATGTGAAAATAGACTCTGAGTCCTGGGGTGCTATTCTACTGTGTGTGCGTGTGTGTTGTGTGTGTGTGTGCGCGCGCACATGTGTGTTATACACACAGGTACCATGGCTATGGGGGGAGGCTGCCTCCATGCCTCTCCTGGTTGACTTCTTCAGGGGGTGGGATGATGACTCAAAAGCAGCTACATCACTGTAAAGAGCCATCCAGCGTGGTGACACCCCCCTAAAGCTGCAACCCTGGGGCTGCAGGCCACTCCACAGATCTGAGAAATCTCTGCTCTCTGAAGTGCCTCCTCCCCCAGTGGCTGTTCATTCTGATAAAGCTAGAGGGACTTTCCAGAATATTCCAAGTTTCTGATTTCCCAGAAATGTGACTTTTTGTCCACCTAGAGTCTCATGAGCCTCCACTCATGAAGTGTTTCAGTTCTGTATTAGTTACTGTGCTATTGCTGTGAAGAGACACCATGACCAAGGCAACCCTTATAAAGGAAGCATTTAGTTGGGGGCTTGCTTACAGTTTCAGAGTAGTCCATTATCTTCATGGCAGGGAGTATGGCAGCACGCAGACAGACACATGCTGGAGAAGGAGCTAAGAGCTACATCCTGATCTACAGGCAGGTAGGCAGACAGAGACAGAGAGAGATAGATAGGAAGGGAGAGATTGAGAGAGAGAAAGGCTGGGTTTGCTGTGGGCTTTTGAAACCTCACTCCTAGCAACAAGTCTCCTGCAACATGGATGCACCTCCTAATCCTGCCAAACAGTTCACTGGGGACTAAGCATGTAACCATATGAGGCAATGTGGAGCCTTCATGTTCAAACCACCACGAAGTCCAAGGACACTGCCATGCACTAGGGTTCAGAGACCCCAACACCATCGTTCTGTGGGCTCTCCAGGCTGCAGCATCAGGAGGTCAGGGAAGCGGCTCCCAACCCCCCAGCCATCAGGCTTGCTGCAACTTTCCAGCCACAGGAGCTGGAGGGGCCTTTGACTTACTCGGTGTTTCCTATGGCAGCTCTTCATTGGCTAGTGTTCTCAAAAGGGCACACCCCCCTCCACCTACCCACAACAGTCCACGTGACTCTTAACCCTATTCCTGCAGGGCTGTCTCTCTGTGGCTCAGGCTGGCCTGTAGTCTTATATATATGGATGTCTGGTTCCCAGATGGTAGATAGTTTAGGAAGGATTAGGAGGTGTGTCACTGGGGGTGGGTTTTTGAAGTTTCAAAAGCCCACACCAGGAACAGTCTTGCCCGCGAGCTCTCTCTGCCTCCATCCTGTGGATCAGATGTCAGCTCTCAGCTATGGCTTTAGCACAATTCCTGCTTGCCACCATGATCCCTGCCTTCATGATCATTGACCCACTTTCTGAAACTGTAAGGAAGACTTCAATGAAATGCTCTCTTTTGTAAGTTGCCTTGGTCAGGGTTTCTCTTCACAGTTGTTAAACAGTAACTAAGACAGAAGCTGGTACCAGCGACTAGGGTACTGCTGTGGCAAGCCTGACCAGGCTGCTTGTTGGAGGAATACTGAAGACTTTGGGACCTTTGACTGGAAAAGCAGTTGAATGCTGCAAATGGGGCCAAATGGGCCATTCCTGAGAGACAGCATTGCTAAGAGCAATGTGGACTATAGAGACACAACTAAAGAGGTTTCAGAGGGGTACATTATTAGTAATTGACCTGGAAACCATTCTTAGGATATGTTGGTAAATAATGTGGCTGCTTCCCACCCTTTTCCAAAAATCTGCGAAAGGTTAAATGGAAGAGTTTTGGATTAACATCTTTGGCAGAGGATATTTCAAGGCAGCCTAGTACTCACTGTGTCCTGTGGTTATTAGTGATCACTCTTAGGCAGATCTACAATAAAAATGAGAAAGCAGAGCAAAAAGAAAAATAAAAGGTACAGTTTGAGGAGAAAAAGAGCACCAGGAAATGTAACGTTGCAGCCAAGGCTTGTGCTCAAGGAGATGAGACATTTAAAGAAAGGCCTGATGGGAAACAAAATAAAGGGTGTGGCGCCCTCAGGGTGAGACCTCACCCAGCTAAGCTGCAACTTGTGAAAAGCGCAGGCTGAAGGAATGATCAGTTCCCAAAGAACAACTACAAAGGAAACTTGATGCAAACTTAATTCAAGGAGGGGCTAGGTTTCAGCCCCAGCATGCAGAAGAACTTGGCAGCTTCAGTCATGTGGTTCTGGATTTAGAGTCAAGAAAGATCCAGAAGGAAAGCGGTTATGGAATTGTCCTCCAGTTAAGGAATGCCACTGAGGTCGGTTGTTGTCAGGAGCGTCCTTGCATGGGGGCCCAGAGAGGTTGTTATGTGAAGCTGTGAAGGTGAAGCCTAGATTGGGTTGGAGATGCCAGAGCTGTGGGATACCTGCCAAGGAGAGATGCAGACAGTTATGGAACCAGCCCAAGAGAGAGAAGTGTGTTGCAGTCAACAGAGCTGGAAGGAGTTGGAGACCTGAAGAGTCAGATAAGCCCCTGGACATCAGACACAGAGCTACAGGATTTAAAGTTTGTTCTGCTGGTTTTCAGTGTAGGCATAATTTTTTTCCAACCTACTTTAATAAACGTTCAACCTCCCCTCTAGCCCATCACTCGCCAGAAGTAGTGGAAGAGAAACGTTATTAGGACACAGGTGAGGTAGACCTGTTTGGAAATAGTTCTTTGGGGGTGAGTCCAATCTTTGTTGTCAGGATATCAGCAGTTCAGTCCAGTAGCAAACACCAAACACAAATCAGCAGCTGCCGTCCAGTCCATTCAGCAATCACCACTCATGAATCAGCAGCTGTAGACCAGTCTATTCAGCAGACACCACACAGGGATCAGCAAGGGCAGTTCAATCCAGAAGAAACTTTGAGGCTCACCAATCAGCCCAAGTCCACCTTGGAAGTGGCAAGAAGCACAGGAACCTCACAAGAAGTTCTTTGGTGAGTTTCTCTCTATGACATCACCACAAGTGAAACTCAACAACACAGCGTAAGGCGGACCAATACATGCATGCTGTCAGTGAAGAATAGCAAGGTGGAGCAAAGTGAGCCAATGCTTGAGCTCCCACTGTCTGTGACATCATATTTATATCCCTTCTAAACATCACATGTCCTTTTACATATCTATTATAGCCAACCATGCTTTCATCTGTGTCTGTGTCAGGACAACATTCTTTCCTGAATCTGCTTTAGCAAAACACCCTTTCCCCTGTGTGCCCCAACACAACATCCATTTGACATAACTGACTTTCCAAAGAAACCAGAAATTTCTACATCATTTCCGTCTTGCTTTGGTCAAGCATTTCCTCTCCATGACCCCATTCCTCCCTTTTGCAATGCTCATGTTCCATCATATGTTGGAAGTATGTAGTCTGCGTTCTCAGTTTGCTTTTATAGGAGGTTGCAGTTAAGATGTCTTGAGTCTCAGAAGAGACTTTGAACTTTGGACTTTTAAATGGTGTTGGGACTGTGGAAGGCTATGAGGACTTGAAGTTGAACTGCATGCAGTTTTGCATTATGATATGGCTACAAGCCTATGGGGGCCAGAGAGTGAAATATGGTGGTTTGAATGAGAGTGGTCCCCATAGGCTCATAGATTTAAATGTTTGGTTCCCATGTGGTAGACTCTCCAGGAAGGCTGAGGAGGTGTGGTTTTGCTGGAGAAGGCATGCCACTGGGGGTGGGCTTTGAGTTTAAGAACATCCCAGACCCAGTCTCTCTCTTTGTGCTTCCATCTTTTTGGAACCGCATGCTAGAAGACCCTGCTGACGTCACTAGAGAAGCCTGTAGCCGATGTCCACCCTGGAAAGGCCAGATAGGTCTTGTGGGAGGCCAGATCTGCTCTTCTGAGAGGACTTCAGGTATTATCTGTCTCATCCAGAGGGACATGATGCCTCATGGGCTGAATCAGAGAGGAAGGAGTCAGGTCAGGTCATAGGCCATTCTGGGCTGCTAACTCCAGTACCTGGTGTGCACCACAGGATGAGCCCATGTGAACTTATCTCTGACATGGTGTGTGTGTGTGTGTGTGTGTGTGTGTGTGTGTGTGTGTGTGTGTAGGTGCTTTAGGGAGATTAAAAATAATGGCTTCTTGGAACAGCCCTGCTCCTTCAATTCTGCCTAGGACTTGTCATCTCTCTCTAAATGAAGTTTCTGCAAACCACATTCCCAGAGTGTGAGCCACCATTCAGGCAACATCACAGCCCTAGGGATTGATCCTCTTCCACATGAGACACCCTATCCTCAGTTAGCTGGAGGACAGACTGGGTTGTAAGAGACCTTCTCTCAAAGGAGAAAATCAAACGCATCATCAATAGCCTGCACCCCCACCCCCAACTACTGTGTCCATTTCTCAAGTCGCTGGGGCTCTCCTCAGGCACCATGGAGGTCTTCCTACAGCATCTCACCAGTTAGAAGGGCCCTAGTTCTGGGCTAGTGAGTAGGAAGTAGATGTTGGTTCCGAGGAAGCCCCTTCAGTACCCACAACATCCTAGTGACAGCCTCATAGGGTAGGTACTTCGTTCTTGTCCCTCCCTGAGGAAGTTTGGAACTCTGTCCTGATGGAAGCTGTTGCCTATAGCCTCAGTCTGTAGCTCACAAGCTGTGTTCAGAAGACAGTGAAAACTGAGGTCAGCACACTGTCCTTGTGGGGTTATCTAGGGTTGTTCCATCCATGAAGGCATCTCACACTTCAAGCCCTCCTCCTCCACACTCACCACAGAGGCATACGTGCCAAGCTCACACATCCCCATCTTCCCATTGCTGTTTTCATTATCCTGGCAGCTTTTATAGCCTTGCCTTTAGGTCTGTGTGCCCCAGGGATGGAGCTGTCTTCCTGAGGAGGTCAACGAACCTAGCATACACCAGACCCTGGGAAAAAGCATGGGAATCTTGGGATAGGAATCTTTGCCTCTAATCTTGCCGTGAGTGAGGCCTTAGGTAAGCCATGAGTTTCTCTGAGCCTCAGTTTCCCCTGTACCAATGAGGTAGCAATCATTGAGCCTGCGTGGGAAGACTGGGAATGTAGCTCATGTTAGAAGATGGCGTGTGTTCACAATTTTACAAGGAAAAGATCTGGGGGGAAGTTAAGATACGTTCTCTACCGTCCATAGAGAGTGATTATACAAAGTGGTGAAATGTGATTGCATTCACCAAGGCAATCTAAACCTAAGGAAACACAATCATATTTCACTAGCTCTGAAAAAATAAACGAAATGATATGGCTAAGTGGGATTGGGGCAGGGTTTCTGAGCACTGCCTTGGGATGGGTAAGTGGATAAATTGTGATGAAGAATTGTAGAGTAGGGGTAGCAAATGCATGCCCAAGTTTGGTGTGGGTTGATATCAAGAAGACAAGCCCCAAATTAAACAAATGTGAACATGGATGCCTCTACCTGAACACAGAGGTATCTACCAGTGTTCAGAGCAAGCAGCAAAATGTCACAAATCAGAATGAGCACAGGCAGCTGGCAGACACAACATTTAGCAATGTAGGAACAGGGCACAAAACAACAGTATAACTCTGATGGAGCTCTGTGGTGGTTCCACTGAGATCAGCCCCTATGGGTTCTTATGTCTGAATTCTTGGTCCACAGTGGAACTGTTTGGAAAGGATTAGGTGGTGTGGCTTTGTTGGAATAAGTGTGGCCTTGTTGGAGGATGTATATAGATATATGCTTATTCTCTCTGTTCCTGTAGAGAACCTGACTAATACAGGAGTGGTACCCCCAGGGTGAGACCCAATTCAGGTAAGCTGCCAACCTGTGAAAAATGAATTAAAGGAAAAAACATCAACAATGGAAGGCTTAAGTGAATGTAATTCAAGAAGAGGCCAGGTTGCCGGGCAGTGGTGGAGCATGCCTTTAATCACAGCACTTGGGAGGCAGAGGCAGGTAGATCTCTGAGTTTGAGGCCAGCCTGGTCTACAGAGTAAGTTCCAGAACACCCAGGGCTTCACAGAGAAACCCTGTCTTGAAAAAAAAAAAAGAAGAAGAAGAAGAAGAAGAAGAAGAAGAAGAAGAAGAAGAAGAAGAAGAAGAAGAAGAGGAGGAGGAGGAGGGGGAGGGGGAGGGGGAGGGGGAGGGGGAGGGGGAGGGGGAGGGGGAGGAGGATGAAGAGGAGGATGAAGAGGAGGATGAAGAGGAGGATGAAGAGGAGGATGAAGAGGAGGATGAAGAGGAAGAAGGGGCCAGGTCTAGCCTCAACAACTTCAGCCATGTGGTTCTAGGTTTAGAGTGAAAAAGGATATTGGAGTAGAGGAGGTTATGGAATTGCTCTGTGAGTAAGGAAAACAGATGAAACCAGGCATGTGGCAGAGGCATCCCTTCATGGAGGCCCTGAGAGGCCATTGTGTGAAGCTGTGAGGTGAGGCCCGGATTGAGTTGGCGATCCCAAGTTGCTGGAGATGCCAGAGCTGTGGGGTACCTGCCAAGGAGAGCCTCAGACAGAGTATGCAACCAGCCCAAGAGAGAAGTATGTTGTGATGAACAAATTTGGAAGGAGTGGGGTATCTGAGCATGCTGAAGACATGGAGATGCAGAATTTAGAGTTTTCCTTTCTAATTTTTGGTTTTGCTTTTTGGTCCAGTATTTCCTCATATGCCCCCTTTCTCCATTTGAAATGGTAATGTATATTGTGAAATTATATGTTGGAAGTATGTAACCTGATTTTTTATTTTCCTTTTACAAGGTTTACAGTTAAGAGATTGCCATAAGTCTCAGAAGACACTCTGGACTTTTAAACAGCTTTAGAGACCACGGGGGCTTTTAAAGTTGGAGTTAATGCATTTTGCATGATGGTATGGCTATAAGTTAATGGGGGTTAGAGAGTGGAATGTAGTGTTTGAATGAGAAATGGCTCACAGGTTTGAGTGTTTGCTTGCTCCACAGATAGTGGAACTGTTTGAGAAGGGTTAGGAGATGTGCTACTGGAGGTAGGTTCTGAGGTTTTAAAAGGAGGCTCCCTGAATAGGTACCGAGAAGCCGGGTGTGGTGGCGCATGCCTTTAATCCCAGCACTCGGGAGGCAGAGGCAGGCGGATTTCCGAGTTCGAGGCCAGCCTGCTCTACAAAGTGAGTTCCAGGACAGCCAGGGCTATACAGAGAAACCCTGTCTCAAAAAACCAAAAAAAAAAAAAAAAAAAAAAGCTAGAGACAATGTGCCTTATGCTGTGCTCTGTCTGTAGCTTCTGTTCTCAGACTGCTTCTTCCTCAGGAGCCTATGGTGCTGGAAGTAAGTCAGCCCCTGAGCTGCCCAGCCACTGAGGCTCCATATGTAACAGAGTCTGTTGCTTAGATGGCCTTTAGCCTCTGGAGCTGCAGGGCTGAGCCCCATTTTTCTGTCCTGCTATAGGAGCCTCCTTGCCTTTGGGCAGCTCCTGTCACAGCAGAGTCCACCTACCAGAGCTCCCAGCAGCAGGCAGACCTGGCTTTACAATGTTTACAGAGGGGTCAAGGCTCTCAACTGTTGTACTTGTTGATAGGTTCAGCTAGTGTGCTTTGAAGCCATTAAGGTGACTTGGACTCACAGATCCACATACATCAGCTTTATTGAGGTACAATTCATATAACATACATCCCTTATAGGGCACAGTTGAGCTGCTTTTATTACATGGCTGGCCATCTGTATTCTGTTTTCTGGATCTGTAGACTCAAGCAATCAGAGACCAAATGTAGCTGAAAAAATTTGCATGCATTCTGAACAGAAAGAGACTTTCCTTGTCATCATGCCCTAAATGCTACAGTGTATCAGGTACTCACACGGCATTACAGTGGATGAGGCACAGTAAGTCATCTAGAGGCTGTCTAATGTATTTGGGAAGATACACAGGCTATGTGCAGATTCTATGACATTTCAGATATGGGATTTCAATATCCCTCCATTCTGGTGTCCATGGAGGGTCTGGCACCAATCTCCCGAGGCTGCCTCAAGATGACTGTGTTGCAAGGCTAAGGTGAATGTCACTACTGTCTAGTCCTAGAATATTTTCACATCTAAAAGAAACACTAGGTCCACTGATTGTCCCTCCTCTTCCTATCCCCCCCCCCCACCATTTCCATACAACTGCCAACCTCTTCTGCGGCTTTGTCTCTGCAGTATCTGTCCCTCTGAGTTGGCCTGTTCCAAAGACTTCATATATATGGAATCACACAACATATGGTCTTTTGAATCGGGCTTCTTTCATTAAATTTAATTTTTGTCACATGTCATGGAATATGGCTTTGATCCCAGCACTTAAAAAGGAGAAGCAAGTGGGTCTTGAGTTGGAGACCATCTTGATCTACATAGCAAGTTCCAGGCCAGCCAGCCAGAGCTGGATAATAGACGCAGTTTAAAAAAAAAATCTAATATTTGTTTTAAATGCTCTTGCTGCCGCCTCTCAAGTCCTGGGATTACAGGTGTGTACCACTGGTCTGGAACAGGGAGGGGTTACCATGTGTCTGAAATTGAAGGTGTTACTACTTGGGATCTGTGGCTACAAACCTCCAAGGCTTCTCAAGTTCCTTCATAAAATAGCGTAGTATTTGCATCTAATTCAAGCACAACTTCCTGCCAAGGGCCATGCAGGAAGAATGACAAATGGCTTTGGAACTCATAGAATGCATCCCACAGCCACATGGGTGAGCCTCGGGGAAGCACGGCCCTGAGGACCACGTGTCCTGAGGACTTCATGCTGTTGTGGAGTTCTGCTCTGCTTGCTGTCCTCACATCCCTCTTAATCTAAGGATTATATGTAAACTCTAAGGAGGCTTCCAGCCCCTCAAAGGACAGTATCTCTGGCACTCACAATAATAATGTTTAATCTCTTTCAGACATTGCTGCTGGAGCAGATTAATGACTCAAATACTACCCTAGAGAAGAATATAGACATAGACTGTCAGCAATGACGACCACCCTTAAGAAAACATTTGGAAAAATACAGTTGTTAGTGAAGCTAGGTTAAGATGTTTTTACTACTGACTTTGATGTAGAAAAGTCTTAGGAAACAGTTTGAAGTTCAGAAAAGCACACTCTCATTAGTTAAGCCAGGGACCTTTTATGGTCAGGGAACAAAAACAATGGCAGCACTGGCTGACGTGACTCTCACTGAGGCTGGACTGGTGAGGATTGATTTCTTATTCCCAGTTTTTGCCCTCAGCGTCCTGATATGATTTATTAAGAATTTATGACGAGCAAATACATATTCTGAAGATTCAAGGAAGATATGACTGATTTTTATATAAAAGTTTAGATCTGTGATTCTTAAAAGATTCTTACAAGATTGCTTTTAAAGAGAAATAATAAAATAATTACTCTTTGTAACCACAATTTGCTGCCTGCCAGTAAGAGAAACTGGCTGAGAAAACCACCTTGCTTGCTTATACTTTGTTAATCTATAACAAGTTGCTTAGTTATGAATGTACATGGGTTTGGGGGAATAATTTGTTTTCTTTACCCGGACCTCGTAATGTTATTTCTTGTACAGGTATTGGAGAACACATTGTTTTTCATAACCATTCACTAGAAGAAAACTAAAACATAATCACGTAATTTTATATTGCTTGAAAGATTTTGCTGGGATATATAAGCTATGGAAGAAAGAATAAAGTGTGGGGCTTGGAACATTGTTCCTTCCACCCATCAACTATGTATATTCATGTATATATGTGAAGCTTGTCTGGGTGTGTGTTGGATCTTGCTCCATTGTGTGTATGTATGTGGATGTGTGAAATGTTTGGAGCTTGCTTGCTAGGGCTTTCCTCTCACTGTCTTAGTTAGGGTTTTACTGCTGTGAACAGACACCATGACCAAGGCAACTCCTATAAGGACAACATTTAACTGGGGCTGGCTTATAGCTTCAGAGTTTCTGTTCATTATCATCAAAGCGTGAGCATGGCAGCATCCAGGAAAGGCATGGTGCAGGCAGAGCTGAGAATTCTACATCTTCATCTGAAGGCTGCCAGAAGACTGTCTTTCAGGAGCTAGGACAAGGGTCTTATAGCCCATGCCCACAGTAACAGACTTCCTTCAACAAGATCACACCTACTTCAACAAGTTCACACCTCCACACTGCCAGTCCATGGATCAAGCATATTCAACCATCACATTCCATTCCCTGGCCCTCATAGGCTTCCTCAAACATATGAATCTATGAGGGACATACCTAAACATAGAATAATAAAAAATACATTTAGTCCAACTTCCAAAGTCTTCAAAGTCTATAGTAGTCTCAACAATTTTAAAAGTCCAAAGTTCAAAGTCTCTTCTGAGATTCATCCAATCACTTAACTGTGACCCCCAAAGCAAGTCAGGAAACTAGCTGGACAAACTACAAACTCTGTATCTCCGCTGTCTGATGTCAGTGGTCTTCAGATCTTCAACTCTTTCTTCATCTTTGTTGACTGCACCATATTTCTTTCTCTGGGGCTAGTTTTATTCCCTGTTATCAGCTTTCCTAGCAGGTGTCCCACAGCTCTGGCATCTCTAACATTTTGGGGTCTCTGAGGCAACTTCAATGTTACAGCTCCTTGTTCCAATGTCTGGGATTCACACATGATCTTCTGGGCTCCTCCAAAGGGCTTGGGTCACATCTCCAGCTCTGCCCTCTCTAGCACTCTAAGCACAGGTTAATCCACTCCACTGCTGCTGCTGTTCTTTGTGATCATCACATGGTACTGGCATCTCCAATATGTTGGAGTCTTCTGCTGCAATTAGGCTTCATCAATAGCCTCTCAGGCTCTCTTCATGGTACCAAGCCTCAATTCCTTTGCATGACCCCTTCCATCCTGGGCCACCAACTGCAACTGAGGTTGCACCTTCACCAGTGGCCTTCCATGGCCTCTCACAGTGCCAAGCCTCAGCTGCTCTTCATGACCCCTTCATATCTTCAAAATCGGTACCACCTGGGTGATTCTTACACATTACCAAGTCCAGCTGCAGCATGAGCTACAACCTTGGCTATCTCTGGAACACAACTTCTTTGTGATCTCAGAAAATACTTCGCAGAAGATTTCACTTCAGTGATACTGGTCTCTTCTTAATCATTACTAATTTCTTAGCTCCAGCTTACCACCATCAATTATCCCAGTAGTCTCTTCTATTGTTGACTCTAAAGCTAGAGCCACAAGGCTGAAGCTGCCCAGTTCTGCTGCCTGCTGGGGCTGGGATATGGCCCTCCTTATTACATTACCAGCTTTCTGTTTTTCAACTCCTCACTGCCTGAGCTTGGCTGTCCTGATACTTGATCTATAGATTGACCTTTAACTCAGAGATCTGCATGGCTCTGTGTCCTGAATGCTGGGATTAAAGGAGCATACCACCAAGCCTGGACTTAAGCTTTTCTTCACCTAGATCTTGCTCTGTCCCAGGCTGGCCTTGAACTCTGAGATCTGCTTGGCTTTATCTCCTGGGATTAAAAGCATGTACCATCATGCCTGGATCTAAACTTCTCATGGCCACTGTTCCTCAAGATCTGGATCAAAACCTGTATCTTTTATTTCTGGATTGTAGTTCATTCCAGATTAAAAGTCTAAGTGAAAACAATAACCAAGTAATGATAATGCTTAATATAATATTATTCCTTTTTCAATGGCAAACACAGCTTAGCTGGGTGGGATCTTGCCACAGAGTCACCCCTCCCTTAATCTATTTTCTCCTTGAACACAGGATTCAACTCCATTTCACTTCCTGTTGTCCCTTTATTATTTGGACCATATATTTTACATATTTCTTTTCCAAGCTTGCTATACTTATTCAAAATGCTATTTATGAGACTTATCCAGAGAACAAAGTCTCTGTTGGACTTTTTTGAAATTTCCTTTGTCAATTCAATTAATATAAATCTCTTTACCTTAGACTCAGGTAGACTCTTCAGATGAGAGCAAAAAGCAGCCACATTCTTCACCATAATATCACAAGAACAGTCTCTATGCCACATACTGAAATTCTTCTCCACCGAAACTTCTTGAGCCAGGTCTGCACAGTTCAAATCACCCTCAGCATCAAAGCCTTCCTTATTCCTATGAGGGATAGTCCATTAATCACCAGTTAAAGCATTCCACTGCTTTCCAAATCCAAAGTCCCCAAATCCACATCCTTCCAAACAAAAGCATGGTCAGATCTATCACAGCAACACCCCACTCCTGGTACCAACTTCTATGTGTGAATGTGTATATGTCTGTCTGTAGGTCAGTATGCATGCATGCATGCATGTTGTATGTATGTATGTAGGTATGTATTTGTGTGCATGAAGTTATTGGACTCTGCCTTTTATTTCATGCACTCAGCGTGTGTGTGTGTGTGTGTGTGTGTATTGTCTCTTTCCTTCTCTTTCTTGCCAGCCCCAAAGAGTTAAAAGAGTTCATAGTTTTTCCACTAGTCACAGAGAGTGCCAGCCCCAGTAAATTAAGCTTTGTTACCTCAGAGAAAAGTCTGCTGAGTAACTACTCTAATCACTGGCTGCCTCTGGCAGTAGCCCTTGTAGGTATCTGGATTTACCCCTGTCAGCGGCTGTAACCACTGACCCCCAATGGATGCCTGCCTCAGTTTACCTACCACATGGATATGGATACCAAAGTTGGCCATTGGCATCTTCCCATATACTTCAACTTGCTTCAAGCATACTCATTATGTGACTTGAGATGGCCCAGAGTTAGCAGCACTGGCTGATCTTCCAGAGGACTAGGTTCAATTCCCAGCACAAAACATGGGGGCTCACAACTCTCTGTAATTCAAGCCTCAGGGAAACTGATAGCATCTTATGACCTCTGTGGACACCAGGCAAGTATCTGGTACACTGTTATACACGTAGGTATATGTGTACCCATACACATATTTTTTTTTAATTTGTAAAAATTATTATTTTTCTTAGTTACTGTTCTATTGCTGTGAAGAGACACCATGACCAAGGCAAGTCTTGTAAAGGAAACATTTAATTGGGGCTGGCTTACAGTTTTAGAGGGTCAGTCCATGATCATTGTGGCAGGAAACAGACAGGCATGGTGCTGGAGCAGTAGCTGAGAGTATTACCTACTGATCCACAGATGGGAAACACACACACACACACACACACACACA